>NC_141687.1:1046289348-1046826848 GCF_964263255.1 Lissotriton vulgaris
GCAGGACAAAACAAGTGAACCTGAAACCTCTGGAATAATTGTCGCTCAGAAGAACAACACACAAAATTCTGTAGTGTCTGAGGAAAATAAAACAGAGAAGGGCACTGTAGTTTCAGACACACTTAACACTAATGACTTAAAAAAGATATCGTCTGTCTATGAAGCAGCTGTCATGTTCACAGAATTGACAAAGAAGTGTGCAGACACCAATGCTATTAAGAAACACAAGGAAATCCCTAACGCATCAGCATTCTCGGAAGAGGTTGACACAGATGACATCTTAAGGAACAAAGAAAGACAAATTAAGGATCAGGAAGTTGAAACATTTGTGAGTTTTAAATTTCCGGAGAAGTATAATTCACAAATAGTTTTCTCTGTAGATGTTTTTCCATTAACAATCCCAGTTCCATCACTCGCCCAGGATATCACTACTGTTCCCCATGTCATAAAACCTTAGGATGTTCAATAACTGAAACAGCTAATATGGGTTTACTTACAGGGGACATCTTTTGTTCTGTTTTGTAAAGTAAAACTATTGAGAACGCAAGTATTATACACAGTAAGTGTTTAATATAGCATTTGTCAGTCATTGGTTAAGCAGCTAGGACCTGTTCACTCTTGACACCCCAGGTGCTGTGTATGGTGCCATCCGGATCTCAGCGCGTTCGAGTCACTGTACCGCAAGAAACTCTGCTGGACATGCCGTCTTTCGGCGCAGCATTGTAGGATGGCCACACCAGTGCGGCAACTTGCTGGAAACCACCTCGGTGCCATCCGGATCTCGACGCGTTGTGCTGCCTTCGGCGTACTGTAGCAGTAAGAGTGACCGCAACTCAGCTGGACACGCCTTCTTTCGGCATTGTAGGATGGCCACACCAGTGCGGCAACTTGCTGGACACCACCTCGGTGCCATCCGGATCTCGGCGCGTTATGCTGCCTTCGGCCTATTCGCACATCGGTCCGCTACTGACGCCGCCTCATGGGCCAATGGGTTTCGTATGCTTTTTATAACCCAAAGCCGCATAACAGGTCAAGTGACTTGTTTATAAAACTTTTCATTGGTTCATTTTACTTTTGGTTTCCTAATGATGGAAGGCTTGATCATATGACCTAAAAATAACACTTTTCATTGGATTAAAACATTTTTTTTCCCAAACGATGAAAGACCCACCTTTTTTTTTCTCACTCGGCAATCAAAAAAGGTTCTGTTAGATGACAACAGAGGGGACAGGCAACAAGAACCATCACTCAAAAAAGGGGAGGGCAAGTTCTTCCCTACCGGGTCACGTTGGGGCTCCACCGGAACTCATCGAATTGATAGTCTACAGTGTTTCTGGATGTTTCAGACTAAAGCTGGCGTCAGCATGAGAGCACCACCATCTCGTAGCTCCGTCGTGGCCATTCCGCAAGCAATCATGGCAGCCGCTCCCCACCGGAAGCCTGCAGGAGTCGGGGGCCCCCAAGACTTTTTGTAGAATCTTCAAGACTGAGGGGACGCTTTCGAGAATGGAGCCCAAGCCCTAGCAGACAAGTGTCCGAGTTCCAAGGTGTCCCAGGGCCATTTTAGTGGACCAGGCCCAAATCCGAAGAGCCGGCCACCATTTTCAGAGTCCTGTGGCAGCCGCCTATCGCTGCACCGCAAGAGTGGGAGCAACTCAACTACATGGTGAGCGAGACGCTGTGGCCGCAAGAGCGGGCGGTAAACAGCTGAATGGCGGAAGAGGCACAGTGTAGCAAAAGCGGGCGGAATGGCAACTGAAACGGTAAAGGGGCGCCCCACTACAGCAGACGAGCCTCCACCTGGGGAGGCCCGTTCACGCTGGCTCCCCCCCACCCCCCCGGGGCGCCCCATGCCGTTTTTCGGAGCAGCATTGTAGGATACGAAAACCAGTGCGGCACCCATAGGCGCATACGATGCATACGTATCTCGTGATATCAAGGTTGGGCAACCAGTACACAAAAAGGAGTTACGAGTCCCATTTATACCGGCGCCATTTTGAGCGCGGCCGGGCAGGTCGAGGATATAGTCAAATATAACAAATGTCTCTGAAGCAGTTGACGCACAGCAGGACATAGCAAATAAACATGAAGTCTCTGAAGCTGTTAACTCACTGCAGGACAAAACAAGTGAACCTGAAACCTCTGGAATAATTGTCGCTCAGAAGAACAACACACAAAACTCTGTAGTGTCTGAGGAAAGTAAAACAGAAGAGCACTGTAGTTTCAGACACACTTAACACTAATGACTTAACAAAGATATCGTCTGTCTATGAAGCAGCTGTCATGTTCACAGAATTGACAAAGAAGTGTGCAGACACCAATGCTATTAAGAAACACAAGGAAATCTATAAACTATAGTTGGTCACCATGGGGTTTAAAGAAGGGATTGTTCTTCACCTGGGTGCCGTCCAAAACTCAGCACGTTGTGCTGCCTTGGAACTATTCGCACAACAGACCGCTACTTACCATTGTTGCTTCTGTTTTAATAAAAAAATTTTAAGGTGTTTACTGTTTTTGTTTCGATGTATATATTTATAAGTTATTAAAGTGTTATAATCCTACTACTTTGTTGGAGTGCTATATGTTTTTAATGTGACACATAATTGTGAAGACTTTGATGTACAAAATGGCATCCCTGGAATCTTCCGCTTCAGGCTCGGTCCCACACACCCTTACAGTGAGAATCCCCTCCCCAATCACAATACAGAATCGTTATCAGATAGTAGGAACGCGTGTGGTGTGACAGATCTCATGGGGTGGGGGCCTTGATCTACTGTAACTCCTTTGAAGAGGGGTGATTCTTTACAGTTGGGGCCATAAACTACATCCGCAGGGCTAGGTGATAGCCTGGGACCGGCCTGGACAATCGGACACAGAGGAAGAGGAGTGTCAGAGGGTGCGGTAGTGAATAGGGTGAAAGGGTGGTGTCGGGCGGGCACAGGGTGTAATTCTCAGGGAAGAGCAGCGCAGTTGGGGGAAGGTTTATGGCCCATGCATAAGACAGAGAGTGGGGGTGACCAGTGCGTGGGGGAGATGCTTGAGAGGGTGGGGAGCCATGCTGAGGATCGGCGGCGTGCAGAGAGTGGGTCTGGTCAAGGCATCTAAAATGGCTGCCGTGCACGACAAAAGTGTGGCATTGGAAAAAAAGCAAGAAGGCGCAGACAATGTTTATCAATACGGATTAATTTATAACAATTATTTTTAACAATATATTTACTCGCAGTGTCAAAATGGCGGACAACACTTCCTGATTTCCTTTGAATCGAACGTTAACAGACGTCACGCAGCAAAAAAAAACAAAAAAAAACGCTCACGCGCAGCCGCTGGAAGACAAGTATCAACATATATGAGCATCCTCAGCCACCCTCAGAAAACATAGGGGGTCAGAATACGTCTCCCGTACCCCCTTATACCCATTTCTCACATTGTTTTTCCTCCATCTTGTAATGTAATTAAAACGAAACACAAAATGGCGAATTCCTGTTTTGAGACCCGGTTCGCGAACCGGGAAGCGCTTCTTCCGCAAAAAATCAATTTTTTTTTATTTGCCCCACGGGACCCTTTAATAACCCCAACATCATTCCTAGGGGGTCAAGAAGGGTCTACCTTGCCCCCTTTCATTAAATTCGCCCTTCGTTTTTCTCCTCTTCTTGTCTCTCGATCCTACCGAGAGACAAGATGGCTGGCCGCACCGGACTGTTTAGAATGTTGACAGACGCTGGAGAGCCAATCAGCTTCGCTTCGCAAAGCTCCGTTACGCGAAAAGTTCGCGAACCGGAGAGCTACCTGGGACGCTGTCACAGATATATCTGTTTTTTAAAACGTTAATTTCTCAAAATCCACTGGAGCACATATATTGAGACCCAGCAAAGGCACATCGGGCTAACAGTCCCTACAATTTTGCCAAGTTTCGTGCAAATCCATTCAGCCGTTCGAGCTAAAAGTGAGGCCAAATGCCATATGGAATAATTAATGGGAAAAACGCGTTTTGGGACCCCCCTTTTTTCTCGGCCCCCCTTGACGAAACCCCCCCAAATTTTCAGGGGCTGCTCAGAAACAAAATGTGCCATTTTCCTGAAAATTTCAGCCGATTCCGTCCACAAACGCCAAAGTTATTAGACATAGAATTTTCAAAAGTTACATAGAGAAAAAATCCTAACTATATATACCTACTGGCGACCGCCAGTAGGTAATATATATATATATATATTCACTGAAAAAACCATAGGTTTCACACCAGTTATAGTTAGCTGGAAATTTTACTTGCATAAAACCATTGAAATTCCTATGTTATAGTTAGTTAGACTCACTATAACTTGCGCGTGCAATGCACTGCTGATGACGTCACATATTACATCACTCATGACATGGTCAGTGACATCACTCATGACATCACTGATGACACCATTCAGTGAATGTGTCTTTCTGAAAAATAAATATTAGTGAGTAATGTTTACATTTTTAAATATATGTATTAGTGTTTCACTTTGTGTATAAGTAGCTGCATGGGTTGGTGAGTAGCTACATGTGTATGTACATGGGTTATTAGATGTTTTTCTTAGTATCAGTATGAGTGTCTATATGGTTTGGTGGGGGTATTACTTAGCACATAGATGCATGATTGACTGACTCTCTGTTTGTATACGTTTTGAAGACAGCATATTTGCAGGACTGTATGGGTGAATGAGTGTGTATATGTGTATGTTAGTGAGTGAATGACTGTCTCACTAGTGTCTTTATCAGTAACTACATATGTTTTAATCTAGTATATGTGAATATTGATGTATATAAGTGAGTATATGTGGGAGTAAGAGATTGTAAGAGTTCCTGTTTAAATACGTATGTGTTTCTATAAGGGATTGTTTAAGAGAATACATATGTTTTAATTTCAATAGAAGTAAGGTGGTAGTGTGTGTATAGCTCTATATGCAAATAAATGGATGTTCAATTGTTTATTTGCATGTGTGAGTATGTGTGTGAGTAACTTTTGGATGACTGTCAGTGTGTAACAGGATGTATAGGTGTATCACTACATATGATGAGTGAGTATATGTATGAGTGAGTATATTGAACTGTTTGTGAATGAGTAGATGTGTTTATAGATGGTGGAATTACTGAATTGGTTGTTGTAACTTATATGGTTATCTCCATTTTTTTAAATTTTAGTTTCTATTTTTGAATATGTGTTTCAAGGGTTACATTACAGTGAAAGGAGGTCTGTCACTCTGTCACAAGGATGGTGTCATCAGTGATGTCATGAGTGATGTCACTGACCATGTCATGAGTGATGTAATATGTGACGTCATCAGCAGTGCATTACACGCGCAAGTTATAGTGAGTCCAACTAACTATAACGTGGAATTTCAATGGTTTTTTTCAGTGAATTTAATAGGTTTTTTAAATGCTAATTCCAAACTATGACTGGTGTGAAACCTATGTTTTTTTCAGTGAATTTCAAAGGTTTTTTAAATGCTAATTCCAAACTATAAGTCTCAGTTTATATGTAAGACTGTTAGCGCTCTAGTTGTTCTTTAGAACACCCTGGGACATTCTGTCATTGGGCTATATTTGGGCTACATCTGGGTGATATTTCGGCTACGTTTGTTTTTTTTTGTCTCTGGTGGCCATCTTTGGGCTCCATTGGGCTCCATTGGGCTACATTGGGCTACATTTGGGCTCTAACATATATATAGCCCAATGTAGGCCAATATATATTTGTTCAAAGTTAATTTTCGTAAAAACCACTTGAACATATATCTTGAGACATAGCAAAGGCACATCAAGCTACCAGTCCCTACAATTTTGCCAAATTTTTTTTTGTATATATATATTTTTTTTGCCTTGGAGCGCTCCCGGTGCGCGCCCCGTTGAGCACCCCGGAAAGCGTACCGGGGAGCGTCCCGTAAGCGCCAATATCGCGAACGAAAACATAATCATGACATATCGCGTAGCCGCGCTCGCATGATATGCACGGCGTAAGCGCACCCGGAAGCACTCGAGCGAATACAATCGCGCAACATAAGTGTCTGACGCGCTTATGCGACCCGCCCCTGGGCGCGCCCCGGGGCGCGTAGCGTAAGCGCGTCGGGTCATGTGACCTGAAAATAACACTTTTCATTGGTTAATAACAGTTTTTTTTCACAAGTAGGGAAACACCCCACCCATTTCCCTCACAACCTGTTTGCTTTTGCTGAGACAACACCTCTTGTCTGTTCCTGCAAAAAAATCTAATTCAACTATGTCTGGTTCCCAGAACCCTTCCCAGGACCAGTCCTCAGACTCTTCGGATGGATTCCTGCCTGAGGCCCCCCCACAGAGAAAAGTGAAGGACCACTTCATATGGAAGTTTTTCTCTTTTCCAGAGGGGGAGAAAAAATGCAATGCAGCCAAAGTCACCTGTAAAATTTGTGACACTGTCCTATCACGTGGGGATCCCACCCGGAAGTATAGTTTCGGGAATGCTACTTTAATCAGGCATGTTGAGAGGAGGCACCCGATTAATTATGCATGGGAGAGCACCAGGGCCCTGGCTCGCAATCCACCGCAAGATGGCCCCTCCACTTCCACCGAAGCTTCAACATCATCGGTGAGAGGAAGACCAGCAGTGATGATCCCAAATATTCAGCTTGTTTTTGGAGATATTACAATTCGTTGGAAGCAGTGTGACCAACTGCTCTGTTATGGGGAGCAGAGCATTGAGCTGATTGTTAGAAAGAGGGAGGAACACCGCTGTGACCCTCAGCCCTAATTTTTCCCCCTTTTTTTTTCTCCTGTTGAGCAGTTTTGCATTCCCTAGTTTTGTTTTTGTTCTTAAAAAAAAAAACCAAAACATTTAAAAACGTTCGGAAAAAGTAAAAAAAAATTTAAAAACTAAAAATGAAGAAAAAAAACAGTTCTTTTTAGAACTACCTCCAATTCTCCAAAAAGAGCTATATTCCTTACATATTGTGTTGTTCTTTTTTTCAATGAATGTGTACTGCATAACTGTTTGGATGAAATGACTGAATGAAAGGGAGAAAGAGACTGATGGAACAAATGACAGAATGGGAGTGAGTAAAGGTGAGTTGATTACAGTGAGGAATGCAAGGTGAGTGAGGGTGAGTGAAGGGGGAGTGACAGAGTGAGAGGATAGAGGGAGTGAGGGTGAGACAGAAGGAATGAGGGAAGAGGAGTGAGAAAGTGAGAGGACAGAGGGAATGAGAGAAGGAGTGAGTGAAGTGGAGTAAGGTGAGTGAGAGAAGAGGAATTACAGAGGGAGCGAATGAAGGGAAGAGAGGGGAAGGGAAGTAAAGCAGGGGTACTGAAAGAAGGTGTGTGTGGGAGTGGAGTGAGAGGAAAACAACAATTTAAGGGGCAGATTTACAAGCCCCTTGCGCCACCTTTGCGTCACGTTTAACATGAGAAAAGTGACGCAAAAGTGGCGCAAGTGGCTTGTAAATCTTCCCCTAAGTCTCTACATGTAGGTGTTTAATCAAAACATTTTTTTTTTTTTTTAAAACAGCTACATTTTATTGAAACTGTCATTATTTTTTCCCCATGGTATGCTCTCCGGTACGCTCCCCGGTGCGCTCCCCGGTGCGCCCCCACATCAAACCTAGAGGGTCAGGGGGGGTCAACTCTGCCCCCTTTTGGTCATTTCCCCCTTTGTTTTTGCCACCTCTTGTGTCTCGATTTTACCGAAACACAAGATGGCGGCCGATCCGGACTGTTTCGAATGTTTACAGACACCCGAGAGCCAATCAGCTTTCCGCGCGCGAGTCGCATGGCGCGCCAGGTGCGCGCCCCGGTGCGCGTACCGGGGCGCACTTATAGATATATATATATTTTTTTAACCTAAATTACTCAAAAACCACTGGAGCACATATCTTGAGACATAGCAAAGGCACATCGGGCTACCAGTCCCTACAATTTTGCCAAGTTTGGTTCGACCGCCCTATAGAAATTAAAATGGGGAAAACACGTTTTGGGACCCCCCTTTTATCTCGGCCCCCGCTTCATGAATCCCCCCCAAACTTTCAGAAAGGACCGGAGCTTGACGAGGCAAATTTGAGGAAATTTTCAGGCAGATTCGTCAACCGAAGCCAAAGTTATTCACAATAGAATTTTACATTTTGCATTGAAAAAAATCCTAACTATAACTACCTACTGGCGACTGCCAGTAGGTAATATATATATATATATATATATATATATATATATATATATATATATATATATATATATATATATATATATATATATATATATATATATATATAATCAAAATAAGCTTTATTCGATTTTTAGTTTGCAAAATCATAAAAGCACATGTTACAACATTTTTTTAAAAAGGTCTATACAGTTTAAAAGACATAAAAGGATTTAAAATATTTAAAATACTGATGTAAACTTTATACGGGGTTGTCGATCATCAATAATAACTGCGGGTAGATTATTTCATTTCGAAAAGCTCAATATTATGGTGGAGGAATCATGTACATACAAAGGCAATTCAAAAATCTTCTGATCTGATATTATAGTACACTGTTTACATGTCGACATATGATATTCCTGATGCACACAGAGTGGACAAAAAGAGAAAAACGGAATACAGATTCCAGTTGTTTTAATTTAAGGAACGCCGCTCTGCATCCCCTTATGCCCCCCTTTGTGCAAATCGGATTCAAAAACCTTTTCCTGGAAATCTCATGCTTAACACCTATACAGAAAACGCAGGGAGCTGATCGACAGAGTGCTGAAACGTTTCAGATACTCACCCCCAGTTACTGATTTGGGTTGAATCCATCATTGTTCTTTAGCTCACTTCGCCACCGGAGTTCAGAACCAGCTATATACAAATCAGTCTTGAACTGTGCCTCATGGGATCAGTCAACCTCAAACTGCCAATCCAGGTCTTCCTTGAACCAGAAACAAGCATCCTGGGACTGGTTGTGGGTAACACCCCATATTAGCCAGGCTAGATTGAACCCAGTGGCAAAGTGAGCAAGGGATCCACGTCTGGGCATACCCTGCCAACGTAGGATGAACAAAGCAAACACAAGGATATGATGGACAAAGCACTGAAACTTTTCAGATACTCACCCCCAGTCACAGATCTAGGTTGAATTCATCATTGTTCTTTAGCTCACTTTGGCACCTCAGTTCAGCCCCAGCTATATGCAAATCTGTCTAGACCCTATGCCTCATGGGAACAGTCCAGCCCCAAGCCAGGTCTTTCTTGAACCAGAAACAAGCATCCTGGGACTGGTTTCGGGGTAACACCCCTCATCTACCAGGCTAGCTTGAATCCAGTGGCAAAGTGAGCAAGGGATACACATCTGTGCATACCTTACCATTGTAGGACGAACAAAGCAAACAAGGAGATGATGGACGGAGCGCTGGAACTTTTCAGATGCTTACCCTCAGTCACAGATCTGGTTTGAGTCCTGCATTGTTCTTTAGCTCACTTCACAACCTCAGTTCAGACCTAGCTATACAGGTCACTGCATAGTTGCATATAAGTTATTTGATTGCATGCTTATGGGTCTCTGTCTTATTTTATTATACCTATCACAATGTTTAAATATAATCATAACAATAGTATCCATAAGTGCTTTGCTATTGAAGTACTGGGGAAAGATATAAAATGAAATAAATAAATAAATATAAATATAAAAACCATATCATTGACAATTATTCATAAAAATACATAAATAAATTAGCTTTATACACAACAACATTTGAAAATCTGAGAGCCTGATTATAACTATGGCAGGACGATGGACCACCCTAGCCATGGTGGTGGTGTGTGCACCGCCGGTCTGACCGCCCTATTACGAGTTCGGTTGTCGGACCACTAAAAGGACAGCTGCAACCGCTGGGTATCCATGATCAGTTTGTGTTTTTGCAGAGGTGTGAGGCTGCAATATCCTGGCAGTGCCGCTGCGGCACCACCAAGCATAATACAAGTTGGCTCAATTCCATCCGTTTCATGGTGGTGAGCCCGCCATGAAAAGTGTGGTGTTGAGGAAACAAAAAGGACTCTATAGGACCCCTGTTGCCTTAAAACCTTTGGATGCATGCAGGGGGGCATATGGTGTGCCCCCCTGTGTGTATGCATCCCCTGTCCCTGCACAGCATGGACTTCTACTTCATCTGCCCCTCCACCACCATCTGGACCTGCATGCGTATATGTTTCTGGTACTTGAGCGCCTTTCCAATTGCTATAGCATATATATCATTGAGCAGTATGACAGTACTGCAACATACTTTCTCCTTTGCCATACTGGGATTGTTGCAGGATAGAGGGAGAAGATGATGCAGCAGGCACTGGTCATGGCTCACCATGTACTCCCCAACAACGGTAAATGTATTCTTCTTCTGTCTCCTGTTGAGCCTATGTTTCTTTTCGTCATGTTGACCTTGTGAAAAAACAATATCTTGAAATCTTGAAAAAAGAAAAGAAACAAACAGTCCTAAGCTATATTTTACATAAAAACAGGAAAAATAGAAAGTGTGATCTAACAAAATGGCACTTTTTCCTTTTGCAAGGGCTTTGATTAACCAATAATATTGTGTTTCATCGTCGACAAGTAACGCAGTATACTTTGAAGGTGCCGTAGAATACAGCAGCCCAAAATATCTCTAGGCTTTTGTCCGTTATAACTTAAAAACTACTGAACCTATTCAGATCAAATACCCAAAATGGCCTCTTCTACAACATAATCTGCATTCTCTCCAAATTTCATGTAATTCTGTTTAGCTACTTTGTTGCTACATCTGAGTAAATGTTCTATGGAAAATGCATTATGGAAAAAAATGTGTTTTGGTATCACTGTTTACAGTGAGCTGTACGCGAAAGCTTAGTGAAGCATTGCATCACTCAGGGTCAGTTGCGATGAAGCTGCCAGCTGTGTGGCAAGACTTTGCAGAGCTTCACGTTGGTTGCAATAAGGACCACAGCTGTGCTGGCAGAGCACTTTCAGGCCTATTTCCAAGAGTCCAGGACTTGGGTGAGACCACGCGAAGGGCAAGACTCACAGCAGGCAGAGTCCAGGTGCAGGGTTCAAGGTGGTTTGAGACATTTCTGCCTCTGAGGCTCTTATCAGAAGTCCAGTCAAGTAGCCATTGGAGTTACTCCAGTGCTTCTGGTTTCAAGATTTGTTGGTACTCAGTTACATTTCACTCTACTAGCGGTCCAGATTAGCTGGGTTGGAATTATCACCGGCTTGTTGAATATATTGATCCGCTCACCACAAAGTCAGCCTTGAAGAAATCATAGGAGTATCCTCCTAGATTAAACACATGTCAGCTGGTTGCTTTTGCTGGTTATTTTTCCACATGAAATGAATTAAAAAGAAACAAAATACAACTCTTCAGCGAACTTGAATGAAATTTACTCTTGAATGAACGTATACTAATGTTATTTTATATGTATACACTATTGCACGTGTGCCAAGGATTTCGATGTTCTAATTGGATGTAGGAAGATTTTTCTGCATGCATTTAGGGGTTTTTAAGGGTCAACCCTACCAGGTTAGCACCGTATTTATTTGAGTTTATTCTTTGTACGTATGCAAATTTAGCGGAGCGCCATCACTTCCTTCTTACCTAAAACCCTCCCTTTTGATTCCACCTTGTAAATATTCCCCTTACTGCAGCAGTCCACTGCGGTAAAGGGGCATGCAGTGGGTGTTGTAGTGGGCATTCCACTGCAACAGCTATTGCGTTTTGACGCTGCACCATATTTACAAGGCCAGGGCAGCGCCAAAAAGGCGAGGTAAAGCCTGCTCTGTGGCGTTACAAGGAGAAATTATTAATTTCTCCTCATATTTTGCTCTTTATATATCTTCTGCATTCCTCTAAAGATTGTGCAGCAGGAAGGTGTCCCTTCCTGCACATAAGTAATCCTCTCTCCAGGACAAGCACCCTTACAGCATGGTACAAGGATGCCTGTGCTGGCGTTAGGCAGCGTTTTTAGCGCAAGAGCTAGGGGAAATGCAAGGGTGCACTGTATTTTTGTAAATACCTGTAAATACAATTGAGTGGCATTTGATGGCAGGGAGGCCACTTCTGGTGGGGTTATTGTCTTCTTAACTCTTTTACTTGAAACTGGAACTTGGAACTAACCTTTATTAAATCCAGCTTGTCTTATACCTGACTCAAGAACTTCTTTATGTACAACAGGGGCATTGCCAAATTACCCTTAAACTGCGCTCTGACATTTTCGTATACACATCTTCCAAAGTTTAGTGAAAAAGCCTATTCTCACTTAAAGGGATTGCTTAGTCAACTGCAGGTCCCTTCCCAAACATGCAAAAGACATTTGGCTTGCCTCATCTTTTACTGGAATACTAGTCTATAGACCATCAGACTCCCCGGCAGCTCACTTAGTAGATCTGTATGACATTGTAGCAGATCTTTCACTGAGGGATGCCAATCTCACAGTGCTAGGTGATTTTAATGTTCATATGGATAATGACAAATGCCCCCTCACCTCAAAAATGGCAGACACCTTTCTAGAGTTAAATTTAACCCAAAAAGTAGCCTCGCCCACTCATGTGGCAAGCCATTTACTTGACTTAATCTTCACTAATGATCAATCTTTAACTGTTGAGACACCTCTACAGCTAATCTGGTCAGACCACCGGCGTATTGAATTTAATATGACCCATATCTCAGGTCCTAAGCAGAGCAGGCCAATGTATGAGGCCGGTAGAAATTGGAAAAAAGTGTACCGGAGTCTCTTGGACCGGAACTACAGACTACATCTCTAGAGCTCACAGGTGACCCAAGCCAGGTTGGCTCTGTTTTCAACTGCTGGGTCACTTCTGTGCTTCATAAAATTGCCCCCATCAAGCCCATATAGTGGGCCAGGAACAAACCTTCAGCCCCCTGGTTTTCCACAGAATTGCGGTCAGAAAAAAGTGTATGCAAGACGCTTGAGCATACTTGGAGAAAAAAACGATGATTCTGTGGCTAAAAACATTTATGAAACGGCATTAAAAATTTTCAGAGACTTAAGTGTAATATTATTAGGGACTAAATGGCAGAACAAATCAAGTCCTCTAATAATTCGACTAAAGAGATCTTTAATTTAGTCCAGGTATTTGTTAAAACCACTGGCATTGAAGATCTCAATCGCCCCTTCAGCTACCCTCTGTGAAGATTTAGCAATTTTTTCCCAAGAGAAAATCCAGGAATCTATTATCTCCTTTTCATACTCACTCCAATCCTCTAACAATTGGTCAGAATTCTGCCCTTTTAGCCCGGAAATGTCCTTGTTGGAATTAAATAGTATAAAATCTGGCTCGTTGACCGACCCTTGCCCTGCCAGATTTTTTAAGCTACTGGCCTCCTGCTTTAACCCAATACTCAACCCCATCTGTAACTCCTCCTTGAGATCAGGCTCCATCCCCACACCGTGAAAAATAGCATATGTAAGGCCCATCCTCAAGAAGGAAGATGCCGATCCGGCAGAACTCAAAAACTTTAGGCAAATCTCTCTACTACCAGCACCATCCAAAATGTTGGAAAAAGAGGTCCAGAAACAATTTACAGCCATCCTGGAGTCAAATAATCTTTTGCATGACTTCCAGTCAGGCTTCAGTGCAGGCTCCAGTACAGAGACAGCTCTGTTTAAGGTGGCAGAGACAGTGCGTGCTATAGTTGACCAGGGAAACTGTTCACTGCTGGTGCTACAGGATCTCTCTCCGTGGCCTTTGATACGGTATCTCACCGGATCCTGTTAAAAAGGCTTGAGTTGATGGGAGTGACTGGAACTGTACTTGCCTGGTTTAAATAATTTCTTGAGGACCAATCGCAACAAGTGTCCCTCCATCCTCATATTTCATCTGCCAGACCTCTGACATGCAGTGTCCCCCAGGGATGGTCCTTGAGGCCTACCCTTTTTAATGTTTACCTTGTCCCTCTGGCCCCACTAGATGAACAATGGGGTGTGAAGTTTGTCTCCTATGCTGATGACACTCAGCTGGTGATCTCCTTTACAGAACACACTGAGGCAGCCTTCACTAACTTCAAGCAGGGTCTTCTTAACACCTCTTCTTGGATGACAGACAGATGTTTAAAATTGAACACTGAAAAAACTGAGGTACTGTTTTTTAACCAGGTGTATCCCCCAATGGCAGAACTCTGGTGGCCTGTAGAGCTTAATCTCCCCCCTTCACCTGTGAAGTCCGCGAGAAATCTGGGTTTTAAGTTAGACTCCACACTTACAGGTAAAGCTCAGATCAGTCATGTCTCCTTCCAGTGCTTCTGCAAACTAAAAGCTGTGAGGAGATTCCTCCACTTTCTCCCAATGGATTGTAGGAAAATGGTGGTGCATGCACTGGTCACATCACAATTAGATTATGCTAACAGTCTGTACTTAGGCCTCCCTGCATACCTGATCAGGAAACTGCAGATTATCCAAAATGCGGCTGCAAGGCTGATTAGAAATGTGCCACTTCGTCTTCACATTACTCCCCATCTACGAAGCCTGCATTGGCTACCAGTAAGGAAAAGAATAGAATTAAGGCTTTGACCTTAGCCTACAGAGCAATGGGGGAAATAATCCAAAGTACCTGAAAAAGAGAATACAGAAATATTCCCAGACCAGGGTCCAAAGACTTAACCTCCAGGAACTGCTGGTAACCGCACAATTAAAAAAACTCAGAATTGGCGGGCGCTCGTTTTCAGTAAAAACGGCTGCCTTATGGAACGCTATGCCTGCACACATCGGGAAGGCGGAGACAGAAAGACTATTTAGGAAAACACTGAAAACGTGGCTGTTTAGCCTACTGTCAATCCCTTCAACTGGCCTTAATCCTCGCTGTTGCTGCCGTTACTAGCGCCAGGACACCCTCGTCGGAGGTAGCTGTGCGCTCTATAAATGGTAATAATAATAATAATAATAATAATAAAAATAATAATTATTAATAATAATGATAATAATAATAATAATAATAATAATAATAATAATAATAATAATAATAATAATAATAATAATAATAATAATAAAACAACCGTGCAATTATGCATTGTGGCAGAATGAGACAATTTTGCATATCATGCATAATGCAAAATTACATACATTTCTAGAATTGTGAAGTTAATTTACATTTTTCGAAGGCCTAATATTACAGTACAGTTAACATTATGAAAAATACAAACATGGATACAGTATGATCTCTCGCTGTATGTGTTGTAATCTAAAGGTTTATAGTGAATTTCTGTTATTCATTTATTTAGGGCCAGGATCTTTGCCTAACGCTATGTCGGAAGACGAGCCTTTTTTGGCGCACAGCCATTATTGCGTGAAGAGAAGGTCCCCAAAAATGATTGTTTTAAAACAAAACATGAAGGAATCAGTAGTGTAGCAAGGGGGGCGCAGTTCACCCTGGTCCCCACGAATTTTGGGGGCGGCAGCCTCTCCCCACTCTTACTTGCCGTTCTCGGGGCAGCATTCACCCCCCCCCCCCCTCTTCAATCGGCTGCAGAGGGGCAGCAAATAGAAAAAACACACCAGCACCACCGCTCTTTTATGTGGCCACAGTGGGGCTGCCATCACGAGGACCTCCACGGGCCACCAAAGTGCTTGCTACGCCACTGGAAGGATTCATAGAACCTGAACTAGAACTGCAGATCCTGCCAAAGAGAAGAAATGTCATTTAATCTGAATCACTGTTGGTATATAATTTGATATGACAATGAACAAGGGTGAGTACAACAAAAAACATTGGGGCTTACACTGCTGATTGTGAGCCCCTGTTCGTTGCAAATGCAAGACAGTATGATCTTCGGCCACAGAAATATGCTTTGCACAATGTGTTTTCGCCTGTGCACACTAGGTAGCACATCATAGTACAGGTATTACCACTGCAAACCTAGATGTTGGCAGCAGCTACTTTTAATGGTATATTTTCTTATATTGACTGGCATATCCTGTCTGAAATGTAACGAAAATGTCAAAGATAAAATTACCAACCTTATTGAAGGATAGCGGATAATGTATGAAACTTTTTAGCTCAAAATACATTCCCTATTCCTACGAATCTTTTTTACTATGAACATATCTAACTAAATCATGAAACAAATAATATAACACAAGTTGATATCTACATTTTTTTTGTTTTCTACTGCAGGAATTACACTATCATGCTTATGTGCTGTTGACTAAATGGAGAGAAAAGGGAGATATTTTAACTTTGCTCATGGTGTTTTACTGAACTAGCTATAGAATGCAGAAGGTGGCTCGAAACAAAGGAGTTGAATAATGGGATGAAATTAATCAAATAAAAGGATACAGCTTATTTAGAGGGAGCAAATCAAATACTAGCCTGACAAATTTATAGCTATATATATTACCGCTAAAGTATATTAGTTATTGCAGGATGCTCATTTGAATGAATGAATGAATGAAAACTGCACTTATATAGCGCTATCTACCCGGAGGCCTCGTAGCGCTTGTGACTGAAAGCTTAGTTAACGCAGGCTCGGGCAGATCAGCAGAGTTTAGCATATAAGTGAGTTTTCAAAGCTTTCCTGAAGGCGAGATGATTAGTGGTTTCTCGCAGGGGTAAAGGAAGAGTATTCCAAAGTTTAGCCGCAGTGTGTGAAAAAGAGCGGCCTCCCCAGCGGGCTTTCTTGATTCTGGTCAAGGTAGCCAATTGGAGGGTACCGGATCGGAGGGCACGGGGTGGAACATAGGGAGTAACCAGGGGCTGTAAGATTGCAGGGCCTTGGCGATAGAAGGTTTTGTGTAGAATACACATGGCCTTGAATTGAACTCTGGCCGCTATAGGGAGCCAATGAAGTTCCCTTAGGGCATTCCTTGCTGACTGCCAGCGAGGGAGATTGTAAAGCAGCCGGGCCGCACTGTTTTGGGCGACTTGGAGCTTCTGGGTGACAAAGGATGGGGCTCCCATATAGAGGGCATTCCCATAGTCCAGGCGAGATAGTACGAGGGCCTGGACCAGGATCCTCCTTGCTTGAAATGGAAGCAGAGGGAGCACCTTCCGCAGCATCCTCATTAATCCAAAACAGGTAGCGGCAGTTTTTATGGCCTGGGCTGAGAAGTTCAAGGCGGTGTCCAGCCAGATCCCCAAGCTTTTTATTTGGGGCTTGGGGGCAGGAGGTGGGCCCAAACATGGTGGCCAGATGGATGAAAAGACAGAGGGTGAAGGATTACCCAATAGCATGACATCTGTCTTCTCCCCATTTAGCTTTAAACAGGAAGATTGCATCCATCTGGCAACGGCCTCTAGACAGGGGCCTAAGGTGTTAGACGATCCCTCCGAGTGGTCTAACGAGACCACCAGTTGGGTATCGTCTGCGTAGGTGACAATACGCACACCGAAGGGTTGGACTATCCTGTCTAGGGGCTCCATGTAGGTGTTAAACAGGGTGGGGCTCAGGGATGAGCCCTGAGGAACCCCACACCTGAGTGGGTGTTTAGGCGACACCACCTCGCCCTCGAAAACCTGGAAAAAGCGGTCAGCCAGGAAGGAAGTCAACCATTCCAGGGCCGCGCCCGACACGCCCATGTCCGCCAGACGTTGTAATAGCGTGACATGGTTTACCGTGTCGAACGCGGCGCTGAGGTCTAATAAAATAATGGCGACTTTTCCTCCCCGGTCTAACACTGCTCTTGCCTCCTCTGTTACCGCCAGAAGGGCTGTTTCAGTCCCATGTAAAGGGCGAAACCCTGTCTGGGAGGCACGTAGAAGGCTATTTGATTCCAAATAGCTCATCAAGGTGTTATTTACGTGCCTCTCCAGCAGTTTGCTTAGCCAGGGAAGCAAGGAGACAGGACGGTAATTCGCCAAGTTGGACTGGTCAAGATTGGGCTTCTTCAACAAAGCCCTCACCATCGCACATTTCCATGAAGGAGGTACGACTTTTGAGGAGATGGAGGTGTTGAGCACATCTAATATGACCGGGCGAATCACGTCCATAGCTTTGTTGAGGGTCTGAGGGGGTGCAGGGTCATTAGGGGAGCCAGAGGTAGTTTTGGAAATAAGTTTGTCTAGGACTGGAATATCCAAGAGTGGGATTGTGTCCAGCTTACTGGGGGCAGAATCCTCAAGGACTGTGGGAATAGGGGGTACCAAATCGTTATTGACAGTCCCAAAGGAGGAGTATATAGTCTGGATTTTATCAGAAAAGAAAGCAGCTAAATCATTACAACGGTTTTGGGCATCGTCCGTAGAGGGGCATTCTGCAGGGGGGGAAATGATTGACTTAACAATTTTAAAAATTTCCCTAGGGGCATTGGCGGCTGTGTTGATTTTGCTACCGTAGAAAGAAGCTTGTGCCACCTTTAATTCCTGTTTATAAAGCCTAATGGCCACTCTGTATTTGTCCTTCCTCAGTTCGGAATAGTCCTGTCTCCAGGCTCTTTCGAGTTTGCGACAGGCTAGTTTCAGTGTCTTAAGAGTGGGCGTAAACCATGGGGAAGCTTTATGTCTTTTTGTGGGGTTGCAGACCTGTACCGGGAGTACCTTATCAAGTGTGGAGGTGATCCAGTCATCAAAGTTGTTAGCTGCAGTGTAGGCGTTCAGTGTCTTCTTAGGTTTATCTCTAACCAAGGCATCTTCCCAATCCGAAAGGGGAAGAGAGGGCCATTTCCTACCGTGATGTTTAACAAGGCCGTGGGCGAGGGGAGGTGGATTTGTACGCCAGGTAAAAGGAATTAAGAAATGATCCGTCCACGGTAATGGGATAGGGGGCTCAACTATAAGAACATCAATATTGCTATAAATGTGGTCGAGCAGGTGGCCTCTATTATGGGTTACATAAAACCCCTTTTGATGTAAGTCCAGCGCTTGAAGGTTAGTACAAAGGGTGTTAGCTGCAGTATCGTGGGGATCATCCAGATGCAAGTTAAAATCCCCCAGCAAGGTGAAATTGGATGAGGATAATACGATACTTGCTGTAAGCTCTGTGATTTTCGTAATAAAATCATTAAGAGCGCCCGGAGGACGGTAAGCCAGGATGCCCGAAAAGGTGGTAGTAGGGGAGAGTTCTAGCGAAAAGTGTAAACTTTCACAGGTTGCTAAAGTGGCAGGGGTGGTTCGACATTTATAGGTGTCACGATAAACAATAGCCACGCCTCCCCCTCTCCCAATCTGGCGATCCAATCTTTTTAACGTATATCCCTGTGGGATCGCCCAGACAATGGCTGGGTCATTGTCTATATGAAGCCAAGTTTCCGTTAAAAAGAGAGCGTGGGGTTTAAGCTCTTCGATCAGTGTGCATAATTCGGTGTAGTGTTTACAGACAGATCTACAATTTAGTAGAAACATTTTCCACTCATGAATAGGAGATGAAGGATGGGATAGAAGGGGGGATGGGCTCCAGTTGCAAGTTTTACAGACAAAGTCAGTATTGAGTGGTAAGAACGTGTGATCACATGTCTGAGTAGTAGAGGGGAGAAGATCAAGAAGCGCAGAGGAATCATAGCACCGCGGAGGACCTACCATCGTACAATGCAACAGGACCTAGCCACCAGTCAGCAGGAAGCGTCTGGACGCGGACTGGCGCAGACTGGCTTCTCTTTGGCGCCTCTTCGGCGCGTCTACGGCGCTACCGCTGCGCGTCACCGCTGCGCGGCAAAGAGGGGACTATAAAGATTAGGCAAAGGGGTAGACTAGCGCGTCAACCCTCCTAAGATGGCCGCCTATGCTGGAACAACCAGGAAGTGGTGCCGCTTGCCTCCCTCCACTACAAACAGCACAAGTTGCTGCGGTGGACCGGGGAGTGAGCGAGCAGAATACAGGTGAGAAAACACAGGTTTTAAAATAGCACTTAAAAACACAATATCACTTGTAGCAGTCTAGCTCGCTGCCAAGCGCTAGCGTTACGAAGTTTGCAAGTCAATTAACGAGCGCGAAAGACTCTGACCCTTAAGTAGTCAGGGCAAAGGGTAGACTAGCGCGTCAACCCTCCTAAGATGGCCGCCTATGCTGGATAAATATGAAACTGCGTTATAAATAGCTAAAAATGGTTTCCCTGACAATGTAACTTCTGTTATTTGACAGTATCCATTTTTAGAACAGTTATTATTCGCAGTGAAAGTTAATTTTGATCATACATTGCCTATGTGTAAAGTTGAAGAAGCTAGGGTCCTCAAATCAATGCCCAGTATTGCGGAATCGAGATGTTATGATTTCAACGCTAAATATATTATTTGAAAAGAAAAATTGTCAATTAAATACGATGATCACTGTATTCATGTAGTCCCAATATGCTGTTAACTAACCATTTTTATAATGTCCACAGCTGGTGATTTTAGTGTCAAACTGAGATTTTTAGCAACATTTTTGTTCTTCGTTTTCCATAACTGTTGGACCTGGCTTGTCCAGCGGGTTTATCCCCAGACTTTTTGCTTTTTGGCCTCCTGTTTTGGACCCTATTGTTTTGGTTTTATGACACTGGGCACTTTACCACTGCTAATTAGTGCTAAAGTGCATATGCTCTTCCTGTAAAATGTGTTTATGGATTGGTGATTCCACGATTGGCATATTTGATTTACTTGTAAGTCCCTAGTACAGTGCACTGTGTGTGTGTGCCTATAAATCAAATGTTGCTAGTGGGCCCGCAGCACTGATTGTGCAACCCACATGAGGAGCCTCTAAATGTAACTCAGACCTGCCACTGCAGTGTCTGTGCGCAGTTTGGTACTGCCATGTCAACCTGGCAAGCACACCCACTTGCCAGGCCCTAACCTTTCCTTTTCTTACAGGTAAGACACCCCTAAGGTAAGCTCAAGGTACCCCTGTAGAGAGGGAGCAGTGTGTATGAAAGGTAGGACACATACTGGTGTGTGGTATGTCCTGATAGTGAAATATTGCCATTTTCATTTTTCTATATTAAAAGGCTATCTGTCCTGTAGGATAGAATGGGAGTTTATTTATAGCACCTTATAAATATAACTTTGCATTGGGAAAAGATGGAAAGATGGAGTTTAGTATGCCTGAACTCAGAATATAAAAATGCATCTTTTAGTAAAGATGTTTTTTATACTGTGTGTTTGAAAATACCACTTTTATAAAGTAGGTATTTTCTTGCTTAGCAATCCAGTGTGCTTTTGCAAGGTTTGTGCATTGACTGTCAGGCTTTGGAGTGACAGGGGCTGGACATCTGCATTCTCTCAGACAGCCAATGGGGGGAGATGTGTGTCCTGCCCTTCATGAATGAGTCAGGGCTGGCCTGAATAGACCTGGGCAGCATTCTGAGTACGGGGAGGGAGATTTATTTCACACCTGAATGGGCCTGGATAATGCTGTCTTCAACTGCTGCAAGCCAGCTGCACCAGAGAGGACAGAACTGATTTTGACAGGGCAGAGAGCTTCGCTGACACCAGAGAACAAAGGACTATGTGCTATAAAAAGTGGGGCCCATACCCAAGATTTTTAGATTACTTCTGGGATTCAAGAGAAACCTTTGCCAAGGAGAAGAACTGGAGAAACTGAAGAGAAGTACCACCTGTTTGCTGTGTGCTGTCTGGAATTTGCCTGCAGTGCCTGTTTCTGCTGAGGAAAGGACAAGAACTTTGCTTTGTGCTGTATCCCCTGCTTGAGCAAGATCTCCAAGAGCTTGAAGTAGACTTTGACTCCTGTTTTCGAAGTTTCAGAGATACAAAGACTCCCGCCCAGCTCACCTGAACTTCCTTGCAAGGAGTTCTGACCTGCCCGGAGGTGCCTTCTGTCTGGGCCTCTGGAGGTTGTTCCTGCTTTTGGGTGCTGGAAAAGCAATACAACTAAGAGGAGCCCTATGCACCCACACCTGTTTCTAATGCATCACTGATGAAACCGATGCAGGGCCTACCTGTGGTTTGACAAACCATTGCACGTAGCATCGAGTGTACCGATTTACGAAGTCCGAGATCATTGCACCGATTCTGACACAGGCCTGACTGTGCAGCTGCAAGAACCAACCCATCAAGGGACCACAGCAGGAGAAACCGACGCATCCCTGTTCCTCACGCATTGCATCTGGAAGCCACACCTGCAAGAATGCCCGGCCGCAGTAAGAAACCGATTCATCACCTCCCCGCACAGTAAGAAACTGACACATCGCCTCCCCTTCAGTAAGGAACTGAATCATCACTGCCCCTACGTGGCAGTAAGGCACCAATGCATTACCTCCCTCGAAGTAATGAACCGACGCATCATCTTCCCTGGGCATAAGCAACCAACACATCACCTTCTTAGCGACAGTTTTTCTTTGTGCGTGTGACGCATCCAAGGTACTTTGTGTCAAAAGTGTTGCATCTGCAATATGCTTTGAACAGAACTGTTTCTACCTTTGGTAAGTCATATTTTTATTACTGTATTGTGGATTTTTTGTCATTTTGGTCATTTGGTTTAGATAAAGATTACTTATTCGTATAGACTGATGTGGTGTCCATGTGTTGTGTTTTCACTGTATTATTGTATGTGTGCACAAATGCTTTACACACTGCCTCTGAGATAAGCCTGTCTGCACACGCCAAGCTACCAAGGGGGTGACCAGGAATTGTTTAAGAAGTGTATCCCCCTTACCCTGACTAGGCAGAAGGGTCCCTATTTGGACAAAGGTGCAAACCATTGCCAACTAGAGACCCCAATTTCTAACAATAACCTATATCTATGTGCTGATATGGTTTCAGAAACTGTTAACAATAACAATTTATTATTATTACAGGCATCTAGATCCATATCTGAAAAAAGTAGGACTCATTTAAGATGGAAAGCTACCTGGAAATCACTGAGATGGATTGACTCTGATCTGTGAGCTGCATGGTGACAACGTGTTCCAGAACTTTCCTGGCCATTGAGAAAAAATGTCAGGTCGAAAATTACACCCACCAAGAGGTCAAAAATAAGCTTATTAAGGTGGTGGCAAATGTCTCCACAAACAAGTTGGACACATGTTAATTTGTGAGCCAGAATTTAGATCAGAAAATAAGCAGGAAATTCCTTAACATTAACATCTTGTAAGACTCTAAACATCAAGACGTGGGATTCTAGAATAAAAAAAAAAACAAAGAGATCTTCTAGAATAAACAAAGAGATCTTCAAATAGTATGCAACTATTCTACAACTGGTTAAATACAAGACGATTTATCACAGAGTTCACAAAAAGGAATATTATCAACCAGTCTGGATTGCTTTAGTTCCTGCCTGGAGGGTAACTGCACAGGAATTTCCGTTTGGACTGTTCCTATTAAAACATCAATACTGATTTTCATATGGCAGATCTCTGTCTAAAGTGGCATAGGGAGCAAGAAATGATGGACTGGAAAACAGCTTGAGAAATTCTCAGTGTGTGACATTAATTGAATCACTCCTTCCATCACCTTATTGATTTCATAGTAAATGCCCTAAATCTGATGGGTGAGCTCAAATGTGGGACACACGCTGTACTCCACTGACAAAACCTAAGTGGGCTGAAACTGGTCTGCTGTTGTCTTTGCCCTCGTCTGGAGGGGATTTGGCCTTGTATTTCAGGCTAAACTCTTTTGATAGGACCGCCAAATGTGTTGCATGTGTCAGATCTCTGACTAGATTAGCATAGTAGGCAACAAATTTACTGAACTTTGTCCTTTGGCTATTACCTGTGATTAATATGAATTCATAAATTCCTTCTATCACCTTACTGTTTGTTGTAGCAGATATCACAAGTGAGACATGTATTCCCGGATGTGGGTCCCATGCTCAATGTTCCACTAGACTGAAGCTATAGCTCACTCACAAGGTCTAATTAGACCTAAGCCAGTCTGCTGTTTTTTGTGTTCCCATCTGAAAGGCACCTAGCCTGACAGCTTGAGCTGGGAGCACAAGAGATGTACATATGGCTGGTCAGTTTCATAGTGGCATGGCTGGCAAAAAACGATGTACTGGAATATAACCCCCAAGTGATCCTTAGTGACTGAGATTAATCCAAACAGTCCTTCCTTTACTTTGTCATTTTTTTCAGTTAGTACCCTAAGGCCCACATGCATCATTGTTGGTATTTGCGATTCCTAAATTTAGAAATCGCAAATACCTATGCATTAAAAATTCTCATATATTTTTGCGATTTCTTATTTTTCCTTATTTGTGATTTCCAATTTTGCGAATCGCAAATAAGGAATCCCTTTACATTGATTCCTATGGGCCTAGAGGCCCATAGGAATCAATGGGAAGGCATTCTCATTTTGCGATTCGCAATGAAGGAATCGCAAAATGAGAATGCAATTTCTAGGGTGCAGGGGGGTCCAAAGGACCCCCCTGCACCCCTGAAATGTAACATACAGTCCATTTTTCACACACACATGCCCAAAGGCATGTGTGAGTGTAAAATGAAAGTGTCAAAAATGCACTTTTGTGCATTTTTGAAACTTTTCTAAAATTACCAAGAAGTTTGACTTCATGCTAATTTAACACTTCTAATCTGCGAATTCGCAAATTTTTTCAGATGATGCATTGCATTTAAGAAATCGCAAAATTGCGATTTCTTAAATGCAATCGCAATTTAAGAAATGACAAATAAATTGCGATTTCCTAAATTGCGAAAAAGTCAAAAAGATTAATGCATCCCAAAACATAGATCTGCACTCGCAAACAAACAAATTTTGCGATTCGCACCTTTTGCGAATGCAAATCACTTTAATGCATGTGGGCCTAAGTGCGTTATTATATGGAAGCATGGATCTCGTACTGACAGTGTCACTGGACTCAAGCTCTAGCTCATTGATGATGTCTAATTATGCCGTCACCAATCTAGGATTGCTCATGTTATCTGGAGGGGACCTGGTCTAGCAGTTTGGGGTGAACTTTCCTATCGGAGCAGGACCAAGAATGATCTAGATACAGCACAACTGATGGCTATTAGCCACTGGGTCCGCCTCCTGGAGGGGGAGCAGGCAAACAGTGATTGATAAAGACAACATGAAACCTGGAGGCCATCTAAGAGCTATATGTTGGGGCTCAGGGGCAGCTTGCGACAGTGGCTCTCTGGCACACAGCACTTCATGACAAGGGGTGGTGTAATAAAATCATGCAGGTCACCCCCTTTTAGGATATGGTGAGCTTGGGCACCTTAGCATTACAAAGAGACTTTGATAAATGGGACTTAATTTGTTTGTCAAAGGTGGGTGACCTGTGGAGGCATGGGAATGTGATTCAATTTTCAAAATTGCAAAAGAAATGCAACCTGGGCCCCACTGAGACCTTTCGTTATTTGCAAATCAAACACGCTCTATGGAAGGCAATCCCTAGGGGGGTAGCCCTCCCCGAGTCCTTTCCCCTTCTCCTCTTGAGGTGCAGTTGCTAGTTGAATGCATGCCCAAACAGTCAATTTCGCTCACCTATTGTAAATTGATCTATAACTCTCCTTATCCTCTGGCTAAGCTACTTTCGAGCTGAGAGTAGGACATAGGGGAACTGGAGGAGGGAGAATGTTCTAAAGCCCTTCCTTCCCCAAGGGAAGTGGCCATACACTCCAAGTTTCAATGGATACAACTGAAAATTCTTAACCACAGCTATTATGCATTACCTACCCTGGTGAAAATGGAAAAAAAATATCAAGCCTGGTGTTCTGGTAGATATGGCCAGGAGGGTACATTTTTCCATATGTGTAGAGTTGCCTCGCACTCCAGCATTATTGGGGAAGGGTATTGACTTGCCTTAATGAAGTGGTGGGGGTTGATCTTTCACTGTCAGTCAAATGGTGCCTGATCAATGTTTGTGAAGAAACAGATCTCAATCATGTGGACCCACTCTGGCTTACATTGGGACTTATCGTAGCCAAGCGAAACAAAGTTCTCATGTGGGGTTCCGAATTGTGCCCGAGTTTTGAAGAGAGACATGGATTGATGCATGCTGGCTCAGAGGGTGGTTTATGTGGGGAGAGGCTGTACAAATAAATGGAATAACATATGAGTTAAGTGGAATGCTTATTGGGGAACTCTGTGAGCCACTGGGTGGTACTACTGATGATGTTTTGTACTATTGATGGTACGGATCTTACCATTGATGGGTGTATTGTTTTGGCAGGAGTCATATGTCGAAATGTTGCTATCATTATGGGATATTGTCAATTGATGCTGCTGTCTTTTTCTGTTTTTTTAAATATCTTCTGTCTCCGTAGTTTTCTTTGTCTGATTGTTTAATAAAAAGAACTTTAAAAAAAAGAATGATCTGTACATAGCATGCCTCTCTCTACAATAAAATTGTGTCATAAACATGCCTGCTGCTGCTTGTGTTCTCATCTGAAAGGGACCTAGTCGGGCAGCTCAGGCTGGGCTGTTCGTGTCGAATCAGAAGGAAGCGAGATTTGCATGTAGCGAGTATCTGTCTGTAGTGGAATATGGTCCAGAGAGTTGGTCACTGACTAACAATAAATAAAGCATTCCGTCCCCTGCCTTACTGTTTTTTTGGTGATTATCATTAGCGATGGTAGATGTCATCAAATGTGTCTTAAGAAAACAATGTATCTCCATCTATACATTTACCAACATAGTAAGCATATTTGCCAATATCAAAGCTTCCTCATAAGTGCTCTTTTGGACTTTAAAACCTAGGTTAGCACCTTGTCACAGTTTTAGGAAAGTCAGATTTCGCTCACATTGAAGGCAGCTTTGAACACAGTAAAAGTTGAGGAAAACTAAGGTGTATGAAGTTTCTGTAAGTATACGTTTTCACAGATAGAAGAAATGAGTCGTAACCTCGCTTTCAATGTGTAATATGCCCTGATTTTTCAGACACAGATACATACAAAAAAATGCAAAAGACTCTTGTCAGACAGGATTCCCTTTTTCAAACAATTTCCTGCAAAGCGAAATTACACTGATTAACAGTGCTCGACCAACAACAGCCAACCTTAAGCATAGTTAATGTTTTCCTTAAGTTTCATTACCGATTTTTTTGAAGAATTAATTTCTTGTTGATACTGCACGGTTTCTTGCACCAGTGGAAAGCTTCAGTTAAAACACAGCCTTATAGCACTCTAGTGATCCTAGAATATGATCCAATGGCTGATTTTCAATTTGGTTTGAAACGCGATTCCTCCAGGGCTTTGATCAAAAACCTCATTTGGTAAATACATTCTTTTCAATAGAAATAATAAAGCGAAAATCTCATAAAGAACATTATGAAAATGATTTGCATCTAGAATAAAGAAACATGTGGTCTCATGTGCAAAGAATCAATTCAGTAAAGTGGTCTCAAAGGTGGGATTTGTGATGGTGGCTTATCTGGCTGCAGGGCCTAGCTCAGGGAGCTCCACAATCAGGCGACCACACAGTGAGGATGTAAGGGTTGGACGTCCCGAGCGACCTTAGCCAGTTTATTTTAACCTCTCTGGCCACACATGGCCAGAGAGTGATGCGATGTGTGCGTGAAGCCCTTCCGGCCTAACATTCGGGTCCTGCCTATGTGGCCCCTAGATCATTACAGGTAGGGTGACCAACTGGCATTGGTGCAAATTCAGGACGGTGAGGGTAAAAATTCAGGACAAAGGGTCAAAATTCAGAACACAAATTCAGGACAGGAGGTCAAAATTCAGGACAAAACTTCAGGACAATTGGATACGTTTTACAGACACATCAGAGGTCGCGCAATAGTATACAAGTAAGCCCAGCCATATCTAGACATATTCAGCCATTTGCAAACCTATCCATCATGTATCCTTCCATCTATCATTTCACTCATCCATCCCTTCATCCATCCTTTCACTCATCCATCCATTATACATCCATCCGTCCTTTCACCCTATCCACCTGTACACTCATCCATCCACTCTTCTACCCATCCATCCATTCACTCATCCATCCAGCCATTTACCCTTTCACCCATCCAGCCATCCTTTCACTAACTCATCCATCCACCCAGTCACTCATCCTTCCACCCATCCACCCTTTCAGTCATCCATCATCCTCCCTTTCTCTCTCCATCGACTCTTTCACTTAGCAATCCTTCCTTCCATCCATCCACCCAACCATCCATCCATCTACTCATCCACTAATGAATCCACCCATTGACCCTATCACTCATCCATCCTTTCTCTTATCCATTTATCCTTTCACTCCTTCACTCATCTTTTCATCATTTTGTCCATCTACCTTCCCTTTCACTCACTCATCCATCCTTACATCCACCCTTTCACTCATCCGTCCATCCATTTGCCCTTGCACTTATCAATTCATCAATCCATCCTTCATTTCACTCATCCATCCACCCACTCACTCACTCATCATTCACCTTTTCACTCATCCATCCTTTCACTCATCCATCCATCCTTTTACCCATCCAGCTACCCTTCCACCCATACAGCCTGTTATTTATTTCCCTTTTCTCTCTTCCATCCTTCCACTCACTCATAAATCCATCCATCCTCTCTCATTGGCCATCTATGCAATCTTTCATTCATCCATTCACCCTTTCACTAATTCATCCAGCCATCCCTTCACTTACTCACTCGCCCACCTTTTCATGTTAATTTTGACCTGAGCGTTTTTGAGAAGAGGCCCATCAAGAACTTCACCCTCGCTGCAGGAGCCATTCCAGGACTCGGACAGAAGCCACCCAGCGCAGAGACAGGATCCACCACAGGGGGGAACAGGAGCCATCACAGGCGAGGGGCGGGGGGCAGGAGCCACCACATGGGGGGGGGAACAGGATCCACCAGGGTGGACATAGGGGTGGGTATGCAGTATTCTAGTATCATCTTGGTCTCTTCCAGGGTGGGGGAGGGCTCCTCACCCCCTCCTGGAAAAGACAACGAGAAGACAGGCTCTGTCTCCAAAATGTTAGTTTTGCCCCCTCTCCCCCCATACACTGATGTACAGTACTGAAAGGAGATACTCCAAGAGAACTGATTTAACTGATTGTCCTCCATATTTTGTTAATCAGTGTGGGTGCGATTGTGCCATTTCTTTATTTCATTACAATATAGACTGCATGTTTGAAGAATCGAGGTTTGTTTACAATTTAGTGACAGTAATTAAGCTCTGTGAAGAGAACCACGTGCTGCCTCGGCTTGTTCTAGGATGTTTGGGGCCCTGGGCCAAAAGGGGGAATGTCTCACACCAATTGCAGATACAGGATGCATTCAGGGCTGTTTGCATCTGAATAGATGCCCCTGCTCCTGAAGCTGCCGCCCCCCCCCCCTCTCCGTCACCTTCAAGCACCTCTTAACAGCTCATCAAGGGCTGGAGGTGCGAGGGTTGCCATCCCGCTGTGCCTCTCCAATGCTGCGGGATATCTGAGCTTTTAGCCACACTTGATTATCAGATCCACTAGCCTAGCATTACTCGTACGTTCTTACACAAATGTGACAAAATTACATGTACATCACATGTGTATTTAGGCTTAAGTGGATTCTCTCGTATATAGTTGCGTCGACGCGTTTCGGTGCTATCCACTTGATAAGGTGGCACCTTCTTCAGGACTGCTTAATTGGGGTTCTCCCTGCTCATGCAGGGCTTCACTCTCCCTATTATGGGTGGCAAAATGGTATCATGTCAGTACCCATTATTTTATTCACATGTCTTACTCATATCAACTTTTACCGTTTTTCATAGTGGTAAATTCATCTGTTACGGTGTTATTTTACCATTCAAAGCTTTATCCCCCACCTGGTTATCTATACATTTTCTGGTGAATAATGCATGACCGTTGCCCACTTATACAACTCGTTTTTTGGACCTTCATCTGCAATCTGGTTCACTGATTGTATCAACATTATCTTTCATAGTAGATTTACAATCCTTTACTCTACAATCCATTTTACAAAAGAATTTAATACCCTCCAAACATATTTCTATGTGGAAACCAATAGTTGGGGACTCTTGTATCCAACGTGGGATAGTTATAATCTATCATATTTTGCCCACGTTCTCACCTTAGGTTTGGAAGGGGAGTTTCTTTAATCCTCTTGCACTGGGTAGTAACAGAGCGCTCGTAGCGTCATACGAGGACAGTTGGATTTAAAACAATACTTGGCTGGATTGGCCTGGGAATAGAAGTATATGTTTCAATGGCATGAAAGAGAGGGATCAACCACCCTGTATTTTATCTAGGGCTATGTTTACCTGTTTTCTTTCTCTGAACCTTCTACTTGGGGATTCCGATATATCAGAGTTTTGTCCAAACTTATTCCTTATATACAACAAGAACCTGATAGAGAACAAAGGTATAGTTGTAAATTCTTTCTTATGATATTTAATCTAGCTCTCTCCCCTCAGTAGATCATTACCTTTTTGTTTTAAAAGAGACTCCTCCTATGGGGTTCTATTATCTTCTTGTAGGTCTCGTATATTTCTTCCTTTTAGTTATGTATCTAATTACAAATGCAGAAAGGGGAGATTTAATCTCAGACCATATATCAGTTTTTTCTTATTGCCCTGGCAACTGTTTTATGTTTACTTTGTTTGGATGAGGTCTTACCTGAAATTGTTGTAAAACCCACTTCAAACGGGCATATATCGACTGTTGACCCTGCAGGAACTGGATACGTTCTAATGAAATTAAAGGAGCATATCGATTGGTGAGGGGTAAAATATCTCTCTCCTCGCTTATTATTAGAGTCAAAGCGGTATGCCCTCCTTCTCCTCTGATCTAGGGGTGAGCATATCATTCAGTGGCGGATAAAGCCTCTATCTAATTGTTTGTCTTTTTCAGTAAAAGAGATATGCCCAGCCTCACCCCTGTTGTAAATCGGGATTGAGGCATATTATGAAGGGTGCTGCTTTCCGTTTTTTTCTAAATGGCAACTTCCTCCCCTCTAGCTGTCTTAAGCTGGAGATGGTATATTCCCGTTTTAAACTAGGTGGATAGTGCTGCTTTCCGTTTTTTCCTAAATGGCAAGTTCATCCCCTCTAGTTGTCTTAAGCTGGAGATGGTATATTCCCGTTTTCAACTGGGTGGATATAACTTTTTCACAGTTGAATGGAGGTTTATTAACTATTTATACGAGCCCTCCCTGTCTGCGCTCGCCCCCGCCTTCTTAAACCGGAATCTAAAATCTGGGATTCCCTCTTCCCATGCCTTCCATTCGTGGAGTATGCCGGTTCTTACCTTACTGCTCGGGCCTCCGTGCGTCTGCCTCGTTTGGATCGCTATCTGGTGGCCATGTCTGCCCGCTTGTTATTTATATCATTGGTTATCGGCAAATAGTTTGCAGCTGTTTGGTTTTTTCTACTGGGGGCGTTCTCTATGTTGGTGGCGCCGCCATCTTGGAGTGGTGGTTTTTACTCGTCTATGTACTAGTGTGGGATTTCTTTCTTTTTTCAAAGTTCCGTTGCTGCATAAACGCAGTATGTTGGATTGTATTCTTAGAACCAAGCACCTTATTTCTGAGTTTCTTCGTGCGTTACAATATTCACCTAATAGTTTTTCTTTTTGGCTAATGGCTAATGGCGTTTCTTTGAGTTGGTAATACCGCCATCTTGGAGTGGTGATTCTACTCTATTTTGAGGTCGGTGCAAGGTCTATTTCTTCTTTCGCAGCACCGTTTCTGCTTGGATGACGTTTCTACTTTAGACAACGTATGTTTGTTTGTATGTTTTTTTAAATAAACAAACATATCAATTATTTCTAGACTTTTTTATCTATTTAGGTAATTTAATAAACCTAAAGCGCTTACCTCCTTGTGTAATATTCCATTTGCATACGGCGCCATCAAAAGACGGTCCCCGTATAGTTTGGTTTCCTTTATATTTATAGTATTATCATTCGTTGATACAGGTTGCTTATTTTAAAGATAGTGCGGCGTTTGTTTACATTTAGAAATTCCCAATTTACTGTTTTGCCTAATGTTGTCCACAATCACCTCTGTTTTAGAATAATAAAGGTGTTTTGTTCATATCAACCTTACATGGTTTACCAGAATGTGCCATCTTTGGATCTATATTTATACAGGTTCTATGGGGTACGTAGTTTTATCTGTTTTTGTCATGTAAATGCTATATTAATGCCATGTACATACTATATTAATGCCTCCCATTCTTCTCTAGAGTTCAGGCCCTTTTTGATCGTATTGAATTTAATCATGTACCACTGTTCTTGTTGTTTGCGCCTATTGGTGCTATTACCTAGTCTGGTCAGTTCTTTTATGCGTTCTATGATAATCCATCTGATATCTTTCTCACTGTGGCCTTTCTCCTTCCAGTGAGACACCAGAGGGGCATTTTCTTTGTTATTTTTAATAGCGGACCTGTGTTCGCTAATCCTGACTCTTACTTCACGACCTGTTTCGCCTATGTAAGCTAGCTCACATGGGCAGAGGATCATATATACTGCATTTTTTGTTCTGCAGTTGTTTAATGTTGTTATCTCATGAGTAGTTCCGTTGTGTACTACTTTTTTGGTGACCACACAGAGATCGCAGACGCAGCAGTTGCCGCACTTGTTATTACCAACTGCTTTGTTACCAGTAAGTGTCAGCTGATTTTCTGTCACATCATCCCTGTACGTGTGTACCAGGTTTGATCTCAGATTTTTGTTTTTTCTATATGCGAACAGCGGGCGTTCTAGAATGTTGGTATCAGGTCCATTATTGAGAATTTTCCAGTTATGGTTAATTATATTTTTTACTTGGTTCGCTATCACAGAATGTTGGCTAACCATCACTATTTTCTCTTTTACATTCTTCTTCTCTTTTTTGTTCAGTAGGCTATCCCTGTCATAGTATCGCGCTCGCTTGAATGAGTGCTCAATCAGTTTTTTGGGGTATCCCCGTTCTCTAAATTTCCGTTTCATGTCTCCAGCATGTTTGTGGAAATCTGTCAGGTCTGTGCAATTCCTTCTCAGGCGAAGGAATTCTCCAAACGGTATTGAGTCTTTTTGGCTCTTTGGGTGGTAACTCCGGTAATGCAGAATGGTGTTACGGTCTGATTCTTTTTTGTAGAGCTCTACTTTTAGTTGACTATCCTCACTTTTGATACAGATATCTAGGAAATTGACTCTCGTTTTGCTGTACGTGGCTGTGAATCTAAGATTCGGGTCTCCCAGGTTTAACCAAGATAGAAATTCCTCTAAAGATTCGATGTTACCTAGCCAGATGAAGAATATGTCATCGATGAAGCGAGCCCAACTTCGAATGTTTTCGAAGAAGGGACTCACCTCATTGTATATGTGCTTGTTCTCGAATAGGCTGACATATATACAGGCAAGACTTGGCGCACAGGTAGCGCCCATGCTGGTCCCTTTCTTTTGGATGTACAACTCCTTTTTGAATAGGAAAATATTGTTGAGGAGTACCATGGCCACACAGTTGATGATGAATTCCTTATTCCCTCCTACGATCTCGGTGTTCTCTAATAAGTTGCTTACTGCTGTGATGGTGTCTAACTGGGGAATATTTGTGTAGAGTGACTCTACATCAAGAGTCACCATTAGTTCATTCTCTTCATCGAATTGAATCCCTTCAGTCTTCGCTATCATGTCCGCAGTGTCGCGGATATAGGACTTCTGTTTTTCTACCAATGGTTTTAGGAATCTGTCCGCGTACTGGCTCAAAGGTTCCAGTAGCGAATCTATGGAGGCCACAATGGGTCTTAGTGGTGGATCAATCAGACTCTTGTGGACCTTTGGCAGTCCATACATAGCTGGAGTTTTGGGATTCGGATTACTTAGGAATTTCCATTCGTCCTCAGTGATACCTCCCTCCTCGAGGGTAGTTTGAAGCAAGATTTCTACGTCTTTTTTGAGTTTGTAGAGTCTAGATTGGTGGACTCTGTTGTAGTGTTGTTCATTTGCTAAAAGGCACCTCACTCTTCTCTCATAGTCAGTTGTGTCAAACACAACGACTCCTCCCCCTTTATCTGCGGGTTTTATTGTAATACTCGTGTCGGCCGACAGCGAGTTGATGGCTTCCCTTTGCTCCTTGGTTATGTTTTGTTCCTGATAGTGTTTTTTCTCCAGTAGAATGCCTACCTCCAATTTAACCATGGATTCGAAAATCTCAAGGTTCTTGTCCACCATACCAAGGCTTGGGGTGAACGTAGATTTTGCTCGTAGGCCTGAATCTGTCGGTGGTTCTCTAATGGGTCTATTCTCAAAGAACCTGCGCAGTCTGATTTTCCGAAAAAACGCTCTAAGGTCTTTCTCTAGTTGGAATTTGTTTATGCCAGTGGTTGGGACAAAGTTGAAACCCATGCCCAACACCTGTTTTTCTGTGTGGGTGAGGGTTCGTTGTGATAGGTTAATGATAGGGGTTCTCTCTAGTGCCAGTAGATTTTGTTCCTGGTCCGTTTGTATTCTTGAGGGGCCGGGTTCTGTTGATATTCCTGCTCCTGTTCCCTCTGGGCCGGTCTTTTTGAATATTGACCCCTCCCTCTGCCACGGAAGTTCCCCCGCCCTCTCTGTGGGCGCTGATCTAAAAAAGGAGTATCGTATGCCCTTTTTGGTCCTGCATAGTCCTCATCTTCTCTACAATGTTCCTCTTCCTCTATACTACTCTCTGATGTTCCTGAGAAGTGCACATGTCTGGGCCTTCTTGGTTGGAACCTAGTCTGGAATCTGGGTTTGGGGCCCTCTTGTCTAAAGTTATCTGGTTTTTCTGTGTAGTAGTCTTTTTGTAAAAAGGGGTATACTACTTCTTGACTAAATTTGTCAATGTCTTTCCTGAGTTTTTGTGTTTTACGATTGGTTAAATACTCACAGTATCCTCTCATATCTTTATTTATTTCCTCCAGTCTTTTCTTTACGTCCTCTACGATGTTGTTATCTAAGAGTGCTTTCTCTAGCTCTTCCATTTCTTTTATTTCTATGAGGACAGTGGACTGTGCCGTTTCGATGATAAGTAAGGCGGGGGCGAGCGCAGACAGGGAGGGCTCGTATAAATAGTTAATAAACCTCCATTCAACTGTGAAAAAGTTATATCCACCCAGTTGAAAACGGGAATATACCATCTCCAGCTTAAGACAACTAGAGGGGATGAACTTGCCATTTAGGAAAAAACGGAAAGCAGCACTATCCACCTAGTTTAAAACGGGAATATACCATCTCCAGCTTAAGACAGCTAGAGGGGAGGAAGTTGCCATTTAGAAAAAAACGGAAAGCAGCACCCTTCATAATATGCCTCAATCCCGATTTACAACAGGGGTGAGGCTGGGCATATCTCTTTTACTGAAAAAGACAAACAATTAGATAGAGGCTTTATCCGCCACTGAATGATATGCTCACCCCTAGATCAGAGGAGAAGGAGGGCATACCGCTTTGACTCTAATAATAAGCGAGGAGAGAGATATTTTACCCCTCACCAATCGATATGCTCCTTTAATTTCATTAGAACGTATCCAGTTCCTGCAGGGTCAACAGTCGATATATGCCCGTTTGAAGTGGGTTTTACAACAATTTCAGGTAAGACCTCATCCAAACAAAGTAAACATAAAACAGTTGCCAGGGCAATAAGAAAAAACTGATATATGGTCTGAGATTAAATCTCCCCTTTCTGCATTTGTAATTAGATACATAACTAAAAGGAAGAAATATACGAGACCTACAAGAAGATAATAGAACCCCATAGGAGGAGTCTCTTTTAAAACAAAAAGGTAATGATCTACTGAGGGGAGAGAGCTAGATTAAATATCATAAGAAAGAATTTACAACTATACCTTTGTTCTCTATCAGGTTCTTGTTGTATATAAGGAATAAGTTTGGACAAAACTCTGATATATCGGAATCCCCAAGTAGAAGGTTCAGAGAAAGAAAACAGGTAAACATAGCCCTAGATAAAATACAGGGTGGTTGATCCCTCTCTTTCATGCCATTGAAACATATACTTCTATTCCCAGGCCAATCCAGCCAAGTATTGTTTTAAATCCAACTGTCCTCGTATGACGCTACGAGCGCTCTGTTACTACCCAGTGCAAGAGGATTAAAGAAACTCCCCTTCCAAACCTAAGGTGAGAACGTGGGCAAAATATGATAGATTATAACTATCCCACGTTGGATACAAGAGTCCCCAACTATTGGTTTCCACATAGAAATATGTTTGGAGGGTATTAAATTCTTTTGTAAAATGGATTGTAGAGTAAAGGATTGTAAATCTACTATGAAAGATAATGTTGATACAATCAGTGAACCAGATTGCAGATGAAGGTCCAAAAAACGAGTTGTATAAGTGGGCAACGGTCATGCATTATTCACCAGAAAATGTATAGATAACCAGGTGGGGGATAAAGCTTTGAATGGTAAAATAACACCGTAACAGATGAATTTACCACTATGAAAAACGGTAAAAGTTGATATGAGTAAGACATGTGAATAAAATAATGGGTACTGACATGATACCATTTTGCCACCCATAATAGGGAGAGTGAAGCCCTGCATGAGCAGGGAGAACCCCAATTAAGCAGTCCTGAAGAAGGTGCCACCTTATCAAGTGGATAGCACCGAAACGCGTCGACGCAACTATATACGAGAGAATCCACTTAAGCCTAAATACACATGTGATGTACATGTAATTTTGTCACATTTGTGTAAGAACGTACGAGTAATGCTAGGCTAGTGGATCTGATAATCAAGTGTGGCTAAAATATCTAAGTACCACTATTTTAAAGGGGGTCTGGTTTTCTCTGTCAATTGATTGTGATATCTTCTTATGTATTTGATATATGAATTTGTTGTGTAGGAATTTATACCATCCTGTATGTCTTTATTTTATTAACTTATTATGTTTCAGGGAAAGAAATTTTAAATGTATGTTTTTTTTATTGTAAGATATTGGTTGTTTTAATAAAGTACTAGATTGTTAACAAACTTTTTCTCTGTGGAAATCATTACGTTAATATTTTTTTGTTAGCCAGTGTTCTATAGTAGCATGTCAACTAGATACTATAGTCCAACTGCCAGGTTTTAGACACCATAGCCGTTCTAATTCATCCCAGGGATTTCCCTTTGACTTTGTGTCCTTGCACCCTGTTCCCTGGTGACAGTGGGGTACCCTCTCTTTTGAAATTTATCTGAGCTTTTGTACTGCCTTGGAGTCAAGAAGGGAGGTGGGGGCCAGCTTTGCCGGTTGTGCGACCAGTTAAAATTACGGAGAAATGGCGTCCGTTTAAGAGTCCTTCACAGACAACGGACAGACGGCCGAAATTACGGACTGTCTGTGAAATTTACGGACGGTTGGTCACCCTAATTACAGGTTTAAGGTACATGGCTGGCAAAGAATGTAAGACAGGCTTACTGGTCTGTAATTTAAAGGGTTACTGTCATTTGTCAATTATGAGGGTTTTCATGGAACTGAAAACGGGTGCTGAGGAAAAACAAATTTGAAACCCTATTCTGTGTCCAGCAGTTTCAAATGTATGTGATTTTTAAGGTGTTTTACAAAGGTTCTGCCTGATACTACCAGATTTTCAGTGTAAAACCCAGCAAGTATTGGTTTACAGCGAAAGATTTATTGCAGGAATGATTTTCCGCTGGGAGATTGTTGGTATTGCTAAGATGCCTCCTTCTGCCAGAAACTGTAATTTATTTTTTCAGTCAGCCCTGATTCAGTAATTTGGAGAAATTCCTCTTTTTCCGCTTGAAACTCACCGTTTTTGCGGACTTTTGTGCCTGCTATTAGGATTATGTGCACAGTGACACCGCTGTTCAGTGTCACATTGTGTGTGTGCTCTGGCCTTAAACTGGTACTGTTTAAATTGTCTTCATCCAATTGGCCTATTTAACTGTATTTTAATTTTACAGGAGATGGCACAGGAATTGCAAAAACAGATTCAAAGTCAAATGTCATATGTGGCTGTAATATGTATCTATCCCATCTATATAGAATACACAAATATATGGCTACCAAGAGCTCCACTGTGCTCTGGCTGAGCTGCACTTTAAAAGCATAGCTATAACACATGGAAGGTGAAGATGGTTTTGCCTTTAAGCACATATATTTTTGTATATTAACAAGTCATCGCTATTGTGGGCCTTGTAAACCCATAGATAGGGTGCCTAATAGATGCAACCCAGACTCACCAGACATGTGAAATTGATGTGTGTAAATTAATGGAAAACGAAAACTTTGAAACCACATTGGAGTAAATCAATCCATGAAAAACCAATTTTAAGGAAAGACAAAATAAAGCAAGTGCAAACATTTGAAAATTAAAGGAAACACTTTAAAGGAAAGATAATATTAAGGAAGAATCCAAAACTAAATTAAACTTGGGTGGAGTTTAGCACTAGTGTGGGTTTTTTATGGTGAGGGGTTTTTAGGGGTCAGGAATAATTGTAGTTGGGTCTAGAAATGTGTTTTGGGTTCAGAGGTGGTTGGAGTGTAGGTGTTGTGAGGGATTTTGAAGGTTCACTAATGAGTGGGGTTAAGGTGTGTGAGGTCTTTTTAGGTTTCAGGTATGTGTGTAGTGTAGGGGTGTTGATGAGTTTTAGGGTTCATGGATGGGTTGAGTTTAGGATTGTTGACCGTTTTTTATTTTAAATTATGGGTGGCAACTGGGGTGGAGAAGAGTTTTTAGGGTTCAGGATGGGGTGGAGCTTTGGCTGGTGAGTGGTTTTAATGATTCAGAGATGGGTGGAGTTTTGATGTAGAAAGAGATGTTTAGGTCTCAGGGATGAGTAGTTTAGGGTGATGAGAAGTTCCTATGGGTCATGGATGGCTGTTGTTTAAGGACAATGAGGGTTTTTTGGGGTTCAGGGATGGGTGGAGTTTGAGTATGCTGAGGTGTTTTAAGGGGTATGAGATGAGTGAGTTTTATGCACTGAAAGCGGGTTTTAGGGTTAAGGAATGGGTGAAGTTAGGGGTGGTGAATGACTGGTTTAGGGAGGGTGGATGTCTGGGGTAGAAAGGGCTTTTAGGCTTCAGGGATGACTGTATGTTAGGTGAGGTGAGATGTTTTAGGAGGCAGGGATTGATGTTGTTTAGGGGATGTGAGGGGTCAGTAAAGGATGGAGTTTGCAGGTTGTGATGGGTCAGTGAATCAATAGCATCCAAAGTAATTGTTTGGCAATGTAAAATAAATAACTAAATATGAAATATTGTCCGCTGAAGTAAAGTGCTGAAATAAATATCTACAACACATTTATTTATGAAAGTAAGACTTGCAACAATTGCATTTACATTTTAAAAAAGCATTAAAAAGCCAATTTCGACCAAAAAGACATTCTATGAATTGGTTTCTACAAAAGAATAAAGGCCATTCATTCTGAAAATTTCCATGAAACAGTTTAGATGAAATGGTTTCCCAGTAATGGCATTCTATGAAATGTATTTTCTGTGACATCACATACAACCATGTGAAAAAGATTTCCTCACAGTGACTAAAGGTCTAAAGGCTATTTACTCCATTGAGGTTTGGGTTAGATTTTCCATTTATAGTCATAGGTGTAGTTAAAATACTTATTTCATGTCTCCCATGGTATTGTCTAGTGACACATTTCAAAGTTATTTACCTCTTAGGCCATCTATACACATAGCCTCTGAATTTCAATGCAATTACTGTCCCCGTCAGAAATAAAATAATTTAGTTACTTTCACCTGTAGACCTCAGCTACTTAAAACTGCTGAAATTTCAGTATGAAAGTATGCAGGAAAATTATGAATTACCGGAGGATTTGGACCCAAAATTATTGATTCCCCAGATAATTCCTCATTTCTTTTTAGTCTTTCAGGATGCAAATTATAATCGGGTGGTTTATTTCCGTTCCCAGAGTTATCGGTACCCCTGTACAAATAACACTGTGAATGGCAAAAAATCCATCCCATTTAACAGGCCACTCATAATGATCGCCTCGGTTTGTAAACTCTGATTTAATGGTGAAATCAGATACAAAAACTAGTGGAAAAGTAACTTTATAAAATGTGCTGTGGGGCTGCCTGAGCCAGAACTGGCTTGTAACCAGTTCATCCAATCATCCTATCTCCAGAGGCCAATACACATTACTGGTGGGAGTTAATGACTTTGCATAGAGATAGGAAAGGTCTATCTTTTTATGTGTGTGGAGTTCTCTGCACCAACTGCACAGTGTAATTTTACCTTAGTGGATCAGGCTCATGGGATATGTTGTTAACATTCTTATTTTTCCTACTAACGTTTTGGAGATGTACTGAATATGTGTAATTAAATAGTATCATTAACATAGCTTAGAAAAAATAGCAGGAAAACCAAATAATACTTCAGGCTGCTTCTAGGAAAAGTAGAAATACAATTGTTCAGAAATTGAACGCTGTGAGAAATTGGGTTATTGGTTGAGACGGGTGGAAACCCCACGCAGGCAACAACCACAGTGTTTGTAATGGTGAATCACAAAACTCACTGAATTAACCTGTGCTTATCCCTATAGTAGCTTGGCAATATGGCAATCAGGTGTAATCCGTAGACAATGAGCCTGATTCACAGAGGTGAAGTTAGATTAAAAGTCTAACAATAATACTTTTCTGCATTCACAAAGGTAAGTTACTCTAATACAAGTTACACTTTAGGTCTAAGTTAGGCTTTTGGTCTAAGTTTACCTTTGTGAATCAGCCCTTAGACTTCAGGTCTCAACTTACACTTCAGGTGTAAAGTTAGACTTCAGGAGTAAAGTTAGATTTCAGGTGTAAAGTTAGACTTCAGGTATAAACTTAGATTCCAGCTCTAAACCTATACCTCAGGTCTAAGTTTACCTTTGTGAATCGCCCTTAGACTTCATATCTAAAGTTACACTTCAGGTGTAAAGTTAGACTTAACGAGTAAAGTTAGATTTCAGGTATAAAGTTAGACTTCAGGTATAAACTTAGACTCCAGCTCTAAACCTAGACTTCAGGTCTACGTTTCGGGCCCAATGTGTATACTATTTACGCAGCACACAAACAGTAATAATGTGAAAACACCACACAAGAAAAATCTCAAACCATCAGTAGAACCGTAGATATGAAATTTGAATTATTTTAGTTAACCCCTTCGATGCTGGTGACGGAACCATTCCGTCATCAGTCACGGTTGGGCTGTGCTGATGACGGAATGGTTCCATCATAACCACACCCAGTTAAGGGATGTCCAGTACCGGGGAGGAATCAAGGCAGCAGGCAAGGTGTTAAAATAGCGTTAAGCAGCAGAAAGCGCCGGTTCCGGGGGAACTCTATTAGATACTTGCCCACTGCCTTCAGGAATATATGAGAGAGGTGTTCTTGGAGGCACAATCAGGTGGGGTGTCTCCAGACTCATGGAGTTCTGCTAATATAATTGTGTTCCCCAGGAAGGGCAAGCCAGCTAATGAGCTTGGGTCATACCGCCCAATCGCGCTGGTTAATAGTGATGTCAAGATCTATGCCAACATTTTAGCTATTAGACTGGCGGGGTTAATCAAAAAACCTCGGCTCAGCATGGTTTTGTCCCAGGCTGCAGCACTATCGATCACATTTGGCAGACTATTACATTATTTGATGCCCCGAAGATCGCCGGAGACCCTATGTGGTTAATCATATTAGATGCAGGGAAAGAGAATTGATAGGGTCTCCTGGCCCTTTTTTGGGCAATATTGGACAATAAAGGCTTCGGCAGGGGCTTTATTAACGCTATTCGGACACTGTTTTATAATCCAATTACCAGAAATTCACTAATGGGTAGAATAACATACTTGGATACAGTTGGCTGTGGCACACGACAGGGATGCCCCTGATCTCCCTTACTGTTCGCCCTGTACATCGACCCTTTAATTAGGAATATCGAAGGGAATAGCATAATTCTACCTATGCACAGTAAGAGGGGGACACAAAGGTTGCCAATGACCTAGCAATCACTACTCATGACCCGGCGCGTCCTAATAGAAATAGAAAGAGAAGCTACCATATTCGGGCATATCTCAGGGTACCTGTTTAATCAAAACAAGACACAAATTGTTGTTAATAGTTCGATGCAGCTGAATGATAGTTGAGTAGCTCTGCACGCGATGTACCTTGTGGTGGAAATTATGGCTCATGTTGGGAAAATTGTCGAAATAAATTTGGGTCCGTTATTTCAGAAATCCAAGGCAGATTTTGCCAGAATGAATAATTTAAAACTCACACACGTCGGGAAAAGCAAAGTGATCAAAATGCTATTTTTGCCTAAAATGTTGTACTTTTTTAGGGCTATCCACTTGGAGATAGAAGTCTACTGGTTCAAGTCTTTAAACCAGCTGGTCCCCAGACTTTTATGGGACAACCTACGCCCCAGGAGAGCTCTAAAGTTTTTGACTCTCCCAAAGGTATGATGTGGATGGGCTGTTGCTAATTTTCAGTTATATTATTGGGCATCGATACTACAGCAAATGGTAGTTCTATTAAGATGGGATTCAGAAGGTTCAGAAGGGGCGGCTTCTATCTCAATATATGAATTACTATTAGGAACTGAAGCTAGAGGGTACCTTCTACGCCATACTGAGTTTGGCTATTTTAAAACACTTCCAGCCTCATTTACTTTTTATTTTCCTTTTTCTCTTTCTCCCCCTGCATTCTTTAATTTTATGATATTTATTGTGGTACCCTAGTTTATTATCCTTATTGCTGCTGTTGTATTTCATGTCGCTCTTTGTAATGACAATTTTGTTTACCCTAATAAAATTCTACTTGAACTAAAAAAAAGTGTGATGTTTAAAACTGTGATCTGTGCATTTAAGGTATGGAGAGCTATCCGTAAAAAATGTGGGCTAGGTCGTGTAAATGCTTACACCCCTAAGTACTCTGTTTTTTTGGGCCAGAGAACAGTCAATTCTTTAAGTACCTACAAATACGGGACTTTCTGGTAAAAAAAGTTGGGCGGAAGCCGCGAATTCACGCGAATATGCGATTTGTTTTTTTGAGGCGTGTTAGTTCGCAAGATTTTGTGCGTTTTAGCGAGCCGCTTGTAGCGCAACGGCGCAAAGTTATCCTCGCGGTCATTCACGGACCCGGCCATCTTGTTTGCATGACGTATTTCCGTTTCCGGGCGCGACGTGTAATATCGCAAAGTGTGCGGCTCGCTAGTACAATTTCGCGTCTGTTCGCGAGGAAAATCTCGCGCGAACTTACCCACGCGGTCGTGAACGGGCGCGGCCATCTTGTTTCTCATTCATTGCTATGGTTCTGGGCATGCTTCTTCTATCCTCTCTGAATCTCTGCCATCCTTTGCTTGTTTGAAGTTTTTTTTTATCTATTTTACTTATTATCTTTCCCTCTATTTTTCTAGCTCTATATTTTTGTGTTTTCTGCTACTTTTGGTTAATTTTAAACTTCTTTTTTAAACTCTTTTCTTTTCTTCTCTTCCCTATTCTATTTTCTTTATTATTTTGCTTCCTTTCTGCCCAGACCATGGTAAAGGGAGCCGGGAAGCATCCCGAGAAGGGGAAGGGTCCCGCACCCCGTGCCCGGCTCCCGTGCGGGCGTTTGAGGGGGGAGCAGGTCGCACCCCGGGAGATCTTCAGCCCGGAGGAGTTGACCGCACAAATTTTTTATTTTCAGCGCCGCCTCCCCGGGACCATCATGGCAGGCGGCAAGATCGCTAGCGGGTACGGGATCCAGGAGCGCCGGAAGCGGTGGGAGAAGGTGTGCCGGGCCATGTACCACCACACTCGGGTCCGGCGCACCTACAACCATGCCACCCACCACTGGACGGATGTCCTGGACCGGGAACGCGATCTGCTTGACCTGCTCGGGCTTGAGATCCCCGGGCTTGGTGAGTAGTAGTAGCTATTTCTTTACTATGTTTTCTCCTGCTCTGTGTGTTATTATCTTGCAAATTTTTGTTTTTTACCAAGAGCAATAATGCTGCTGATTACATTGTAGGTAAATTATATTTCAAAATCTTCTGTGCATTTCAGGTGCACTGCTCTCCGTCTCAGTAGTGCTGCTACTATGCTTATTTGTTTTCGATTTTGTGCTCATTTCATTGGCCTGTGAAATTATGCATGAGTGTAGTTTAAAGAACTGCCTAATGCTAGACACTAAGGGCCAGATTTTTAATTACCGGCGCATCCCTGCAAAGTAGCAGGGATGCGCCAGTAATTGTGCGCCACACCACCACCACTCATGGTGCGCCGTATTTACAATGCGGCCCACCATGGGCCCAAAACGTCACCAAAGCGTTACGCATCTGTGCCGTAAAGGCGGCCCATTGCTGGAGTTGCGTCGCAACGATGGCGCAGCTCCAGCAATGCTCTGGGGTGCCCTATCTCCCCAATGCTGCGTCAAGCTGTACGTCTGCTCCAAGCAGGTGCAGGGTTTAAGTCACGCTTCATTGTCCTGAAAGTGACTGATTGAAATCTTGTAAATTTCCCTCAGCCACTTTTTACAATGCGTTCCTGAGCAGGAACGCCGTCCCTTGCGCCGGAACGCCCCCTGATGGCGCAGGGCTTTACAACGTGATGCATCTCCCATATGCGTCACGTTGTTAATATAAGCCGCACCATGGCGCCTCTTTTGTTCTGCCGCTGCGTCACAAAAGTCACGCAACAATGGAGCAAAAGAGCCGCAAGGGGCTTCTAAATCAGCCCCTACAGACTCAAGTCCAGTCCTTCCTTTGTACACATGGCGATAAGATGAAATAGTGGTGGTGGATTGATAGTTTGAGTATTTTAATGACTGGTTAATGTAGTAGGAAACTTTAGTGTTGTCGCTGATCTACAATCACGCTGGACTTTGTCTGTCACTTCGCGTGCTGCGGACTGCTGCCTGCCAGTCCAAGGCAAACCTTTTTAGTACTTTGTTTAGTGAGTTACATAAGAACTTTCCAAGTCGATGGTCCACAAATCAAGCAATACTAATAACATAGTAGACCACAAAAGATCGGTCAATATATCCCGTTGCTATTTTGCCAAAATATTTTGTTATTGTTCTTTTGAAATGTTTGATTTGGTTGACAAATCTCATTCATGTTTTCTGGTCTTTCTTTCTTTCATGTTGTACATCAGCTCCCCCCAGGTAAGTTTTAATTTTAATATAGAGTACCTATTTTTTCCTAGCGTTCCTCATTAGATTTTTTCTAAATCGTCTTTGATCTTCTTGTAGACTGTATCTAAATTCTTATCCTGCCTCGACTATGACTCCCTGTGGTATTACTAGATTATTCTTATTAGTCTGTCTGTGTAGCTAAGTAAGATTGCACATTTGGCAATTCCATTGGACTCCCATTCTAGTCAGCAATAGCTCTATGCACTGAGTGCAGTCCTGTGGGATTGTCCATAATGTCTTTTCAAGTCTTCTAAATGTTTATGCTTTGACAATTACCAACAATAAAAAGGTGAATGACCACCAAGAATGAATAAGATACTACTTTACTTTTGGTTTGGATAGGAGAACAATCCATTCTACTACTGTTGCAGGGACAAATCTGCACAAACAGAACTATGGACACTAAATAGTGCATTGTTTATCAATTATAATAGGCGCAGGTAGACTTTCCACATACCTCAGTGATATCAGACTTTGAAGAACTCCCAATCTCCTTACTGACTAGATAGTGTGGCAGAGTCATTTAGCTCCCGAATTCATCGATGATTGATCCCCAATGATGAATGAATATCCAACGCAGGACAAGAGTACGGAGTCAGAGTCCAGAAGTGCAGAGGCACGGGCTCATGCTTGCAAATTGCAAAACCTTTTGCTCATTCACTCATGAGCAAAAACCACAGAGTCTATTTAAGTTTTAAAGCTTTATTAAAAGTAAAAATATGTATTAAAATCAAGCTTGTCATAAAACAGAAATGGTTGATTAAAAATGGAAAAGTGCTAATAGTGATTTATTTCACACATTTATTGTGGGTGAGCCAAGCCCTCACCTAGTTTGAACTTTAATTTTTATTTTTGGTGATGAATCGTTGGTCCCTCTATCCTAGTGGTGATGATGATGATTTTTTCTTAGGAGTGAAGCTTCTGTCTGTTATGAGAAAAATGGTGCGTGTTAAAAAGCAAGCATTTATCAGTTGTGCCAAAAAGTGCAGCAGACAAGACCCTTCACTGGAAAATTTTACTTTAGAGTAGACAGTCACAAATTATTAGATTGGTTTATGTATTCACACTTCTTCATTCCTAGACAAAATGCTAGTGAGTGGTTATGTCTATGACATCTAACATTCTTAAATGTACTTTTAGCTGGAACATCTGGTGCTGGGCCCAGCGCTGAGGTGGAGGAGGGAAGCTCTGGGGAGGAGGCGGTGCAAGTGCCGGAGCCGGACCAAACTGCTGTGCGGGTTGCCACGGTAGTGGCGGGCAGTGGTAAGCTCTTATATTCCGAAAATAACAGAAAAATCAGCACAATCCCAAGCCATCCAGGCCCTCCATGATGTTTACATTCAAGACACCCCACAGAAAGACTAGGCCCATGCATCACTCACTACCCCTGGGCATAAAGGTTGAAAGCTAGGCAAAATGGTTGCAGACCTAAGAACACTGCCTGCATTCAAAATGGCCCCCTGCCTCCCAGGACATGGCCAGGGCCTGCCTGTAGCAGCACTCAAAATGGCCCCCACCCACATGGCCTGTCCCCATGAACACCCCAAAAAATCAAAAAACACAGAAAAATCAGCACAATCCCATGCCATCCATGCCCTCCATGATGTCTAAATTCAAGACACCCCACAGAAAGACTAGGCCCATGCACCACTCACTACCCCTGGTGAAAAGGCCACAACAACAGCCCAAAAAAACGAAAATCACAGAAAAATCAGCACAATCCCAAGCAAACCAGGCCCTCCATGATGTTTAAATTCAAGACACCCCACAGAAAGACTAGGCCCATGCATCACTCACTACCCCTGGGCATAAAGGTTGAAAGCTAGGCAAAATGATTGCAGACCTAAGAACACTGCCTGCATTCAAAATGGCCCCCTGCCTCCCAGCACATGGCCAGGGCCTGCCTGTAGCAGCACTCAAAATGGCCCCCACCCACATGGCCTGTCCCCATGAACACCCCAAAAATTCGAAAAACACAGAAAAATCAGCACAATCCCATGCCATCCATGCCCTCCATGATGTTTAAATTCAAGACACCCCACAGAAAGACTAGACCCATGCACCACTCACTACCCCTGGTGAAAAGGCCACAACAACAGCCCACAAAAACGAAAATCACAGAAAAATCAGCACAATCCCAAGCCATCCAGGCCCTCCATGATGTTTTTATTAAAGAGACCCCACAGAAAGACTCAGTCCACCCACCACTGAGTACCCCTGGGCAAAAGGCCCCAACAACAGCCCAAAAATCAAAAATTCCAAAATTGTAGTTGCAGCAACTGTAATGCCCCAAACAAACTTACTTGTGAAATTTCTAATCCAAAAGTGATCCAAAGAAAGTCAAAAAGGCCTCAAATCCAAATATCCAGCATCATCCACAAAAAGTAATCCTTCCAGGTGAAGAATCCGAATGAAAGTGACCAGCACATGAAGAAAGCACTGGGAGGAGCCTGCTGGACAGGAACAGGAAGTTGGAGACTGTGGGGCACTTCCTTCCTCCCCTCCCCAAAATGGACTCCTTGCAAAAAAAAGTGCAGGCAAATGTCAACCTGAGAAGTTATTCTGATAAAAAATCATCATTTCCAGAAGGTTTATGCTGCTTACTGGTGGATTTCTTGTTCAGAATTGCAAATTTTGTATTTTCGCGAGTGCAAGATTGTTGCTGCCCGCCGCATCTACGTGTTTGCAATTGCGAACTCCCGCAATACGTGATCACGGCGTACTCGCGTTGACAAACTCTCGCTGTGCAAGGTGGCAACCCGCGATGAAGTAATTGCGGTCGCCAAACTCCCGTGGGATCCCTCAGCAAGATCCAAAACGGCGCAGCACTCGCAAAATATCGAGAAAAACCACTCGGCAAACGCTGAATGACGGTTACTGAACGCCGCGCACAGCAAAATTGTATCACCAGGAAAAAAAAATCCGCTGCGTGCGAATTTGCGGATTTTCGGTAAATTCGCGAGCGTTCGCGGATTGCGAATTTACCGAAAATCCACAAAATCCGCGAGCGGAACGGATTTTCCGCCCATGCTAAGCATGGACTTATGCAAGTTGGGACAGGGAATGTGAAGACTCTCTGCATTTAGCTCAGACCTAATTTTTAGCAGCCAACCTGCAGATCTAATGCTTCTTAACCTACTTTAACCTCTATATCACTCTGCTAAGATAGTAAAGTGGGGGACTCTGCCAGCTTACAATGCCCTCAATGCGGCTGCTATGCAGCCGATATTGTTCACATGTTCGCTTCCTAACCCAGCCTCAAAACTCTTAAAAGGGAGATCTGTTGTATGGTGGAAACACAGTTGGGGCACCAAATAGGAATGTCTCCTCAGCTAATTCTGCTAGGGGTGGGTGACGTGGAAGCTCCATGGCATACTCAATTACTTTTATTCAATGCCATGAAGTATTCAGACTCTGTCTGGCCACTTATTGGTTGGATCCAGATCCACCAACCAGTCAACAGTGGATGAGTAGACTCTTGGCAGTATACCGTTTGGAATGTACAGTTTATGCCCGGAAAGGGCACAGAGCGTGGAAAAGAGGTATGGAAATGTGGGCACCCCTGAGCATCTGGATCATTGAGATAGATGAGCCAAGCTTCGATGGGGGTGGGCAAGTTTGAGCACACCTGGTAGCAATGATGGGCACGGGACAGGAGAGGGGGGATTTGGCACCTCCAAGGGTACACTGCAAGAGGTCCTATGTAATTTGACAGCAGTATTGTGTAGGGTATTTGACTTGAAATTATGTGATTTGATATGAGGATGAACTAGCGGGTTAACTGCATATCAGAATCAATTTATTTCTTGCAGTGTTTTTGTAGTGTATGCTTTCTCCCTAAAAATGATTACATTGGTTTAATTTCTGTTGATTTGTATCGGGGGAGGGTGGGTGGAGGAAAACAGTGGTTAAAAGATTTTTTTTTTAAAAGAAGCAGAAAGCGCCACTTGGTGGTGTCTAGTTGCACTGGACCAAGAAAAAGTCACAAGTTTAGGCCAACCATAATGGAGTGTGAGCCGGATAAAAGGAAACAGGTTAGTCCAGCTAAAGAGTTTACCTTATCAAGTCTGGCATGAAGGGTCCCATTCGCATTAGAGGATGCAGCAAAGAAAAGGTTTTCATTGGCAGAACAGGTCGAGCTTCAAGGACGGTCCTGCGAAGGTCCAGTCATCGTTGGAGCTTTTTATTGGTGGATCGAAGTGCAGGTCTTGTACTGCTGGTTGTTGAGAATAGTTTCTGTTGGTGGGAAGTTTAGGACCAGCTGGAGCTTTGCACTGCTGGTCTTCAGGTTGTGGCCCAAACAAGTTAGTTTGCAGTCCTGAGGAGCCCTAACATCAGGATTTTCAAATCTTTCTTTTGAAGGTGCTCTCACTGATGCCAGTTAATGATTCAGGACCTGGGGGGCACATCTTAGGAATCAGAACTCACTCCAGTGGAGGCCAGCATCAGGTCTAGATGGTGCTGGGCAGCTGGGTAGTTGTAGGGAGGTGTTTGGAAGCTTGTTGTGTCTCTGTAGCTCACAGAGGAGGTCAAATGACTGACCCTAGGAGTCTGGGTATCCTAGGACTTATACAAGCAGGTCCAGTCTCATTCAGACAGCAAGGCAGTCCTTCAAGCAGCAGGATAGTCCTTCTGGCTGTAGGGCAGTCCTTCCTCTGAATCTTCCAATTATTCAAGAGTATTCTAAAAAATGGTGCAGAGGCCATTTTTTATACTTCGAGCCAGCCTTTCTGTGGAGGGATTTGCTGACCTACCCTCAAAACTGGTTCTACTCAGGCCTTCTCCTTTTCCCTGTGCAGGCTCCAAATTTCCTAGATGAAAAAGGGAATGGCAGGCTTGGTGTTAAGTTCCTTTGAGTGTGCAGGAGGTAAAGCCCTTTAAGGTGTAAGTGAGACTGGGTGCAGCTTTTCCCCAGCCATCCTGTCAGGGTGGTCCATCCTGCCAACATCTAAGCTCCTTTATGTCTCACTGTCTGGAAGCAATACACAATTCCCAACAGAAGAGCCATTCACAGTCATGTAACACATGACACTGGCAGAAAGTCACAGTTGGTAGTGACAAGAACATGTCAACTTTTCAAAAGTGGCATTTTCAGACTTATGAACTGGAATCTGACTTTACCATTAAAGAGGATTTTAAATTTCAATTCATTTGAGTATAATAAGCACACTTATTTTTGCTATAAATTGGAAGTAATCACTTATAAATGTAATAAGAAAAACTAGTGTTAGTCAATGAGAAAGATATTCCTTACAAGTTTGAAAACAATTTTATTATTTTTACAATACTAGGGCATGTCAAACCTAAGTACAAACGTTCAGCTTTTTAAATACAATGCACCCTACCCTGTGATCCTTTAAGGTCAAACCTATGGGTGACTTATAAGTACTATTAGAAAGGAATGTTTAGGCCTTACTAAAGGATTATATTGCCAGGTCGAAATAGCAGTTTTAAACTGCAATACAGGTTGAAGTGGCAGGCCTAAGACATGTTTTAAAATGCTACTTTAGTGGATGTGCTGCTTCCCATTATTAGCATTTAATTTACAGATCCTGCGTACATGTAATACTATTTACTTGGGATGTACATGTAAATTAAATGTACCAATCACTTATATGTCAATTGTAGCCAATTTTTGGTGCGAAAAGTGTGCAGAGTCCGTATACCATCAAAAACAGGTTCTGTAACAGAAGACAAAAATATAGAAGTGACCCCACAAAAAGGGCCAGATCCAACAGATGCAGTGTCCTAAGGCTCTTGAAAGCACAAGTGATGTTTTAATGCAGATTTATCAGCTTATGTTTTAAACAGTCAGTCATTCAACATTTCATGATTCATAGGAGAAGATGCAAGGTGTTGCAATATAATTTTGCAAAACATCAGCAACTAGGATCAAAGATAAAAACAAAGAGGGTTCAGGAGCCTAACGATTCCAACGTGTAAGATGTCAACATTGGACAGCATATACTCTGTTTTTGCCACTTGTGGAAATTGCAAGATGCAGTCAGTAGATCCAATGACCACTGCACACACTTCCCTATGCCACACTTTCAAAGTGCCATGCTTTTCCAGGTAGGTAAACATTCAATAACATTTGCTACTTTTAACAAAGAATCATGATTCGATTTGTATCTAATTAATAGTCATGGGTTGGACATTTATGACTATTTAAAAAAAGTCTATGAACTATTAGGTCTTTGAGCATTTCTCAAATTGCAAATGGGAAAACTGGTTGCAGCGCAAAGCAAATACTGTACATCTGCCAGCATCATTAGTGAACCAGGCCCAATGGTTTTACGGAAGGACATTTCAACTGGATAGAAATGCATTCCTAATTTTTGAAAACTATCCAAATTTAACTGGATTATTTTCAGCAACTTTCATGCAAGTCATGAAATAAATTGCCTATCTGAAAATCTTAAGTCTTATCAAATCTGTACTCAGTCCCCTAATCTGAAAATTATTTTAAACTATACATAATTCTTTCATCATTGTTTGAAAAATATTGATGTCAATTAAAAAATGCTGTTGTTGCTAGCTACCCCGATAGCATGACCTGTAAGTACTTAAATGGATGAATCCCGTTTTTTTTTATTTTCCTGAACTGAAGAATCCGCCCTCCCCCCTCCAATCCTTTGAGAGTACGTGGGAACGCATTCCAAGAAAATGCTGTAGTAATAAATTAAGTTCTGCCATCCACTGTGTCCATCTGATGACATGTACAAAATGTTGTTCTTAAGATGTGGGTTTTACTGAGGTTGATTAAACTGAAACTCTTAGTTAACATGGATCTTAAAGGAGAAAACAAAGCTTTGTGTACAAGGCATAGCAACTTAAAATGAACTAATGTTAATGTTAATATGAAGTGTCTTGGCACTGGACAATCAAACTTTGCATATATGATAGAGGGAAATAATCACACACTGGCTGAAGGTGGTGAGCATGTCCGTGCCTGTTTAAACAACCATGCTTGAAAGAGATTAGATCAGGTGCAGCACAAAACTGATTAAGAAGAGTGTTCCACAACTTTGGCTCTTGAACAGAGAAACTATCAGCCTGATTCATCATTGTTAAATCCGGTCGCAAATGGCCAGATTCTGAGAATCTGGCCCTTTGCGAGCTGTATTTTTGCATTTGGGATTCATCATCCCAAATGAAAAAATCGCTATTTAAGAATTCGCATATTTGCGAGGAATAGCATTTAAGGAATCTCTATTAGAGATTCCTTAAATGCTATTCTTGAAACATTTTTAAATTGCGAATTCGCAAAAATTTCCCACTATTTACCGCGAGGTCAAACCTCGTGGTAAATAGCGGAAACTTAGAAAAATGCATTTAAATGCATTTTTCTAAGTTTCATGTTACACACACACATGTCCTTGGGACATGTGTGTGCGCAACACCAATGTAGCATACATTTCAGGGGTGCTACAGGGTGTCCTTTGGGCCCCCCTGAAAGGACACCCCTGCACCCTTGAAATCGCAATTTCAATATGCGAATCGCTAATTGCGATTCGCACATTGAAATGTCTTCCCATTCATTCCTATGGGCCTTTGGGCCCATAGGAATGAATAGGGAGATATTCCTTAATTGCGATTAGCAATTTGCTAATCGCAATTAAGGAATAATTAGAAATCGCAATTTATTTAGCGATTTCTTGGTGAATAGCAATTTGCTATTCCTTAATAGCGATTCCTTAATAATCGCTATTAAGGAATAGCAAATACTCACCTTGATGAATCAGGCTGTATGTCCTCCTGTAATTTGTTTGCTACACCTTGCTATCATTGATAAGTTAACCCATGCAGAGCTAAAGAAGCGAGAATGGAGGTGTAACGAAATCTGCCTTGTATCAAATGCAGTTGCCTTAAAATGTAACACCGTCTTCATGGGCAAACAGCAACATTTTAAGTGTATTCCTTGTAGTACTGGGAACTAGTGAAGCTTTTTCGATTGTGGTGTCACATGAGCCCTTCTAGGTGCTTTACAAACTATTTATGCTGCTGTATTTTGCACTGCTTGCAAACTCTAGGGGCCGTATTCCAATAAGGGCCCCTGGACACTTAGGTATTGCAGAAATAGGCGAAGATGCCTGTGCGTCCCCTTCAGTAATATCGATAGTGCTGGTGCACTTAAAGTTCCAGTGCTACTTTAAGGGGGCATTCCCTCATTTGCATTGGGGTGCCCCTAGGCAAATAGGGGAATTCATTCGCCTCTGCGCCCCTGCGACATTACAGATGCGGGTGGAGTGGCAAAAAAGCTCTGAGAGGTCGCACTCACAGTGTGCCACCTTCTAGGTGAGAGCGCCCATGAGAGCAGCCCTCTTGAGGGGAGAATGGGGGTCCTATTAACTCCCCAGACATCCCCTTGCAGGCGGGTGCTATCGCTGACTGCACCTGCTTGCAAGAGAATCTATAATCCCCTTAAGAAGTGCATGTGAGTTACCGCCTGCATTGTGAAAACACAGAACGGCTGTCGGCAGACAATGATAAAGCGTAATAAGGCCCCAGATGTCTATTTTTTTGGTAGGCCAAAGTATAAAGAGTATACAAGCAGGGATTCAATGCTGTAACTTCAAGAAAGGAGCCCTGCATTCCTGCTGAATGAAGCATAGTTGAACGTGGCTTCTGCGTTTAATACGAATTCTAGTGCATAACTGTTTTTCTAAGACCCGTGTACAGAGTTAAAGTAGGCTTCTCTGACCAATACAAATGTTTTGCAGATGGGGCTTTTGTAGAAAAGTAAATACGTGTAAAATCATTTTAACCCATAAACGTTTGGCTGAAAACGCGTGATTTAGTTATAGGGCGTATTTGATTATGCAGGCTCAGTTTGTTTCACTTCTACATTGTTCACACGGCCTGAATCACAATTTCTTAGCTGCACTCTGTATTTCCGCATTCGTTTACACAGAAATCACCCCTTTCTAAATATTGTAAATATCTGTGGCAAACCAGTGTATTTCCTGACACTCTCCAGATTACTCATACCAGCTCCTTTCTGGTGGTCAGTCACAGGTAACAAGTGTATTTACAAATGTTTGCTAACGTAAAAAGCAATTTGCACTGTGGGTGAAAATCACATTTGTATTTAATTTTCCTGTTCACTTCTCTGTTACTATTGATCTGATCCATTTTATGCACTTGCAATACTACTCATCTAGCAACTCGTTGAATTATGTGTGAATTACACATACATAGATCATGATTTTTTATCACATATATCCAGTAGAAACAGGGGGGCTGCTCTGATTGTACTTTATGCCCTATATTCATGATCTAAAGTTTTGTTTCAAAAACACATGTAGATACTTGGTTGTTCTTCAAACCATATCAAAAAGCCATGAACTAAGCTTTTGTAATTGAAGTATACGTGTACATATACTTGCTCATTCAATCAATAAACCAGTCAGCAAACCTGTCTCCTTCAGGTACTAAATTAAACAATCGATAAAACTACTTTCTTAAGAAGACAATGGCGGATATTCTCAAGAATGTGTGATAATTACCGCATAGTTAGGTTACTGCAACTCTCCATATCGAAGTTTATCACTTGAAAATAATGCTGTGTTAACAAAGTATTCACAACACGGAGGTACCATGCGATATGTTTACAACAGCGCATCAAATGTCTGCAAAAAACTCAACGCGACGCCGCAAAAATGCAACGGGGTCGGGGAAGGCCAAGGAGAAGAAGGAGAGGAAGATAGGGTGCAGTCCGCAGGAAAACAAGATCAATCAATCAATCAATCAAAGCATTTATATAGCGCACTACTCACCCGTAGGGTCTCAAGGCGCTAGGGGAGGGGGATCCGCTTCTGCTCGAACTGCCAGGTCTTGAGCTGCTTCCTGAAGGCGAGGTGGTCCTGGGTCAGGCAGAGGTGGGTCGGGAGGGAGTTCCATGTCTTGGCGGCGAGGTAGGAGAAGGACCGTCCCCCTGTGGTGACTCTTCGGATTCGGGGGACGGCGGCGAGGGCGTGGCCGGTCGATCGAAGCTGGCGTTTGGGAGCATAGAAGTTGAGGCGGCTGTTGAGGTATCCTGGTCCTTGGTTGTGTAGGGCTTTGTGAGCGTGGGTGAGGAGACGGAAGGTGATTCTCTTGTTGACCGGGAGCCAGTGCAGGTCTCTCAGGTGTTCGGAGATGTGGCTGCGACGGGGGATGTCCAGGATGAGTCGTGCAGAGGCGTTCTGGATCCGCTGAAGTCTCTTCTGGAGTTTGGCGGTGGTTCCTGCGTAGAGGGAGTTGCCGTAGTCCAGACGGCTGGTGACGAGGGCCTGGGTGACCGTCTTCCTGGTCTCGGTGGGGATCCACCAGAAGATCTTACGTAGCATGCGCAGGATGTTGAAGCACGACGAGGAGACGGCGTTGATCAGCGTCATGGAGGTGACAGAACACTACCATCAACTGACCCACAATTAGACTAACATGAATGCAGTCGGAGTGTCGAGGGGGTCAAGAGGCAATGGCATTATGTGAAAAGCAAAACCAAGCACAAACCCACTGCCAACAGGAAAGCAGCAATGGCGACAGGAGGTGGAAGTCCTGCGCCACAGGAGAAGCTGGATGAAATAAAGGCCAAGGTTATCAGTTTTGTGACGGTGCAAGGATTTGGGAGTACGGACACAGCTCGATAGGACTTGACACAACATCAACAGGATGAGTAACGACCAGGGACTGGGGCGACGGGGGGAGATGGTCTTAAAGACACATATGCACAACGATGTGTAGCACACTCCACACCCACAATGACCCAGGATCATGTCCCTGACCCCGTGGCACACTGCAGCACACACACATAGCAATCACAGCACATCCCACGACAATGTTGTACAAAGTGCAACATCGACACTGCAGAACAGGGGACACACCTGGGTCTGCTCATGCGCAGCAACAGGCCAATCACATCTAACAGAGCGGGCAACTGTGAGATTGAAATGTACTTGTACAACCTCACATCAGTAATGTAGTCCAAATGTCCACTGTCCCACATCAAATTGCCAGCACCTCCCAAACAGTTACAATATACATTGTCATACAGTCTGCATGTCAACAAGAACAATGCGCCAACATACATGCCAACACAATGTCAACATGCATCTCCCCTTCACATTGCAGAGGGATAAACAACACCTCCAGCAGAGCAAACCAGACAACTCATCAGTGATGCTGTTGATGACCATCACACCTTCGACACTGACTTACTACAATAGCTCATGGACATCTTAGGCAACACACCCCCAGGAGAAAGGCAGCCAAGCTACATAGAGGAGACTCCAGCCCCTGCACATATCACACAGCAGGAAGCACCTGCCACCATGGCAGTCTCCCAGCACCTCACCAAAGCACACATTGCATTCTGAGGCCAGGTGTCATAATGCCAAAAGGAAGTAGCTGAACAGGTACAGGTGGGGTCAGAGCTCATGGAAGCCGAACTACATCACATACAGGGTGTCTAAGTACCATCAGAGACTTACACCCCACAAAGGAGACCCACACTGCAACAGAGACACATGCCTTTGCACATTTCCTGTACTGAACAACGCCCAGAGCCCCAGAATTACCATTCACACCCCCACGCTGGACCTCCGTACGATGGCACAATCCACTCCTCTTACGTATTGAGTGGCTGATGACAAAGCTACATGTTCAAGGTCGTACCCGCTGCCAGTGGGGGCACAGTTGCGTCCGCTGTACACAGCACAATGTAATGTTCTAGGGCCCAAGCCCTCATGCATTCATCATGACCACCCAGACACACTTATATAGTTGGTGGGACTGGCTTAGGGCACGTACTCCAGCCCCTTTATTGCCAGGGTCACATGTACAGTGACGCCTGTGCTGGATGTGTGTGGGGTGAGTGTAAGCCAGCCCTCACGGAGTTGTTGGTGCTGACAACAAATACAACAGTGAACACTATTCAAACAGAAACAGAAAACACCAGCAGTACAGAGACAACAGTGGAGCATCATGGTGGTAGCTGGAGCAAGTACAGAGGTCACCCAATATGTAAACCGAAGTGTCCGTGAATTGCAGTGCCCTGAGGTTGGGACACTAGAGCTGAGTGAGCTCATGTGAAGAAAATGTCTAGGATTGTGTCCCTTTGGGATATTCCTGATGCGCCTGCAGAGGCGGGTGTCACACCTGCATCATCTTCCTCATCATCGTCCCAGGGTTCCCACACTGCTTGAGGTGACATTGCTGGTGAGCTCTCCATAGCACGTAACCAAAGAGAAATAGACGCTGACTCTTGGTGCACTGAGTTTGTGGCTCCTGGAGTGCAGAGCAGGGTATCATACAGGTGATGGCATCCACAACAGGTGTGAGCAACTCTGTTAGTCTGCCAGTATGACTGTTTCAACTCTGGCAGTTGGCGGTTGAAGGTAGACCTGGCGGTGGGGGTGTGTGCCTCATGGGGTGATGTGACGCCCGGGCCGGTTAGGACTGGATTTAATGCGTGAGTCCTGGTGGTCTGCAGTGTAGGCCAGAGGAAGCGGACAGCGCATGACCACATACACATGGTGTCAATGACCACAAGGCCATCGTCACAGAGGCCATCCAATATTCTATCAGACAGGGTCCATGACTTACAGTTGTACAGAGTTATTGGCCCCGGATGCACTGCGGCCGGCACAGGCACACCGCCAAAGGACAGTGACTCGCACTGCACAGAGGTAGAGTCACGCGGACTGAGCAGGTCCTCATTGATGTCCAAGGTGAATGTGGGGGTCAGTTAAAGATGTACTGCAGGGCATGATGCAGGGGGCAGGGGGCAGACACCATCAGGACGTGGCAAATGGAGGAGTGGAATGCTACAATCTCGTCATTACCAGCACGTTGGTATAAGCTAGAAGGGGATGAAGACAACCCCAGTCCATAGACTCAGATGCCACCAAAGTTCAAATAGAGAGTGTCCATGAATGTCGGGGAACAGACTTAGTGCACTGGGACTGGAAGAGCATGCAGTTTGCGATGATGCTGGTACAATGATATGAACTCAGCCATTGCTAAATCAAGAATCAGTTCCAATTCTGTGACCTACTCGACCGCAGTGTGGGCCCAAGGCGTTGCCAGCAAGGGGCCACAGACAGGTGTGGTTGTAATGCAATGTTCAGACGTGGTAGCATCACATTGAAGGGAGTATAGTGACATAAAATCAGCCATAAAAAATGTTCTCTGCCATAGTGTAATCAAGACTCAGTTCCAAATGTGTGACCTACTAGTCTTTTGTGTATGCTGGTAGAGTACGTCAAAAAGAAAGGAGTATTGCGGGGCTAGGAGCTTGCACCAGTACATGGTGGGGCCTCTTTGACACACGCCGGTGTCAGCAGGTGAGCAATGGTGCCTGGGTGCACAGGGGTGGCCAAGATGTGTCTGGGGACCAGCATCCCGGGGAGCAGCAGGCGCACAGGATCGCAGGCAACACCGCTCACGGCGTTAGCCTTGTGGTGAGGTGAGAGGCACCACCCTGGCAGAGACGTTGGGCATTCCAGAAGAGAACCACGCCCAGAGCTGGGGTGACATGGTTGCATCCACTGTTCACTACACTCCAAACACCAGCTGTGTATGTCGACATGGATATGTGTGTGGTCTGCTCACTGTTGTCTGTCGATCACATCCACGGCACACTTGGCATAGTGTACACTCCTATTCATCGGTCACTTGCCTCCTTCGCACATGTATGGTCCCCACCTCTTCCCACAGTCAGCTATTTTGTGACTGAGGTGCAATGCCATTGATGGCTTATGTGCATGACTGACCCAGGTTCCGACAGTAAGTTGTGCTGTTGTGTCTGGTGGGTGGGCATGTTGTTTGATGTGTGTTATGTGAGTTTGTAATGTGTGCATTCCCAGTGTTGTGAGTTGTATGATTGTGGAGTTGAGGTGTGTGGTGTGTTCATTTGGTACTTGCCAACGAGCAGTGCATTTCCTTAGGTGCCATCCCGGTAGCACTGGGTGATGATGGACTGTCAGTAGATGTAGGAATCTTGCACACTGCCTGAGTGGTTAATGTTGACGTTGTTGGTGATTCCCCGGTGGTCCACTATTGCCTGCACATTGATGGAATATGTGTGCTTTCTGTTGAGGCTATTGTGTGCAGTGTTGCCAGGGGGTCACACGTAGGAGATGTGTGCAGTCAATTGCCCCTAACACGTGTGGGAAGCCAGCTATGGCGTAGATGCCTTGCTTGGTCTCCAAGTAAACTTGGTATACTTGGTATACCTGTATTTTGCAGCCCTTGATTCACTTGCATGGTTTTAAGTGGGCTGATACAAACACCTATTATATTCCAGATATTACATCAGTGATCTACTACACTGGCCCTTCTAGAAATTGGATTCAATGCAGTTCGTGAATCCCCTAGGGGGTAAGCCTTTATTGGCATGCCCTCTTATGCCCTCTTATGGACTTATAGCCCTTTTCCCATGCAACAGCCTGATTCTATCCATTATCTTCATAGAGTATTTCGAAGCCATTCAAAGACATTTGGTTTGCCACAATCTGTCCTGATGAAGACCCACACGGCCAAGGTCTAATTTACCTACATGGCCCTAAGACGGGTCAAAACGTCAACGTCCCTTTAAACTAACGGCCTGGACCCCGATCGTTCATAACTAACGTGCCACATGTGAATATATATCCCGATGTACAGAATTGCGTGAACATACTATTCAAACTGCATTTGTGGCCAGGCCAATAAGGACGGTGATTGACAACCAGTACGCATTTGAGAACTGTATTATTCTTTTATCTCACTACCCTAAATACCCCTCCTTCGCTCACCATTGCACACTAGAGCACTCTCCCTCTCCGCACGTTTCTCCTCTGGGGCACCCATTTCATGCGTAATAATAAATATTGTAATGTATGTTTTACCATTTGCAATGAAAATTAATTGCTGGTGGATTTAAAATCTGGTTGTTCCTTTGATTGAATGATGTATTGAATACTTTGAGCTGACTTGTGTTCCCTTAGCATGCTCATAAAATTAATGTACTTACAGCCTTATTCATCAAGGCCAAATCGGCTCGCAAAGGGTCAGATTCTGAGAATCTGGCCCTTTGCGAGCGCTATTTTTGCATTTGGGATTCATCATCCCAAATGAAAAAATCGGTAATTGCTAATTCGCTAAATTGCGAGGAATTACATTTAAGGAATCTCTATTTGAGATTCCTTAAATGCAATTCATCAACCATTTTTAAATTGCTAATTCGCAATTTCGGGCCGCTATTTACCGAGAGGTCAGACCTCTCGGTAAATAGCAAAAACTTAGAAAAATGCTTTTAAAAGCATTTTTCTAAGTTGCATGTTGCGCACACACATGTCCTTTGGACATGTGTGTGTGCAACACCTGTGTGAAATTTCATTTGAGGGGTGCTACAGGGTGTCCTGTGGACACCCCTGGCACCCTTCAAATCGCAATCTTATTTGCGATTAGCTAATTGCTAATCGCAAATAAGGAATACTCCCCATTCATTCCTATGGGCCTTTTGGCCCATAGGAATGAATGGCGAGTTATTCCTTATTTGCGATTAGCAATTAGCTAATCGCAAATAAGGAATTGTAAGGAATCGCATTTTTATTGCATATTCCTACATGAATCCCGTTTTGCGAGTCCTTAATAGCGATTCGCTATGAATCGCTATTAGGGCCTCGCAACACGGGAGCATGATGAATCAGGCGGATAATGAACTATGCATTTCGATTAATTTGGCATTTACATAAGGTTTAAGACTATTGTTTATTGTTCCAGACTACACCCAGGTCCAGGACCAATTGGGTAAACCCATTTTTGTAATGGCCCTCTTAGGTGTCTGGGCTGCATGATCAGTGACTCCATGGCATCTGCTGTTCTTCAGGTGTGGCTCTAGGCCAGGCTCCCTTTTTCTGGTACAGGCTGTCATCTGACTTTACACCAGCTCAGTGCAGTTGTTAGTTTCCTGCTGCTAACATGCCTTATCGCCTGTTTTGGAATCTTATCACCGATCTGGCTGGTCATTGAGTATGTTGCAAAGTGGTGTTGTTGTGGTTTTTGGCACGGGAACGCCTACTCTGCATCTCATTAGCGATAGTTGCCGGGGTCATCTGTGGCAATGTTTTTGCGGCGCTATTGCAGGTAAACTGGTGTTATGGGCTGTTAGCACCTGCTTGTGAATGGGGAGATACATTTATCGCAACTTTGGATGCGATAATGTGCCGATAACTTGGCAATAGCTCCTTGAGAATATGCCTTAATGTTTGTGCTGTCTATGCCCTACCTATTTTGACATGTTCATTGCCTGGCCAATAGTCTGCCTTAAACTTGAAGTGCTGTTTTGCTTTGGGTTTAATTCATTTGGTAAAGCAATGCCCCTGTGCTCGTAAGAGGTCTTTTGTTTTTTTTATGTTTATTTCACTCATGGCTTTCTGTGCTGTTGCCCCTGCATAGCATCCTGGAGCCCTGTTTATACATTCAGAAAAGTAAATACCTTACTTTGACTAAATATTTTTAAATGTACAGAAAGTTGGAGTAGTTGGACATTACCAAACTTGAGAAACCTTAAAAGTTATCAACTTTGCAAAGTTATTACACTAGTAAATATTTATAAAAATTAGTGAGTGAAAAAACATGCAAAAACAGATTTGCTGTAGGAAAACTACAAAACTTTTTATTTGCTTAATAATTCTCATTTTTCCTCCAACCAAAATATTGAGAAAGTGACAAACTTCAGCCTTGGGAATTTGGAAAGGGTGTTACCATAGAAAAAATAAGATAAAGAGGGTATGCAGTTCCTTAAATGTGTATAGAGAGAAGTAAAGAGGTACAGAATATGATGTTGTCACTGAGGGACACCCATTGATTAGTAGGAGAAGAATTGCTCCTGTTGGAACTAAGGACCAAACACACCCAACCAAATAGGTGTCATGCTTCATAATATGGGTCTGCTCCTCGTCGGGTCGGCGATGCATTACCCGATGGGCACCCACAGAGGGGCTCTTTAACGGAGATCTTTTCTTCCTTGCCGTTAGGTGAAGTGTGAGTGACCTAATTACTTCTAGGAGTATTGCTTCAACAGTAGCCAGCAGGCATTGGGGACAATCAAGGAGTTTTGTTCATAAATCCAACGTTGAGGGCAGAATGGCCTACAGAGAGGTGGTCGTGAAGCAGGCCACAATACTAGTGTCCCGCTCCAGGATCACCAAACTCGACTGCCAGCCTTCCGCCATATTAGAGTAATCTCGTGGTCTGCTGGAAGTCATTTGGCATTTCTATGGCTGTCTATTGAAAAGGCACCACAATAGGATCACCAAAGTCCGTTCCTTCACAGCATGGACTGTAAAGTCCATGCCTGCAGGAAAGGGGGTGACTGCACATAGGGGGGCACAACATGTGCCCCCCTGCAGGCACCCCTTGGACCTGAGGCAACAGGACACCCAGTAGAGCCCCCTTTGTTTCCTCACTGCCATAGTTTTCATGGCGACCTCATCACCATGAAAACTGCCTCAGTGAGGAAACTCGTAATATGCTTTGAGGTGTTGCAGCAGCACCACCAAGCATATTGCAGTCTCAAGACTGCCGTGCCAAGATTATGGATCATGGATCCCTGGCAGTTGCGGCGGTCCCAAAATAGCCTGACTGCCATAGTCGTAATATGGGGGTTGGACCACTGTTGCAGCAGTTCGCGAACGCCACCACACCCCCACCACGGGGTTGTCGGTCGGACTGAACTTGTAATCAGGCCCTACATATTTTTATCAATTTTATGTGCTCATTTAAAAAAGCAGGGGTTAACATTTTTTTTTAAATGTATTCCAGTAGGACTACTTCTATGTTTGGACAACATTTCTTACTGTAGTACGATTTTTTTGATCTGCAGCAGCACTATTAGAAAGCTGTGCAGCTATATTTTTCAAAGTTTACTCAAATTCATACATTTGTCTGCATGCTGATTTGTAACTTGGAATAACATGCTATGTGCAAAATGATAGAGAGCTAAAGTAAATTTATATTGTCATACTTAGCTACATTTATTTCCTTGTGGAAAATGTATGTCCTGTCTTGAAACATCTTCTTTTACGATCTCATGAGATATAGGGCCATACTCTCCTATGCCAACTTATTAAGTTAACTTATTTCTACTTTGACACACATCATTTGTGAAATCATCTAAATCTGAGAGTTTATTTTAGAGGTGAACGTCTCTAGAAATGCCTACACAGACACCTGAACAACTAAATTTGTTAATATGGAAACTCCACCATAAGGGCAGATTTCTGACATTCACACAAATATTATTAATGTGGAGTGTTTCAACAATTGTATTCTACAAACCAGAGTCATCAATTTACATACATATACTAAATATTTTGCCCATGTAATTTCACCTTAGATGTTCAAGATGCTTTTTGCATCGAAGTGCAAGTGCTCACACGCTGGTGCGAATTTACTAACTTTTGGTGCAGCAGAGCATCTTTGCTTCAAATGGTGAAACAAAAGCAGCACCACATCTACGAACATATGGTGCTGTATTTCTCTTCCCACCACTGGTGTACTTTGGGCTGCCATGTGTCAAAGCACAATCCCATGCACCACAGTGTACAGTTATGTGTGTTCCGTCAAGCATAGGCTTTGTACTGGAAGGAGACCCTTCCACTAAAAATCTATGTTATTACTTTTCCCACTTTGTAAGTGTGCAGTACAGTGCAGCACTCACACACAAAGTAAAAAAAATGCAGAGACTATTACAAATTGCTTCACAAATATGTTTTCCTCGAGAACTAATTTTTTTTACACAAGTCCCTCTCTAAAAATGTTAGTAGATAGGATTTTGCAACCAAACCCACTGGGTGATTGTATCAATATGCCCATGAACCAGTGCTTAATTTCAGCCGGTGTTGGCTGGTGGGACCCACTTACACTCATTGGGGCATTTTATCAAGAACGGCATTAAAATTATCGCCGGTTTAGAGGCAGAAAACTGCCACTAAAATGGCGATAATGGGCTTGATAATATGCCCTGGAGAATTCCAATAGAAGCCCATGTTTACACCGGAACATGGACTTCTATTGGAATTCTCAAGGGCATTTTATCAAGCCCATTATCGTCGCTTTAGCTGCAGTTTTTTGCCGCTAAACCGGCAATCATTTTAAACGCCGTTCTTGATATGCCCCTTTGTTGGGGACAAGCACTTATTTTATCCCATCGGACAAATCCTGAGAGCAAGAGAGGGAAAATGTACAATGCGAAAAAAAGGTGAAAGAGAAAGACAGAAAAACCGTCACAAAGGGACAAAGCAGGAACCTGCAGGAGTGAGCGTCTGGTAGTCAATTAATGGGGAATGAGGTGGATTCTAGACTATGCAGCCTTGTGTTTTGGGGCAAATGTGTAAGCTGTGGGCTTCTGAGCAGAGCTTTGGGCACTGGCACTTAACCTTCTATAAATTAATCACTGCCAATGTACCACCGATGGTACACCCTTTTGACCCAAAGTGGTGGAAAGTAGAGCATAGCCCTACTTTCCTTTACTTTTTGGAAGTTTCCAGTGGAAATCATGATAAACTTTGTAAATTTACTTTGTAAACCACTTTGCACCGTGTGTTTGTCACTTTTGCGGTGCAGCTTGAGGTGCAGCCCTGGTGCAAATTGTTAGTACATCTCCTCCTCTGTTTCTCGGCCTAGATCTGAGCATACTCCCTCGTTGTCTCATGACCCTACCTTGCCCATGTGCCTGAAATGTATCCCAGATGCTCAGATCATTGGTACAGATCTTGTGGTCATTGTTTTGTAGTGTAAATTTAACCATTTGAAAAAACAACCTACTTAAAAATTCTGAGTTTCCTCTCCCTCTGTGAGCTTAAAATGCTGATCTCAAATCACAGTTTCTATTAAAATCGCGTTTCTATCACCCATAGCCGTGACACTGTAATTTGCCTTGTTGTTTCATCTTTGCATTCTCAAATCTTGCATCACTGATTCAGTCTTCCTCTGAAATGAGTAATAGCCCAAACATTTTAGAAAATGGAAATGCTCACAAACTTGCTCTAATTCATTACTACTGAGGTGTTGCAATTATTTATTCAATTACAATAATGACTGCTTTGATGCATCAAAAGATAATTTTCCATGCAATTTTGTTAAACTCGAATCTCTACAATATTTTCCTGATAGCAACATTAATATCTCAAGAGTAAATAAAATGTTTAGCGGTAGGCACATTAATTATCATCTCCATTCACTGGCGTTTAATACTAAGGAATAATTAAATGCGCTTTAATAAGACATTGTTTTCAGGAAGCAGAGCCATGTATGAATTGCTAAAGGTGCAGGGAACTGCCTTTCCCTCGAGAGACAGAATTTACGGCGAGCACCCCGCTGATTGTTCAGGAGGTAAAGAACCAATGGCTTCGTGTACAGAGGTTTAATTTAAAGTGTGTTTCTCACTTGGCTGCTCACAACACTTAATTAAACTCCGCTGTTTTGGCAATGACAAATGCTGCGGTGCAAAAGGAGCCGGAGTAGCAGTGACTGAGAAGCGTTTGTAATTTCGCTCATAAGCAGTGGCAGTCTCATTCAGGTCAGAAATGAAAGAAAGAATGAAGAAGATGTATTTAATGTGTTTTGTTCAAGTTTTTATTTAGAAACATCTATTTTAAATCTTGCAAGCAGCGTTGCTTTCTCCGTGTCGGTATTTGATCACTGTCCTCTTCCAATATGCTTCGAGCAAGCACAGTAATTTGATCTGTACTGCATCAGAATTTCTTTTACAAATACACTGTTCATTTTCACACCGCAAGTCAGCATTAACATGTACATGTTTTGACACAAAGATATTAAGAAAGTCCTGTCCCTCCCTCAAAATGGAACCTGATGATGGCGATGAGCGTTTAGGAAAGAGGTAGATTTAGAAAGAAATGTCAAAAGATGTCCATAGACATCAGCAAGCAATGTATGAAATAAGAATTTAATAACATTATGGAGCCTGCTCACATAAAGTGAGCTTTGACAGTGCCGATTTTAGGTATGGTCTCTGTCACGATTTTGGACTTAATAATATATTACATAGCTGTATTTTCCACCCTTAAACAGTGGTAACTGACTGTGTGTCTCTGGACTTTTGTATGAATGTATTGCTTTTAGCTGGATGTCATAAAAATAATTGCACCTCCTAAAGTCAAGGAAACTGGGTTTTTACACCAACAACAGAGATGCTGCTATTGACTCCAATCAACCCAATTTAAATTCCTCTAAAGTAAGTACCGATCAGAACATAACACAATATTTAAGCAGGGCGCTACACACAAAAAATAATCAGAACAGAATGCAGTACAACAACCACAGAACAACACACAACAAAATGCAGTAATGCATTGCAGAACTAAAACAGCAGCACAAAAAACACAACAAAACTCAGTAATAGAGCAAACACAATCTAACATAACAAAATTACACATGTTTTCTATTGTGTTATTTTGTGATAGTATGGTGTAAGAAAATGTGGGGCGGATGTGAGTCTATCCTGAATAATAAGTCCAAAATCTTGTCAGGTTAAACAAACAGTTTCAATCATTTAAATCTGGTATGAACCCCTTACAGTGAATGCAGAGTAAACAGATGTTGCTTAAGGAAAACTGTGTAAAATATTTAGAATTATCGAAACAATAAAAAGGTCAAAGCACAATACAATAAAAATCTGTTATATCTTGTGCGCATGTTGTTTCACGTGCTGTTTCTCTTGTATGTTCACGTGCGTATATGCACGAGGTTCTTTCATGCTATTTACTTTTGTATTTTTTATTTTTTTCATCTGCTCTTTTACATGGCGCGATCCATGAGTTCTACATTCCACCATGGATCGGGCCGTTGTTGGAGAACAGATGAGAAGGAAAGTTGCTGTGCTTCAAGAGCTCTCACCCCTGCTGAGGAGAAGTATTCTACCATAGAAAGGGAGACTCTAGCCTGTGTGTGGGCGTTCGAGCATTTTAGAGTGTTTGTGTGGGGGACAGAGTGCATTTTTAGAAGTGATCATAAACCCTTGGTTCATCTGTTGACCACAGAGGGAATGCTAAAGGTTTCTGCTCTAATTGCACGTTTGTCTATGCGTTTACAAGATTTTGTCCATAAAATGGTGTATGTTCCTGGTAAGGAAAACGTCACAGCAGATTTCTTATCTAGTATGCCTTTACCCATTAAGGAAGATCTTCACAGTGAGTGGGATGATTTGCACATTGCTCTGGTGCATGATTAGGAACCTTTTCAAATTGACAGGGATTTATGGTGTCAAGAGTTGGATGTTTTCTCAAAATGGCCAGTAATCAAAATTGTAGAAAAAATTGATATTGATTCCGTTCTAATGTTTTTAGATGAGATTTGGACTGAGGAGGGTTTACCTGTCAGGCTTATTACTGATAATGGGGTTCAGTTTCCTTCAAACAAGGCAAAGGCATATTTTAGTAGAATTGGTGTCACTCATGCTACTACTTCTTTATACAATCCAAGTGGAAATGGGGTTATCGAGAGATTTAATAGAGTCCTTAAAAATGCAGTTCAAGCAGCTGGTTTAGAGGATGATAGATGGGAGGTACAATTTGATAAAACTGTATGGATGTATAGGGCTACTATTAATTCCATGACAGGTTGTTCTTCATTTGAAATCATGAGAGGAAGACTTCCTAGGACTAAAGCTAATCTCTTGGATAATTCTTCTACTGCATCTAATATAGATTTAAATTTGGTGAAGAAAAGAATAGCACAAACTCATGCTACGAACAAAGAGAATTTTGACAAAAGGAAGGGTTCAAAAGTAGATCCCTGCGTTAAATTTGGTATGTTAGTCAAGGTGAAGAAACCTTGGAAAGTTAGAAAAGGTGAGAGTGAATTTATGGGACCTTTTGAATTTATTGAGGTTTTGAAAAATTCTGTACGACTATCTAGCAACTAAGTATTGAATTTGAATAGAATTGCTGTTCTTAAAGCTGATAAAGAAGTTTATATTAATTCAGATAATGGGGACGAAAACAATTTGAATAACGATAAGAGTAACAATGATTCCTCATTTTTAGATGATCCACTGGAGGGCATTTCTGAAAAGTGTAGTGCAGCGGTCCCAACTGAAACTTGTTCTGATGACAATTTGTTAGATAGGAATGTTTCTCATACCAATGTTCTGGAAACAAGGTGTGGTATCCTCCACTTCCCTTGCATGTCCTTGCCTCTACCTTATGTATTCTACCTCTGTTCCACCTTGGAATGTGCCTTATTCAAGGTGTTCCACCTTCTCTGGTCAGTTGCCTGCTGGTCTTTGGAGGATGAGGTCCCTAGTTTATATCCTACAATAAACTTCCTCTTCTTCATCTCTACTTGCCTGGACTTCATTTATTGGATGATACTACATTTTGGCGACGATTGGACTACACCTACGCTCAGGGACCTCAACTCACCAACACCTCGATTTGTGGTATTTTCCTTGTTTCCTGAAATTTCAACATATTTGTCGGTTCCACGACAATTTCAAGCTCAAGGATCTTTCCATCCTCCTATTCCTCCTATTCCTTGGCTCAAGTGGAAGAAGGTGTTTGCTCACTACGCCAGGGTCTGTGGCACTTCTCTCAGTGCTGAGAGAAAGTCTTCTTTGTTTATGCATTGTTTAGGCTCGGAGGGTCAGGATGTATTCGAAAATTTGCCTGATTTACCTGATGCAGAAGCCAACACACTTAATGAATATGAGGTTTGCATAAGAAAGATGGATCTCCATTACCTTCCAAAGTTAAGCATGGTTTTAGAGCGTTTTCACTTTGGGAAAAGAATGCAAAAACAAAATGAGACTGTAGAACAATATGTTACTGCTCTTCGTAAACTCGCTTCTACGTGTTCTTTTGCTGGTACCTTAGATGAGAGACTTAGAGACCAGCTCATGCTTGGTTCTTCTCTCGAGAAAGCTAAGGACAATCTTTGGCAAAAGGATAATCCCAGTTTACATGAAGTAATCACTGCCCTTAAACTTCATGAGCACTCTAATACCTGCTCTGAGGTTATCCGTAAGAACACCTCAGAAGAAAAAAAAGGGTCTACTGAAGTAAAAGAAATAAAAACGTCCTCAGTTCCCACAATTCAAAAGTCTAACACCTCTGACACGGGAAACACCAATGATAACAAAAATTCTGGTTCGGATGTTAAACCAACCAGCTTTAAATGTTATCGTTGTGGAAATGTAGGACATTTAGCCAATGCCAAGGATTGCCCTGGTTGGAAAGCTACTTGTTCTATTTGCAAGAGGAGAGGGCATTTCACAAAATGTTGTAGGTCCAGTAAGGCTCAAAAGAAAGTGCGAGTGGTGGATATTTATGAACAAGAACAAACAGACTCAGTTGTATGTCAAGTGAATGCAGTGGGTCTTGACGGCCCAATGGAAGATGTTTCCATTGAGGGATGTTCTGTTAACATGCTATTTGATTCAGGTGCCAAGATTACACTAATTCCCAGGGTTTTCTTTGAAAAATACTTACGTAACAAAGTAAAGTTACTCAAACCAGATCTAATCCCTAGAGGGTATGGTGGCAGAATAATAAGTCTTTTAGGATACTTTCTAGGTTCAATTGATTTTAAAGGGAGAATCACAGCCGGTAAAATTTATATTTCTATGAAAGGAGATTCCCTTATCAGTTGGCTACATCAGAGAGACCTCGGGGTCTACCTTGATCCCAATCAGTCTCCTTCGGTCTGTTTGAGAGAAATGCCGGTTGATGTAGCAGCTGTCTCGGATCACACTGGTTGGGCCAAAAGATATCCTGGAGTGTTTTCCAAGGATCTGGGGTGTCTTAAAAAATACCTTCACTTGATAAAATTAAAAGAAAACTCTGTTCCCATTGTGGCGAAGGTAAGAAACGTCCCACTTCTGGTTCGTGACAAAATGAAAGCTGAGCTTGAGAAACTGAAAAACAATGGTGTAATAGAGGAGGTCGAAGGTACAGAATGGGTTTCGCCTGTAGTGATGGTCCGCAAGGCCAATGGCGAGGCAAGATTATGCATTGATATGAGGGAGTTAAACAAAGCTGTGATTGTTGACCATTATCCCCTACCGAACATTACTGAAATGCTATCGTCTTTAGGTGGGGCCACACATTTTTCCACGCTAGATCTTTCCTCTGCCTACCACCAGGTAAAACTACACCCATCTTGTCAGGACTTCACAACCTTCATCACTCCCTTTGGGACGTATAAATTTCTTAGAATGCCGTTTGGGCTTATTTCTGCGGCTTCAGTGTTTCAAAGAGTGATGGAGGGTATTTTGGATGGTCTGTGTGGTGTTAAGGTCTATCAAGATGACATCTTGGTTCATGGCGTTGGTTCTAAAGAACACGATGACAGAGTGTGTGCGGTCTTACATAGGTTGCAAGACGCGGGTCTCACACTTAGATTAGATAAATGCAAATTGGGGGTTGAGACTATTGAATATTTAGGACATCTTGTGTCAGGGTCTGGTATCAAACCTAAACCTTCGTTGGTGGAAGCCATATCCAATCTCAATTATCCCAGTAATAAAGATGAGTTAGTTAAGTTCCTTGGGATGTCAGAGTTCTATAATAAATTTGTTCCTGGTTTTGCCCAGAAGACTGAAAAGTTGAGAGTTTTACTTAGAAAAGGACAAGAATTTGTTTGGGACAAAGGTTGTTGTGAGGAGTATGATCTTATTAAGAATTGTCTCAATAATGCGCAGAACCTTGCTAGCTTTGATCCCACAAAGGATTCCTATATAATGACTGATGCCAGTTGCAAAGGTATTGGAGCTGTTCTTTTGCAGAAGGGTGAAGAAACTGACAACACCATACTCTTCATTTCAAGACCTCTAAGAGGTGCTGAGGAAAATTATTCCGTGGTGGAAAAAGAAGCTCTGGCTGTTTATTGGGCTGTTAATAAATTAAAGAAATTTGTCTGGGGCAAAAGGTTTTCTGTTATCTCTGACCACAAACCTCTTAAAGAAGTTTTTGAAAAAAAGGGGATTGATTGCATATCGCACAGGATAAGAAAATGGGTTGTCGCTTTGCAGGACTTCGAATTCGGTGTGTCTTATCTACCTGGATCTAATAATATACTTGCCGATTGTTTGTCCAGGCTCACGGGCAAAGCTTCTTCTGAAGAACAACGTGATGATTTCTTCTGTTGTAATGAAGACTTGTCAGAGGATATAAAAGTTTGTGTGGTCACCGAGGGTGTTATTACGGAGGACGAGTGGATCAGTGAATTGAGGTCTGATTTAGACCTTCAACAAGTCATTACGCATGTTCGTGATGGTTGGTGTCTAAAAAAAGATTGTAATGATGTTGTGAAGTGTTTCTGGACTGTGAAGGATCAGTTGTCTTGGGTTGATGGAGTGTTAATGAGATGTAGCAGACTTGTTCCTCCAACTAGTTTGAGACATAAGATTGTGGAGTATGCACACTCTAGTCATATGGGCATCGCAAAAACCAAATCAAGAGTCAGGGAAATCTATTGGTGGCCTGCCATGGACACTGAAATTGAAAGATCTGTGAGAGATTGTCCACAATGCTCAGTTAGTGATAAGATACTCAAGTGCAGAACTCAACCTATGGTAATCAGAAAACGGTCTACTGGTTCATGGATTGATGTCTCATTGGATATCTTAGGTCCTGTCAAAGTTAGCAGTCAAGACAAATATGTTATCGTGTGTGTTGACATGTTTTCAAGGTGGCCGTTTATTAAGGTGGTGAACAAGGTGGATTCCTCTTCTGTGGTTACCTTTTTGGATGAATTGTTTTCCAGTGAAGGTCTGCCTAACTCGGTGCTCACGGATAATGGTGTGCAGTTCGTCTCTGGTTTGTTTGAGAGTTTTCTTAGAGAGAGAGGGATTCTGCACAAGCGTGCCTCTGTTTATCATCCAGAGAGCAACGGTGTTGTAGAAAGATTCATCAAGGTCCTGAAAGAAACGATGCAATTAGCTCTGGTCTCCAGCTACAATTGGGAGGAAGCTATTAAAAAGAAAGTATGTGAGTATAGATTCACCACACATTCCTCTACTGGTGTGTCACCTTTCGTCTTGTTCAAGGGAAGGTCTCCTTGCACTCCTCTCAAGCCTTCTTGGGTTGGTACGAAGATTGGGGTTAGTGACACTTTGAGCGCTGACTGGAAAGAGAAGGAGTTGGGTAAGGCAGCTAAAAGGAAGATTGAGTATGACATAAGAAAAGCTGCTAAAAAAACCGTGGTGAGAGTGGGAGATGTGGTAAGGATTAAATTGCCAGAAAGAAAGTTTGGTGTTTCAAAATTCAGCCAACCAATCAAAGTTATAAAACTTCTAGGTAATGCAGTTAAGACACAGGATCATAAGGTGTGGAACCTCAGCAGAATAGCTGTGTGTCGCGCCAAGAATATGGAAGACAATGTTGTGTGTCATTCTCCTGTACCCTCAACCTTTGTTCCTGTTAGAAGATCCACAAGGAAGAGTTCTGTTCCTTCTCGTTTTATTGACTGAGTTCTTGCTCACTTGTTACTGCAAATGTAACTGTTTTGCTTCACATTTTCTTCCCTGAATGTTCACCACATCCTCCACTTACCTTTTGTGTTTTATTGATAAGAGGGAGGTCTTGTGGTATCCTCCACTTCCCTTGCATGTCCTTGCCTCTACCTTATGTATTCTACCTCTGTTCCACCTTGGAATGTGCCTTATTCAAGGTGTTCCACCTTCTCTGGTCAGTTGCCTGCTGGTCTTTGGAGGATGAGGTCCCTAGTTTATATCCTACAATAAACTTCCTCTTCTTCATCTCTACTTGCCTGGACTTCATTTATTGGATGATACTACACAAGGCCTATAAGGAAACCTAAATGGATGGATGACTTTATCTTATTTGTCAAAGACAAAATTGTGTAATTTTTTTTGTGTTTGTTTTATTGTGTTTTCAAGGGGGGGAAGGTGTCTTGTGCGCATGTTGTTTCACGTGCTGTTTCTCTTGTATGTTAACGGGCGTATATGCACGAGGTTCTCTCATGCTATTTACTTTTGTATTTGTTATTCTTTCTATCTGCTCTTTGACATGGCACGATCCATGAGTTCTACATTCCACCATGGATCGGGCCATTGTTGGAGAACAGATGAGAAGGACAGTTGCTCTGCTGATGTGAAGACTTGCGGACCTCTTTCCAGAGGTGCTTCATTGATTTAAGGAATAACCTTATTTTATTTAAATCCACCTGCTTCCTTTTTGGACTTGACAAAATCCTACAACAATTTTCTAATCATAGAGAAAAATGACACAAAAACAGCTAAATTCCAATAGGGGGACACACAGATAGGACTATGTTATTATCTGCTATGCTTGTGATGCATTCTGTACACACCTCCATTATTCCCTGCTATTCTCAGCAGTGTGTGATGTCACAGAATGTTGGTGAGTGACTAGAGGTTGCCTGGCAGTTAGAGGGAGTGGGCTGATCAGAGAGGATGCTGCTCGTGGTGGGGTACTTAATAAGCAAACTATAACCTGTAACCTAAGATATAACTTCTTCAATAAAGCTACAACCTGTTATTCTTGCATGCAATGGCTACCTGACTTCTGCTTACCAAGAGGGTATCGTTACATTTCAACACGACGACCAGAGAGCGAACCAACATGTGAGAGAGACACTGATGGAAACAAAGAGAAAAAGGATTGAAGACATAAAAAGAGATAAAGAAACATATCTACCCCTCCAGTGTTTTTTCCAACAGACTGCCTATGGACAACATAATCAAAGACTGTATATCTAAAATAGTGACTACTGAACTGATACACTAAAATGATCTCTAGACTGGCGAGCAATGATAAGCTGTCACTTATTGAGCCACGTCTGATGGGTTTATGGATTTCATTGGTTTTATATTAAACAGAAAATGGATATTGAAGACTCCAAGCCTAAGGAAGTGACCTATTGAACTTCATATGTACATAGTTGGACAATAAACAGAGTTGAACCATCGCTTAGTCTGCGCCAATTTCTAGTAGGGTTGGTTTGCTGTCAGCATTCCTGGTAATGATTGAACTGGCAGCATGTTTTACTCACTTTATTCTTTAAATAGATTATCATACAAACAGACCTATTAGTACACAAGGTGGTTTGCAAAATAATTTAGGGGTCAGTGAAAGTCGGTATTTAAATTGCAACTGCTTTTTATTACCACAGTCTTAGTACATCTATCCTTGAGTCTGGCTAGATCGTGTTTTAGCTTCTAAGGTGTCAAGTGGGTTGCCATCTACCTGAGAGAGCTCAGCTTTATTAACTTCAAAATTAAGTTTGCTTCTTTTCTTGAAATTTCAACATGTATGTTTCATTTGTTTGTGGAGTATGAGATGGCTAAAACGTATTTTGAACAAAGTTGATATTACATTTTTGCTGTAAACAAAACATCCTGTGGTTTAAGGTGCCCTTGGCCCTAGAAGGGATCACCATTCCAGGATGCGCAGACTTTGGTGTCTTTCTAGGATGTTGGCCATGCAAGTTATTTATCTGAGAACTTTCATTTAACAGTAAACAGACTGGAAATGAAACTTTGACAGTGCTGTTATCCTAGCTCTGATAGACATACTTGATTTGGTAATGCTGGTCAATAGTCATATAAATTTGCAACCTATCAAAAATGGGTGCTATTGAATAACTATTACTAGACCTTGCCATGTTTCGGAAGCTATGTCAACATTCATACTTCAATTAGAAACTCAAGTGCAAGACAAAGCCTTCTTTGACTTTGTATTCTAAATACCCTGCTGACAATAATTAATCAATCAATCCACAGACTGGAAAGACAATGTAATAAAACAGAACTCCTTAGAACCTCTTGATACTGAAGTCCTTTCATGCAGCATGCATACACTTCATCAAGTTAGCTAAAGCAAAGTACTATATCATTACCACCAATGAAGCCACCAACAGAAGCAGAATACTGCTCAAGACAATCAAACGCTACATCATACCCCTGCTGGACGCACTTATTCCTTACTCCACAGTATAGTGCAATGCTGTTAACTTCTCTTTAGGTAGAAAAATAGAGATGATCCAAAAGCACCTGTATGATCTCAAGCATGCTTCATCTCTTACACCCTTCCTAAAGATTCCCACATTGGTATGCCTTTAAAGCCCAGTCTCTCCCAAATCAACTCCAATGAACACCCTCAAAGACACTTCTTATGAATATGATGCTTTACCCTTGTTCTTCATCAAATTTCTCTCTGCGGATGCTCTCTTATCCCAAATTACCATTGTCAATGCTTCCCACTCCCAAGGCATATTCCTAAAAGCTCTTGAATAGGCCAGATTCTCCTAGATGAACTCCCCACCAACACCAAGTCAGAGATAAATGATAAGACAGGCCCTGCAACCAAATCCAAGCTTTCTGATTGACAGGTCACAGGTGGGGTTACACTAGGCCTAAAGACAAACAGGCACCCAGGGAAACCCCTGATTGATCCCACGGGTAGGTAGTCACACCACAAACAGGACCGAGGAGGTTGGCCCCAATAAAAGAGATTTGGCAAAGGTACATGCTCCCAACATCCAAAATGTTAGATGCCATATGTAGTTAGGAACACTCAGCCAATCAGGACACAACATGTACACTGCACGGGGTGACATACAAACACTGGCCCACACTCACTCTTACGAGGTCGAGAGCCATCTGAGTCACTCTTATCTGATGATTGTACCTATTGTTTATGACTATGATGCTTTTCAAAGAATGTCGAAGTGTTGTACTGTATGTACAAAATGTATATATGTGCATCTCAAAGTTCTGTACTCTGAGAGTGTATTCAGATGCACCTCTATCAATACTCTCCCAGTTGCTGCGTTTAATTAAACCAACTTTTTACTATCCTGCCAAAAACCTCTTGTCTTTTCATTTATTTAGGGTAAATTCATATTCGGGCAACATTTTGGAGAGTCAGCCAGGAGAGATTGGTTGATCAAGCCCGACTAATGTTGCACCCACTTACAGACCCACTCAGACTCATGCACTCACCAACAGACCCACTCAGAGACTCATGAACTCACTAACAGACTCACTCAGAGACTCATGCACCCAATGACAGACCCACTCAGACACTCATGTACCAACTCACAGACCCATACAACATTCACACTGCCACTCACTTACCAATACAGCTGCTCACTGTTATAAATTGAGTTTCTGGCTGGCTAAGGGATGCACCCAATCCAGGCAGAATTCACCACTCTAGTCATGATAAGGGGATTACACGTCTAAAATAACCCCTGCTCACCTCCTTAGTAGCTTGGCACGAGCAGTCAGGTTTATCTCAGAGGCAATATGTAAAGCATTTGTATATAACAAGCAGTAATACAGTAAAAGCACTACAAAAGGACACCACACCAGTTTTAGAAAAAAATCCATTATTTATCTGAGTAAAACAAGACCAAAACAATAACAATCCAACATACATATGAAAAATGCAAACATAGGCTTTATGTACAGTTCCTTGAAGTAGATAGCTCCGCCTGGGGCTATCACAGCATCATGAACAAAAAAATCCAACAGTCCCAGCCGGTCGCAGCATTGCTGGCCCACTATGGTTTTGGGGAGACCCATAAACCAGTGCCTTCGGAGATGTAGGGTATCGGACCATGCAGTAAGCTCTGGAGGAGCTGCATCTGTTCTGGAAGTTGGTGCAGGAGTTGTTGGGTCCTTGAAGTTACAAGCGTAGCTGGACAAACTGTGAGTTTGAAGTAAGGAGCACTGGCGTCAGCAGGTGTCAGGGCTGTGGTGTGAAGTGAAGCAGGCCAATGTGCGGTGCCACCAGGTCGTGGGTCAGGCAGCGGCTCGGTGAGTCCAGGGCTTTGGTGCAAAGTGGAGCAGTGTTAGTTGCAGTGCTGACAGGTCACGGTGCAGGCAGCATTGTTGTGGTCAGTAGACCAAAGGGTGTGTTGCGAGATTTGGACATGTAGTGTGCGGGCCCACAAGTCGCATTGCAGGCAGGCATGTCAGTTGATGAACTGCAGTTGATGGTACTGACATTGGTGGACCAAGGTTGCAGTGTGGGATGGGGCAGTGCGTTGTGTAATTTCCGAGTGGTGCCTCCTAACCAATATGCATGCATCGGTACCAATGTCAGCGTGAGACTAGGGCTGTGTTGCAAAGCAGCACAGTGCACAGTGATCTCCATGAGTGGTGTCTACAGGTCACAAGGCAGGGAGTAGCATCTGTGACAGCATTGCGGTGTTGGGAGGTATACCAGGGCAGCATGTGAGGCAAGGCAGTGCAGAATGCAGAGCACAGAGGTCACGGTGCAAGCGGTGGCTCAGGGTTGGAGTTGGATGGTGTCAGCAGTGAGACTAAAGTTATGGTGTGAAGTTTGACAGAGCACACTGCAGTGCCTTCAGGTCACAGAGCTGGCAGCAGTATTGGGTTACCTTTCTCCCCTGTGGCAGCTGGAACCTTCAGTTCCAGAAGTCGGTACCCAGAAGATGTTGAAGTCTTTGATTTCTCTGAGACTTCAAACAGGAGCCAAGCGCTACATCAATCCCTTGGAGATACTTAGTATCCAGAAAGAACAGTCCAGTCCTTTCCCTGCCCAACACAGAAGCAACAACTGCAGGCCAACCCAACAAAGCAAAGGGGTGGTACTCTTCCCGGCAGCCTTTCCAGCTCTTCTTTTGGCAGGTTCCTTAGTCCAGCAGTAATCTAAAGTCCTGGGGTCAGGGCTCCAATATTCATACTACATTTTCCTTTGAAGTTGGCACAAACAAATTTCCTCATTGCATTCATAAACCAGTCTTGCCTGGTGCAGGCCAGGTTCACTACAGGAGGTGGAGACAACCTTTGTGGCAGGCAGCCACTGCCCATTCAGGTGAGAGCGACAACTCCTTCTACTACCCTAAATGCAGCCAGGTCTATTCAGCCTGGTATGAGTCACCCAGGACAGGCAGGACATAACTTAACCCCCCTGGTGTCTGTTTAGTGTAAACACACATCCCCAGCTCCTGTCACTCCAAACCCAGACAGCAAATACACAAATGACAGAGGCACACAGGATGGTTAAGCAAGCAAATACCCTCTTTCTAAAAGTGGCATTTTCAAACGTACAATATAAAAACCATCCAACAAAAAGGCGCAAGGCACACCAAATTATTGTAGCTATCATCCAATTTCCCAGATCTGTGGTATGATCAGTCCAAATGAATATCCTTTCGAAGAATTCCAAACTCAATGCTGCATGAGGTGCCTTTGCCTATTTTATTTCATTTCATAATAAATAGACACCAACAGCAGCCAACGTACGTTTCGCCCTCCTGGGCTTTTTTAAGGCTACAAAAACATATGCATACACAATTTGTAATTGTACAGCATTGTACCGTTAATTTCTATTTTGACATAATAGGCCTATTAAACATCAGAATGCCCTTTTGTTGTGTATTAAACAGCAAGGTAAGTAAAAGGAGAAAGAGACAGAAGTGTTCATTGCAGTCAGCCTCAAGCCAAGAAACCATGCACAAATTTCACACCTTATAATGTCACAACCAATCATAGTGACATAATAATTCCAAAATGTGCCCACATTGATGTTGTGTGGTGTTTATTTGATTTAGAGAAAAGGATGATCACACCCAGTGTTGAGACATCATCAAAGTGAATTAAAAACCAGTGTATGTGAATAGTCAAGCGATAAGGAGATGTGTCTGATGTTATCATTCAAAAGTACCACCCCCTAATGCACTCGCCAACCTCATGGCTGTCAAGGAATTTTTTTTATAGAAAACCTCATGTGCCCCAGTCCCTGTGTTGATTTTAAAAAGTGCAACGCATGGGAGAAACCTCACCTATATTTTTAAATACTGGGTTCAAATCTAATTTTCAATTTGTGACGTTGGAATTGAGTATACTTGACTATGATTGTTCCTAGATGTAAGCAAATGGACAGCATATATATTAAAAAACCTCACAAGGGAGTTATAAATGGATCCCCCCTACAGCGCTATTTGCCAAAATTAAATGACCCTATCTTGCTCAGAGTAAAATCCTATGTTTTTACTTGGTCTCACAGGCAGTAATATAGCGTACCCGAGGTTAGTGTGAGTTGTCCCCTTGACTGGTAGTCATGTCAGTTTCTGTTCCGAAAAGCGTGGATATCATCACAAAACATGGTGGACGATTATTCCCTTTAGTACAGCAGCATGACCTTGATAAGTCCTCCCTGCAAAGAACACAGTGCAGCAAATCCAAAAAGTGTCTGTTACAAACAGACCTCTGAATGTATGGTAAGCAAAAACGCACATTTACACATAGCATAATAATTGCTATGACTTCCGACCTATTTGGTCTATAATAAATACCTTTATTTTTCCTCGTGATTACACGAGCACCTCCTAACGGGCAGCAACACGCAATTGGTTTGCGAGTGCCATATTTTTAACTCCTCATTATCTAGATTAAAGGACATTGAAAACGAACTAAGATTTTTTTTCATTGTACGATTTCCCTCATTTGCTTTGGGAGTCTTGACAAAGATTAAGAGCAGTTCCATATTTATTTTTGAAATTTGGATAATAAAAAACATATTTCAATTAAATGTCACATGGATGAAGTTCACGTTTTTTTGTAGTATTTAATACTTCTTGTCTCTAAAACTAAATATCACTTTTAACAACATTTAAAACAGAATTAGATACATCGGTATGATTTTATGTCAATTACAAAACAAAGAACCAGGAGTGGGGTAAGAGTAGAAATTGAAATCGGACTTAAATGCCTGCGCAATGATGAGTCTGGTAGGTTAATATTGCAGACATAAAAAGCGGACTTTAGGTATCAGAGCAATGATAGAAATTGTGCGGCCATATTGCTCATAGAATAGAAAAACAAGGAGTATTAAAGTGATGGATTAAATATTGCGTGTAAATCACATCAATATCAGAAAGTACGTTATTATTAATGGGCACATAGAGTAAAGTTATTATTTGTGCACATTTTGTGGTATATTGGCCACATTTCTCTTACAGCGCATGTCATCGCACCATCTAATATACACTGATTATTACCACAGACTTGTCATGTAAGACAAGTGCCGAAATTTGGACTACAATCATATATTTTATAGCAATGTTTGATAATAAGCCAAAGGATTTTCTAACCCGATTCCATATAAACACATAACATGCTAAGTAAAAATGTACAAAACATTTTCAGAGATGTTTCTATCAGGATTGATATTAGTTGAGGATACCGAGAGATCAATATTAAGGTTGATGCCCACGTTCATTATACCTAAATGAATGGACATATATCCAAAAGAATATAGAACAATTATTCAGGTGATCTTCATCAAAAGACATGGAAGATCAGTTGCAGTGTTCATTTTACCTGTGTGAATGTTAATATACACAATGAGAAGAGAAGAGATTCGGTCAGACAATGCTCATCATGGAATTAGAGGACACAAAAGATTAGTAACCATATTCATTTCGCCCATGCGAATGTTGGTGAAACCAAGAGAAGAGGGAATGGTTGTTAAAGCAATATTCATCTCAAAGAGAGCACAGTTACAATTCAAATCAGTAATGCATGCCACCATTATTTTCTACAGAAATTTGCACAACTCTTTATCGATGTTCACACCACATTCCACCCCCATCAATTTGATGATCCATAGACTTTCCATTTTACAAAGCCATAATATCCTTTTGCCACCCCTCAAGCCACGTCTAACTACATCAATACCATGGAAGCCCAATTTCATCAAATTCATTGGATTTGTGTTCTGCATTAAAATGGACCGCTAGGGTATACTGTGTATCATTGTTGCGTACCCAATATTCCAGAAATCCACGGGGAGGAGCAGGGGACTGCAGAGACCCCATCAGAGGTCCCGCACCCGAAGAATACTTTTGCAACGTGTCTGCACGCTACCCGGTAACCAGCACATACCACCCCCCCTTCCTCTACGTCGATTCATTAAGGGGGACAGGATATACACTCGTTCACTTTTTCGACGCGATATTGCGGCAAATGTGTGACATCACAGCAGATACTCCACCTGGAATTTGACTTCAATTCTATCCAGTTATATTTGGGATCGTACTGCTAATACTAATCCTTTAGCACCATCTTCGCAGGTGCGATCAAACTTTGGACTATCGAACTTGAATGATCTCTCATTGTATGCCCTGACGAAATTCCCAAGGCACGAAAGGGAATGAAACGAGTTGGCTGTGCCTGTGTATTTTAAAAGAAAATAAAGAACACATTAAAGAAAGAACAGAAGATTTACAAAATCAATGAACTTTTTTTGTGTTGCTGACTTTATCGAGTGCACCTCTCAATTCTTTTGTAGTATCGCCCAAATGTGTTCTTGAATTCTCTCTTTCAGTGGTAATATGGTGCTCCCAATGTAGTTTTTTTGACAGATGCACTTGATACAATAAATCACAAATTTGGTGTTACAATTTATGAAACTCCTTTTTGTATATATTTGCTCAGTGTTATATTGGAATCTGTTGATTATGTGCATTCCAAGACAGCAAATGCTACATGCACCATGAGTGTAAAACCCATTAGGGGCTGCAGGTAACCAAGTTGCATTTGTTGAGGATGATATGAAACTTGGGCATAGATACTGTCTCAGTGTGCGACCTCTTTCATGCACAATTGCAGGGTTTGGTCCAATCGCACCTCGTAAGGTGATAACAGGTGTCAATAGGTGCCAATGTTTCCTTAGAATCTTGTACACATCCGTGCTTGCGGAGGTATAGGGAGTGATAAAGGCCAGTCTGTTCCTATTTTTGTTCTTTGCTCTCTTGTTGTCTGTCAAAAGATGAGTTCCTTTGACTTTATTGACCTTTCTTCTTGCTTCCCTGATCATGGTCTGTGAGTAGCCTAAACGATTTTCTACAATTTCTAGTTCTCGATCGAGTCTAGTCTCATCACTACAGTTGCATTTTACCTGCAACATTTCCCAATAGGGGATGACATTGATCTGTGATGGTGGGTGTGCACTGCTTGTGTGCAGTGTAGCATTGCAAGCAGTTGTTTTTCTGTAGGGAACAGTTTTCAGCTTGATTCCATCTACTTGAATAGTAACGTCGAAGACATTGATATGTTCAATGTTTTGATCTTTAGTGAAGGCCAAATTGAAGTCATTATTATTGATGTGTATAAAATATTGGTCTGGGTCCTCACTTGTCCCAGCCCAGAACAAAATAATATCATCAACAAATCGCCCCAATATAAAATGTTTTCCGTCAGATGGCTCAGACACTTTCTCGATGGATGAATATGCTCAAATAGACCCATGTAGAGGTTGTCAAAGGAGGGTAAAAATTTGGCCCCCATATAAAAATCATCTTTACTAAAAGGTGTATTTTTAAATTTTTAGTTCAGAAAGCCTAAAATCAACTCCTATATCTTGCCACAGTGGGAAGTTTTTCTTGTAAAATGTTCCTCCCATGTTAGCCTATGGGCAGACAGCCAAACAATAGTAAAACATGAAATACACAGTCTTTTACTATCAGGACATATAAAACACACCTGAACATTTCCAGCCTTTCACATATACTGCACCCTGCCCATGGGGGCTACCTAGGGCCTAACTGAGGGATGCATTAAATGTAAGAAAAAGAATGGTTAGGGCCTGGCAGGTGGGCGCACTTGCCAGGTCAACATGGCAGTAAAATCTTCGCACAGACACTGAAGTGGCAGGTCTGAGATCCCTGTGAAGTGCTACTGGGGTGGCACAACCAGTGCTGCAGGCCCACTAGTAGTATTTGATTTACAGGCCCTGGGCACACACAGTACACTGTATTATGGACTTATTAGTAAACCAAATATGCCAATCATGGAAAAACAATCATAACACAATTTGCATGGACAGTATATGCACTATAGCACTGAATAGCAGTGGTAAAGTCCCCAGAGTCCTAAAACCAATGAATAATATGTCCAAAACAGGAGGTCAAAAAGTCTTAACACTCAGCCATCTGCTTATTTACCCATAGAGCTACTCATCATCCATACAACCACTCACACACCCATCGATACCCACAGAACCACTTACATACCCATTCACACATGCATATAACCACTTACACACTGTCACTCTCCAATATAGCCAATGATACCAACTCACTGAACTGTACACACACTTAAACAACTATTCATTCACCCAAACATCCACTTTCAAATCCATTCCCTCAGCTATACAGCCACTCATACAGCCACTCACACACCTTTGTAGCCAGCCACACATTTACTCAGTTACCCATGTAGCCACTCACACACTCACTCAATCTCCATTACAGGCACTAACTCAACCATACAGCTGCCCATACCCCACTAACACATTCTAACACAGCCACTCACAGACACATACAGTCACTCGACACCCACTCACACACTGATACAGACAGTCAGACAGTCACTCACATGACATATGTTAAAAAATACTATTACACATTGGCAGTACGAAAACCAAACTAATTTAACTTTTGTTGCACTTGAAAATAAATGTTTCACACTCATAGTCTTTCAGAAAACACCCACAATAACTGGATGAAGTCATCAGTGATCTCAACAGTGATGTCACTTGAGATGTCATCAATTATGTCACTGACCATGTAATGAGTGATATAATAAGTGAGGTCATAAGCTGTTCATTGTGGGGGGAGTAAAAGTTATGGTTAGCTCATGTGACTATAACTGCTGAACTTCTATGGTTTTGTATGAGTGAAATCTGAGCCTAACTGTAAATTCCCTGTATCTTTTGATTTTTCAGTGAAAAAAAACATCCAGTTCATCATTAGTTTTGACAAAGACAGTCAACACGTGTTTCCCAAAAGTTTCACTTCTTCAGGGCTATATATCAATTTTGAGTGACTCATGCAATATTCTTCAGGTTTCAAGGTTTCTCTGTCTCTTTTGTACATCAAAATAGTCTTCAATACATCTCTTTACAATGTCTTTTCCTGGCTATAGCCATCTTCAATATGGATCATGGATTTGAAATGGCATCAGTGATGTCACTGACCATGTCATGAGTGATGTAATATGTGACATCATCAGCAGTGCATTATGGGGGCACGAGTTATAGTTAGCTCAGCTAACTATAATGACTGAATTTCACAGGTTTTGTGCATGTGAAATATCAGCTTAACTGTAACCTGTGTCTTTTTCTATGAATTTCTAAGGTTTTATAGATGCTAATTCCTAACTGTAATGTCCCTGTAACCTTTGTTTTTTTTAGTGAATTTCAAAGGGTTTTTAACTAGCACTCACATTTGCAGAGTGGTGGAGAAAAGTGGCTGGGCCTTCAAACAGCTCTCTTTTATTCCACCGCTTAGTACTTGCGGAAGCTACCAGGAGGGCTTTTTGTCCCCTAAGGTCCCTTTGGAGTAAAGTAGACTTTATCCCCCAACCAGTAGTGCACCAGGAAGAGCATTTGCAGAGTAATGGAGAAAGGAAGGTGTGGCCTCTGAAGACCTCTTAGCAATCCCACTGTTTGATACCTACCCCTCTTGTTACAACCAGTAGGTGCCACACAGTAGGATTGCTGAGTTATGATAGCAGGCCATACCCCCTTTTTCCAACAGTCTGCAAACATGCTTCCTGGCGTGCTCTTGGTTTGAGGATGTAGTAAACTTCACTGCTGCGCGGTCCTAAGGGGCCAACTAGCCTACCTGTGGTTGCAGGACATGCCCCTTTTCTACACCACTCTGCAAAGGTGCCTCCTGGCACCCTGCTGCTTGGGGGTTAAAGTCCACTTTAGTCCTAAGGCCCTTAGGATGTCAAGGGACCTCATAACCCCACTAAGTATGGGCGAAATTTGTGAATTCACGGTATGCAAATTCACGCGAAAGCGAATTTGCGGTTTTCAAAATCTAAGAATTTGTGCGACCTTGCAGATTTTTTTATTTTTGTGTGTTCGGCAAACTCAGAATCAAGGTAAGTCAACGCAGCGCGCACAAGATTGTATTTTTGAAGCGCGAACAAGCAGAAAAAATTTGCTTACTTGCAAACTGCGGATTGTTTGGCAATTTCGCGCGATTCCCGAACCACGAAATTGCCAAAAATCCACAAATTCCACGAGCGGAACAAATTTTCAGCCCATGCTTAAACCCTACCAGTATTAAACTGAAAGGTGCGATTGCAGAGTGATGGGGTAAATTCTGAGGACCTCTCAACAATCCCACTATGAGGGGCTTACTGGAGGTAACAGGTGGGCTAGTTGGCACTTAAGGACTAACCCTGGGCGGAGTTCGCGGAGTGGGGCTTCGCGGAGCTACGCGAAGTGGGCGAGAAACTACGCCCACCTCCGCACTCCGCGTAGCCCCACTCCGCAAAACCACTGGCCGCCAGCCCCGCCACCCGCCTCCCTCCCGCCCTCCCTAAATACTTTAAAATAAAGGAACGCAATAATTTTAAAAGCACTTACCTTGCCGCCGCGTTCCCCGGGGCTCGTTATCTTCCGTCTTCCGTATTTTTCAATAATGCGCATGCGCGGGCGGCCGCGCATGCGCATTTTCTCGTGAAAATGCGCATGCGCGGCCGCCCGCGCATGCGCATTATTGAAAAATACGGAAGACGGAAGATAACGAGCCCCGGGGAACGCGGCGGCCAGCGGCGGCAAGGTAAGTGCTTTTAAAATTATTGCGTTCCTTTATTTTAAAGTATTTAGGGAGGGCGGGAGGGAGGCGGGTGGCGGCCAGCTACGCTCCGTCTGCGGAGCGTGCGTAGTGCCGCCTGGCTCCGCCAGCTCCGCAAAATGCGGAGTAGGCGGCACTACGCACACTCCGCAGACGGAGCGTAGCTGGCCGCCCACCGTTACTAAGGACCCTCAAGAGTGAAGGGGACTTCAACCCATCAACCAAGAGAGCAGCAGGAGAAGCATTTGCAGAATAATGGAAAAAGGGGGTGTCAGGTAACCAATATCTGTTAGGGTACCAATACACTCTTACCTGCAATATACAGTTCTTACCTTGTAAGGAGCCTTGGTGTGGTTTCGCAGAGATGCTATGAGCCATCCTCCCACTACTCCTAAGAATAACCAGTGATTTGTCCAACACTAAGGCTACCGAATAGAAATTAGGGAGGAGGGCCGGTCTCAGATGCTGATGTATTCCTGTTGTCGACCTGCAAGGCAATGAGAAATACCTTAAGAATGGCTATCTAGTTTTTGGGAAGTCTTTTTAACTCTACAGTTCCTATTGCTTTAATCAGGTAAATTGAGAAGGTTTAAGGATCCTACCTGCAATTCTACAGGAATGTTCTTAACGTCCAGATTGTTGTGTGATGGAGGATGTCTTCGTTAGTGTAGTCACAAAAGATGGTGTCTTGTAAGCTGAGTCTTGTTAGTTGTGTCCGTGGTTAGTTGTATGATGTTCTCTTCTTTTCTTGTAAGCAAACAAACATACATAGATTAGTCTCAATTCTTAAATATCTAAGACACCAGTTCCCAAAATAGTACACTTTGGGGTCCATTAGGATGGCGGGCGGGCTTTGCCCGCCCGCCACCCTATCGGTCAACGGGACCGCCCACCTAAAGGGCGGGGGTCCCGTCGCCAGCATTAGGATGTGCCCGCCACAGTGGTGGGCACATCCTGCATTTCTAGCATTGTGGTGGGCAGTGCTCTCAGCACCGCCCGCCACAATGCTATAAATGCATTTCTGCATTTGCATTAACAAAGTGGCAGGCACCGCGCGTTGCCTGCCACTTTGTTAATGCAAATGAAGGAGGGTACCACAGGTACCTGCCCATGTGCAATACCCCCCTCCATCACTCTGGGGGCCCGCAGGGGGTCCCCAGAGTGAAGACCGCATGCCTTTCCGTGGTGGGATCGCCGCCACGGAAAGGCATCATCCTCAGCCCATCATAATATGGCTGGCGGTGTCTGCTTGACACCACCACCATATTAATCATTTTCTGCCCCGGCCGCAATGTGACCGGGGTGGAAAAGTGGTGGGCGGTCTTTTACTCCGCCATGGTCCCCCCGCCAGTCTAATATGGCGGGGGGAATAGAGAGAAGGATGGCGGGCAGATTACCCCCACCATGCTGGCGTTGGCTACCGCCAGCCTGGCAGGAGCAATCCGCCCACCATCCTAATGGACCCCTAGGTTTCTTCTTTTTACTCACTTATATATTTTAAATCTGTTCCCTTGCCTGGTCTGCTCCAGCACTCATTCTGGATCCTTAAATAAATAAAAATGCACCACAAAAAACATAGAAATCATTCCTTTTGCAAATATTTCCTTTGTTCCCTTTTTTCTCTTTTGTATAAGCTATAAAATTATTATCTCTCTTTTTGTTATTAACTTGTCCTTTGGATAATATCCAAAAATTGTTCCTCTAAAGGTCTCTTGCGAGGGCGCCTTAGATATTGAAGAAAGGAAATGTACTTAGCTTTCTTTGTCCTTTCTCAGGTCCAACGGTTGCTGCTAAAGAGTTGAAGCCATGAATCTGGTAAGTCAGCCCATACGAAAGCTACCGTGGGTGGAAGGCTAAGCCCCTTCTAGAACCACGGGTGTGGCTTTCATACTCTTGCCACACCCGAATGGCACCTAAATGACTGCTATGTTGTTAGCGTTAATACGCAAGGCGACGTGCAGTCAAACTGGATGCATTTTCCTTCAGTGTGCTTCAGAGCAAGGCTTCTGCGCTGAAACACGTGAGTCTTTACTGCCTTAATCTTAACAAAATAATAGTTCTTTCAGCATTCCTTCTATCATACCAGTTTACAAAACACAATAGTGATTAGGTAAACATTAATACTGCTCAATTCAATTCAATTTATTAAAGTTTTGGAACTACAATGAGGTCCACTTAAAAATTACACATCAATTAATACATAAAGTGCAATACAACCATGTGGTAATACAGCGGAAACAAGTTTACAAATTGGGATAAAAAATTAAATAAGCACAGCCTATAAAATAAGGACCAAATAGAGCAAAATACATTCGTAATCAAGAGAGGATAAAATGACTAAAAAGATCAGCTGTTCAGAACTTACATCCCACTTGGAAAATATACAGTTAAAATATGTACATAAATTCCTTAAAGAAGTTAAACAGTTTTGCACACACAGCTTCATTTTTGGGATCAAAAAGAAAGTTGCGAACTGAGGCTACGTCCTTAACCCCATTTTGTAAAAACATCGGCCTAAGCCAAAGACGATGATGAAAGGCCAGTGCCGGACAAACAAACAAAACATTATCCAGGTTCTGGATACTCAGCTCAAAGAAATTGCAATTTTTTCCATTTTTTGAATTCTGGGACCAATATGCTTTTAAATCATTTAGAGGTCGGAGATTAAATCTAAATAGGGAAAACCAGTGTCTTATTCCATGGTCTAGGTTCCGGGTTAAATATTTCTGAGGCAGTTTCGGGGAAGTAGTCCTTGCTATTATTTTTACTCTCTCCTTAGTATTACATAGCACAATATCTCTATTAAAGCTGATCCTCCCACTTGTATTTTTTATGAAGAATTTAAATTCTGATAGCGAGAGGGAAATCATAGATACTTCCTCAACACAAAACATGTTTAAATCCAAAGAGAAATCTCGACCTAAAGAGTATTTCCCCCTTATGCCACCGAAAATTTCCTTACACATGAAACCTCTTAGGGAATAAAATTCACTGTTGGTTTTTTAACTGGTATCCCCAACGTAAAACTCTGGAAATACCTTGAATATAAGTGCTTATTAGTCCAAATTCCAATCTAATAGCAGCTGAAAGAACTAATGTATTAAAATTACACAATTTACATAATATCTGCCCTTCAATCTTCTCTAAAAAACTCCACTCCTTTACAGGGATTGATTCAATAGCATATAATAAGGTTGGTGGATTTTTTGCTTTCAGTACCGTCAGTAGATGTAAAAAATGCCTTCTTCCATTTGTGCTATAAAACATGCGCAGACCATTAGCGTGAGACATAGCTTTACTGGTGCTGTGTTCGATATGGAATTTATTCTTCGTATTGCTCGCAATTATTTTCACTAAATATACGTATGAATCAACCACCTCTAACTTTTCAAGACCAATGTACCAATTGAATTTACATAATTTTCTGCTTTTGTCACTTTTCAAGATTAGAATTTTACTTTTGGAAACATTGATCTTTAAAAATTTGAGCCACCGTATAGTTCTGCAATGATGACAACTTTTTGTTTAACACTATAGGAGTAAGATCCATCATGACTATATCGTCTGCATAAAGGAGACATGTGAAAGGCCGGCTACCTATCTTTGGAGCATCGCCCTCTCGCTGAGAGAGACAGTCGGGTAGATCTGCTAAATATAATGAAAATAATAGGGGGGCTAGTAAACAACCTTGTTTCAAGCCGTTTTCTATTGGAATTACAGATGTTAATCCTTTGGTTTCCTCCCATTAAAACCCGACACCAGGTTTGAGAATGTAATGCAATGATTAAGGACAACAGTGGAGCAGGCAATCCCATATTTTGTAGTTTCCTCCTAAGGAGCGGCCGATCTACCTTATCAAAGGCTGTAGAAAAATCTATGAAGGCCATGTACACATTTGATCTGCAAGATAGCGTATATTTCTCCTCTATTAATTTCAATATGGTGATATTATACAATGTCGAATGATTTTTTCTGAAAGCTGCTTGTTCTATAGGGAAGACCTTATTCTCCGTGACCCATTCCGTAAGATGATCAAGAATACTTTGTGCAAATCTTTTTCCCACTACATCTAGTAAAGCTATTTGTCTATAGTTGCCTGGATAAGATCTAAGGCCCTTTTTATGTAACAGGATTAAAATACTACCAGACCACGATGGCAATATCTTCCCCTGAGAATAGCAAAAGTTGAACAGAGGGACTAGAAACGTAGCCCACAGAAGTGGTTCCTTTTTTATTACCATCATCGGTATTTCGTCCGGAACCATTGCTCCTGAGGATCTCATTTTTTTAATAAATCCAACTATGTCACTCACTGAGTGTACATAGTTGGGTAAGTGTGTTTCTAAAGGGTCAATAGCAGCAGGGAAAAAGCTAGGGGAGTTAATATTTGCTGCGTATAGTCCTACCAAGTGGATCTTCTTTAACAGGAATGGGAAGAGATTTTACTCTTGTACCGCAGCAGTCTGCAATTACTTCCCAGAATGTTTTAGAGTTGTTTTTGGAGGCTGCCTCTTTTAACTGCACCCATGCACCATCTTACTTTAATTGCTTCAGAGAGCGTTTTTTCCTCTGCCTTTTCCTCTTCAATAAACTGATTAAATTACTACGTTCATTAGAAAAGTTCAGGAACCAGGCCCTCACCAATATATTAATTTCCCTATTTAAGATGAGCATTAGATTAAAATAAGATTTCTGTTTAGTTGGGGGCAGCGATGATTTACATAATGCTGCCACAGAACCAATATAACGGGAAAAAGATCAGTTTGAAGCGAATCATATTTGTGCGAAACTAGAAGGTGTTGATCTTTTATCAGAGCTGGTAATTTAGCTTTTACTATGACTGTTGCTTGAGTGTTCCAGTGAATTATACCATTATTTACATTAAGCCCTACATTACTGCCTTTAAAATTCCATGGATTTAAAATTCCATGGATCTACCTTAGCACAAGTATAATTAAATTTAAAGCATATCAACAAATGATCGCTAAAATCAGATCCCAAAACTTTCATACTTATAAGATTACCAAAAAACTCGGAGGAAACAATTGGATAATCTATAATAGAATTCCCTGTTGGGGCCTTGTGAGTATAGTTTGCAGGAATATCATTTTCTAACCTTCCATTAGCTATTATAAGATCTAAGCTTCTAAGGCCTTCCAGTAATGAGGTGCCTCTTTTGTCTGTCCTGCTTTTATTTGGAAATAGGGCAATGGGTATTTTTAGGGCTTCATTTCTTTCGGTGTTAGAAAATACCCTCATGGTGTGTGAGGAGACTTTAGCATTCATATCACCTACTAGCATTAGAGACTTACAATCTTCCCTTTCCATAATGGAGGAGATAAAAACAAATAGATATTTTAATAGGTGAGCATGGGAAGCATCTGGGGAAAGATATGCATTTACAATTAACAGAATATTTAGTTGATCCTGAGAATCCTTAAGATGAAACTTATTTGCCTGAATCAAGTTGGACTCATGAAGAAGTTCTTTATAAGACCAACTAAAATTTGTGCTAAGCAAAATAGTGATTCCTCCTTTAGCATGTCCTCTATTCACATAGAGCGCAAGCCGGCTCAGCACTATATAATCTTATTAATACTGATCACTTTTTCAAGATTAGTCAATAATCAAAACACACAGTTTTACTTATCCATATTAAACACCCAATTTACATTTTCATAGACTAATAGTTAAACTAAAAAAAACACATATCATTTAGGCTTACTTCTTATGGATTCCTGGATGCACGGGATAGGGGTGGGTTTTTTGAGGGATAAAAGGAATAGCGCTAGCAGGCTTCACGTCCATGTTGTTAGCCTACTAGCCCAAATGAGTTACTTTAATTCATAGCAGACATGGAATCGTGACAGAGGGCGGGCCTCTGAAAAGTTGACGGCTTTTTTTGGTGTTATTTTAATAAGGGAGGCTGTGTGATCCCCCTTCCCTTGAGGCTTTGGGCCCCAGGGACCCCATCTACCAGGCCCTGACCCTTTTTTATTTTTAAATAATAAAGGAGAGGGGCCATGTGTGCCCCTCCTGAGGCCGATTACAGCCCCAGGGACCCCAGGACAGGGCCATTTTTTATTTTTATGGGAGGGGGCCAACCAGCCCCCCTCCAGGGCCATTTAGGCCCCGCGGACCCCATCCCCCAAGCCCAAGCCATTTTATTTTATCTTTTTAAGGAGGAGGCCACATGTCCCCCAGCCATTTTCGGCCCCAGGGTCTCCATCCCCAGGGGCATGACCAGCTGGGTGGGGACCGCAGGGGTAAGCCTGAAGGCCCCCGCTGACTCCTGCCTCCTGTGGGAACTGGCATTGCTTTTTACCCACAGGGAGCTGATAAGATGCGCTTGAAGTTGAATCTTGGACTTGAAGTTTTTCAACAAGCTACATTTGTGCCCGATTTTCTATCACTGCTGATTTTTTTCTCAACTGTTTTTATTGGCATTTGTCATGTTGAACAAATGCATGGAATATGTCAGACAACACTTCACAAAATTAAGTGCACGTATTACTCTGGCATGAGCCTCAACAGTAGGGTGAACAGTTGTCATCTGTGCAAACCATTATCAGTATAAATTGACAAAACTTAAGAGCAAGGATTCTGATAAGCAGAAAGGAGGAAAAAAAAGTTTGGGTAACATAACAACCTATTATCCCCTTGCATACCCATGATGGCCGGGAGCCGTCATGCGGCAAAGAATTTCTCTAAAAGTGTATCCCAGTGCTCCGCAAAGGGGATATTTATGGAGATCCTTCTCTATACAACAGTGTGCACTTGACCTGGGCCCACACCAGCATGGAGAGTACCCATGCAGAAACCACAGGTGGGTGCACAGCCTTCCATTTTTGAGTGATTGGTTGTTTTGTTAGAAGAAGGGTTAGGTCGGCAAATTGCATTGCAGCCTTATGTTTTTTGGAGCAGTGGTATGGTCCAAATAGGCAGACTTCCCAAGTATACAAGAGCACACTGCCTGTGCCGTGCTCAAGGTGTGTTGTAATATCCCTCCTGTGTATTGCCAGTGTGTGACTGGACCACAGCATATGTTTTATGTCAGCATCAGGGGTCAGGCAGCAAGGACAGCATGCATCCGTGTGGGAAAAATATTGGTTGAAATTTCTAGGACTAAAGTAAGCTCTGTAATGAATGAATTCTTTATTATGATTTATTATGAGCTCCAAGGAGTTCAACATAAAAATATGAACAGACATCTCCAATATACCAAATCAATCAACACTTAAAAACAAGATAAAATGAGACAAAACACATTGCAAATTACAATTTTCCATAAAACGGTGCAGACTTCATAGTTGTGTGCAAGAGCAAAATAGCTGAAATGCAAACAAAAACTCAATTTCTCGAATCCTTTTAGATACTAAAACTAACTAGGCAAGTACAAAGTGAGTTCTGCAATTAAATTATTTCATGACTTCAACTATATAATATAGGACATTTTAAATTGAATTACAAAAATTGTAACAATTCTAATACCGTACACAATAAATAGCAACAGAGGGATGAAAGTGCAAGTGCTCGAGCATAACAACAGAGTCAAAAAACCTTAAGAAATTCCAATTATAATTATAGCGAGAAGTAGATATGGCCCAAAATAATCATTGTTCAAATTGCTTACAAAAAGCCTGACAGGTGCATTCATCCTGACTACAAATATTTCATCATGCACATTGAGATTCATATCAACATACTAGGTGTTGAAAGTGCAGAAGTGCAATAACAGTACCAATTGCCCCTTATGATACCACCATATTTTGTCAGTGCAAAACATATTGTATCATTAAATACTCCAATAATTTCAGCTATGAAGTAGAAGAACCCAAAAAAGGTCTACTTATAAATTTGTTAGATTGATGCCTAAAGGGAACCCTGTGCTACCAACTACATCCACATGGAGCAAAATAATCCTTCTCTAAAATATATGTAAAAACTGTTTTCAAAAAAACAAAAAACTTTAAAACAAACTGGTTCCAAAGGAGGGGACATGAGAACATTTCAGTCCTTCTCAGCAGTGGCCATTTATATTTTAAGATCAACGATCTCAAAAAGCGACGTCGTCATGAGGTTGTGGCTCGTTATGAATACTACTCCCCAGTTTAATATCGCTATTGGAATACGCTGAAAATAATGCAATATCTCTTTTGCGTGAGTCTTCATAAATAATTTTTTTAATTTGTGCTTTCAAAATTTGTTTAGGAAAAGAGCACGTGTCACTGTTCTCTTTTTCAAACATGTTTGCAGCTTTCATGTAATTCCTGAATAGGACACATTTCCCCTTGAGGGATGAAAAGATTTCCTCACACATTGCTACCTGTAAGGTGTTCTCCGCACTATGTAATAGGGCATTGCTTTATCTCAGGCATGCTGCCATGGTGAACACATAAGTGGAGAGTAACCCGAATTGAAGTCGAAACGCCCCTAACTAGGCTTATCAGTTCAGATTACACATTTGGCGCCAAGTACGCCCCTCAACTTTCTCGAAATATTCCCACTGTTGTTTTCTACTGATTCACCTGCATAACACAGAACAGGAGGGATTTTAATTTTATAAACTGAATGGCATGTGGGAAGTGACATTTCTCACAGTATTTGTGAAATCTGCCAATTGCAGAAGCCTGCGATACTGCCTTACTTCTGCCCTGGTCAATGTGGTCACTGCTGTAGCTCTTCCTTGTAAACAATATTCCTAGATATGGATACAACCTCACTACAGCAAGTTGGTCCTTCCCCAGAAACCAGTGCATGTTTTTCCTAACTCTAAATTCCCGGCCTCTAAAAATCTGTATTTTACCTTTCGAGGTATTTTTTTTTAAAGTAATCATATGAGTAGAGTGCTAGCTCATTAAGGAACCTTTGTTATCCCATTAGAGTTAGGCCTAACAAAATGTCGTTTTCCGCATGGAGCACACAGCTCAGTTTCATAGTTCCTAGTTTTGGTGAATCCCCTTTACAGAAGCCCACCATACTTGGTAGATCATTAACATAAAGAGAGAAAAGAAGAGGAGCATCCTTGGCATCCTTGCTTAAATCCATTATGGGTCTCTACTTTACTTGACAAGCCCTGAGTATCTCCCATCAGGATCTGAGTCCATATAGAGGAATGAAATGCAATGATCAGTCTGAGCAGGTGCGTGGGAATCCCCAGGGGGACCATTTTCCTCCACAGAGTCCCCCAGTCAATCCGGTCGAAAGATGTGGAGAAAACAATAAAGGCAGCACATAGTGCCATACCCTTGCTCATTGGATATTTTTCAGTTAAAGTTTGCAGGGCGGTGATATAATCTAAACTGACACTAAGTTTATGAACACAGCTTGCTCTACAGGGACAAGGCCATTTCAAAAAGCCCAATACTGGAGGTGGAGAAGTATGCTTTAGGCTAAAAATTTCCCAGCCGCAACCAATTACGCAGTCTGTCCATAGTTGGCAGGGGAGTTTTTAGGGTCCTTTTTATATAATGGAACCAAAATACTTCCTTTCCAGGAGGACGGGATGGACCCGTATGCATAGCAATATGAAAATACAGGACAAAGAAATTGTGCGCATGCTGAGCTATCTTGTTTGATTATTACTATAGGTAAGTCACCTGTGCCCATCGCACCTGAATACCTTACCGTATTCAGATTAGCTACCATTACACTATTATTTTCAATCTGCTTGGCAATGTGTGGCATAGTATAATCCTCTAAATCCCCAGGTACAAGGCTGCAGTCTGTATTCTATGGAGATTGGGGGGTCCTTTTAAAGGAAGAATGGCCAGGAGTCATTCAAAAGGACTGTTTTTTCAACCAAAGTCAGTAGACACAGAGATCGGAAAGCTGCTTAGTGGTAACATTTATTTTGGTTTCAGTTTAAAACTTGACTTCTGTAACCATACCCATGTCTATCTCTTCGTCCGCTCTCATTAAAGGACACTCATCAATAACCTCAGTCAAAGGAAATGCTACTCCAGTGCTTTGATAGGTCAGCTTGCGGTAGTGAGGCCCAGTCAGCTCAGAGAGAGCAAAACATAAGCCTACCTCATCCACGTTAACTACACCAGAGTCCATAACTGGTACTTTATCTTTTGACATTGTGCCCCTCGGCCCTTTGAGAACATTGACAGCATGGATGGATGAGATTTCAAATTTGAGAGGGAACCCCAGGTTTTCTTTCACCTTAGGGTCTTTTGTAATATAGGGGGGTGGAATTATTGGATGTACCTCTGGCTAGCCCAGGTGAGAGCCCTGGCGACTCTGCGGAAGATCCTAAAGGAGGGATTGAACGCAGGCACCGGGATAGCATCACCAGAAAATGTTGTAGGCTAACACACCTTGTTAACCTTGCTAACCTTATTACTGGTCTACAAATATCCACTGTAACACCAATACCACCAGAACAGGAGAATAGGTAAATAGGTTAGTCAGGTGACAAAGCAGAGGAACAGGCGAGCAAGACCTAACTGGGGCATCTCTGCAGGGTGCCTGAGCAACACTCCACAGAGGGACACTACGCCCTCATCACTCAGACCACTCAGACCTTCTCCTTATTCACAGACTGGACAGGGAGGTTAAAAGCGAGCACCAAACGGCAGCAGCTCCAACAAAGGCAAAACTTCCAGAACTGGACCAGGGAGCCTCCACACTCAAACCAATGGACGACTCCTCTGTCTCCGCCTGTAGGTGATCTTGCAGGAGCAGGTTCAAGTGCAAATTCAATACAAATGGAGGACTCCCCCACTCTATTCTGCTCCTTCGCTCTCAGACTTAGTCTTGTCTGCCCGTCTTGCATGTGCTCTTGCAGGTGCAGGTGCAGTGTCAAAATCTAAATAAAAACTGGGAGGAGGCAGAGGCTGGAGAGTGGACAGAGTTCAGATAGAAAGCAACAAACTGCTGGCTTTCAGCTCGCCCCCCTTCCTCCCCTCCTCTGTATGGTAAGAGTCCCATCCCTGTCTCCCAGCCATCTTACCTCACCTGCACCTCTAGCTGTAGTAATCAGTGCAGTGTGGTACGCCCCCCTCTCCTCCCCTCCTCTGTATGGTAAGAGTCCCACCCCCTGTCTCCCAGCCATCTTACCTCACCTGCACCTGTAGCAGTAGTAATCAGTGCAGTGTGGTACACCCCCTCTCCTCCCTTCCTCTGTATTGTAAGAGTCCCACCCCCTGTCTCCCAGCCTTCTTACCTCACCTGCACCTGTAGCAGTAGTAATCAGTGCAGTGTGGTACGCCCCCCCTCCTCCCCTCCTCTGTATGGTAAGAGTCCCAACCCCTGTCTCCCAGCCTTCTTACCTCACCAGCACCGGTAGCAGTTGTAATCAGTGCAGTGTGGTACGGGCATTGCAGGCAGCGCAGGGGGGATAACACTCTTACGCCTGTGTTTTTTCTGCCAACCCCGCAGACCTTCATGGCATATTATCGAGGGGTAGAGGTTCACGCGGGCAAACAAGTACCCTCTCCACCCTCCTTGGTTCCACCCAAATCATTTTGAGACACTGAGTGGACTTGCAGATGTAGACCGTGATTCCCTTCGAGAGACATTTGGCTAAAATGAACATCCTTAACAAGGAACCAGAGAAAGTCCCTAATTTAACAGATACCATAGCTGCCTCCCTTCACACATATGATCACAAGTCTGTAAATAGTTTATACCCTTCTTTACCCTCGGGTATTAGGAGAGAAGGAAGTGTTGGACTAAATATAGAGATCTTGCCCACAGCTACTGTTATCCCTAATATCTCTGGGGAAGTTACAGCTACCTATGATCACAATATCCATCCCCTTGGACTTATCTCTTGTGATATCGTGGGCATTTCTTCAAAATTTATAGATGGGACCTGGTTACAATATGCTAAGACATTTGACATTATGTGTGCCCAGGAAACCTGAAGTAGGGGCAATATCAACATATATGGATATTGTTCCTTTAACATCCAGGCACCACCAGCACCTGCAGGGAGAGCAAAGGGAGGACTGGTGACATTGATTTCTGTTAAATATGGGTCAGTGAAAAAAGAGAACATATCTGATTCCTCTTGGTACCAGCTTATTATGATCTCTGATTTGATTGATGCTACAATATTATTGGTCCACTGGTATTACAATATTTTTGAATCGAATAACTGTGGAGTCATTAATACCCTCAAGGAGGAAATTGACAAGGCTGCAGTGAAATGTTATCCTTTGTGTATAATTTGGGCGGGTGATTTTAATTGCACATTATGTTGGCATAGTGAAAATGAAATATGTGGGGTACTTGATACTGAGAATCAACCCTTATCACACTTTAAACATACTTCGTAGGGTGAAGCATTAAATTCCATCTTTGTCATAAACAATTTATTCTTGGCGACTCCTTGTTTAGTACCCCACCGATACAGTTTCCCATTTATGTGGGGGGAGGCAAGACAAATACAATTGATTTTTTGCTAATTTTTAGAAAATATGCGTATCTTGTAGATAGTTTTGCAGTTGAACCAAACCCTGCCAGTGACCATAATCCCCTTGCTGTTTCTTTGTATGTAACAGTGCAGGTGGGTAAATGTGATAAGTACATACTTAAGTATGACCGCAATCAGGGAGTGAGACTAAAATGGAGTAAGATAAATCCCTCTCAATTTAAGGAGAATATTGATAAAACTAATTTCAGCCAAATCATGTCATGTTTATCTTATGATTCACCCCCAGATGTGGTCATACAGGACTTTGAATTAATTTGCAAAAATGTTGCTAAAGACTTAACAAAGTCAGTGAAAAGGAGGGAATCATAGGAACCAAGATGGTTTAATGCTGAGTGCACCGGGGCTCATAAAATTCTTAAGAAAGCCTTGCATATAACCGCGCAGGACCAAACTTAAATTAAGAGAGCAAGACAAACCTATAAAAGTACAAGAATATGTACAATATATACAAGTGAACATTCAAAACGAGAGAATCACAATTATTGAAGACACCGAAAAGCATTTGAAACAAATTACATAGCAACGTGGTTGCAACATAAACACTATTTACAGGAAAAACATTTCATGGGTGGAAAGCACCAGTCCTAAGACTGCACAACCAGTGGACAGGCGGATCAAGAATGGATTTGCCTGCCTATCTCACAACACCTGTGGTAGAAATTTTATTAGATTGACAGAGAGGGCCACTCAAGTGGCATTAGTTAATCCCTATCTGCACCCTTCTCTCTTGACACAGGCTGGGGGTCAACGCGTTTCGAACCGTCATAGGTATGGGTTCTCCTCAGGACAGGGACTGGTTAAGTGTTTGCCTTCTCCAACAGCGCAGGGACTGCACGAGGAAAGGGATTGAAGCCACAAAGGTTGTTCTGTGATAGTGTCAAGTGTGACCGGATATCGAGCGCCCACAGTCGCGGTGTGCTGTTCAGGAAATAACTCGCATGTTTGTGAAAAAAATGTTCTCTCTCTATTTCTGGAGCCAAAGCGGTAGAAATCAAAGCTGGACTCGCGTTGGGCTCCTGGACGGAGGGCTGCGCCGTCGTGATGTCCGGGCATGAGTACGGGAATCAATCAGCCGCGTCCTGTTCAAACTCGAGGGAGAAGCAGTCTGTTGATCACTGCATCCAGCAACAAAGTAGCCTACTTTCCGCGAATTTCTGGTGGCAAGTTGAAATGATAAAGTGAAAAATGTACCTTAATACGTGTGCGTATTAAACGGTACCGGGAGGGGATCCAAATCTTGATACAGCGCACGTATTAAGGAACGTTTTTCACTTTATCATTTCAACTTGCCACCAGAAATTCGAGGCTATAAGCAGTAGTATTTATCCAAAATAGCCCACCAATGATACTTAACATCTGGTTCTTCTATCATACAGTACGAATTCTGCGAACCGCCGCTATACCTGGCGGTGGAACTACACACAGAGAAACTTCTCCTTCGCTCTAGATTCAGAGCCAATGATTATAATTTTGACTAGATGTCGACAATTTGTAAATACTGGTAAGCTGATTCTTTTAAAACCTTTTCCCTAAAATAAACGGTCACTTAAAACGCTTTGCCCCTTTCTTATGCCTACTTTTCTATCGAACAGAACTTTCCACCTGAAAAACAACCCCTTTTTCGTTTTCGACCTACCAACACGTGGGTCGTACCACAAGGTATGCATTTTCCGATTCTCTGGATGATGTGGTTGACCTACCGATAGATTGCACTATAAGTAGATGCACCTTTAACTAATAGATATGCAACAAACCTATATACACTCTGCTCAATAACTAGTAGCGCCACTTTGTCCACTTTGAGTTCTTCTAATGCAGGATCGTCGTGAGCATGGCACTTGTCACAGCACTGAATTTTAGAGTCACAACCTTGTGTTCTTCACCAATACACCATGTGACCTAATGTGTGCAGTGAATATTTGAATAAGCATGCTAATACACACAAGTACCCACTCTGATCACAAACACGAATTGTCTGGTAGATAATGGTACCTTAGAAATGCACACACATCACTATTGTCACGTATCCAATGAAAAGAATTAAGTGATACTTATGACAAAACCTATACAGACGTTATTTTCTATTTTGTCAGCCCTGAAGAGTCGTGTTGACTCAACATAACACGACGAAACACGTGTCGGCTGATTGTGGACCATTGCTACGGTTGTGGACTCATTAAACAACCTACCCACAAGGATAATACACAAGAATCTGCATCTGTTTATTTATTTGTCACAATAGCATTTATCTTGTCACACATCAAGTTTTGAAGCTATACTTTATTTTGTGGTTGCGAGAGCATTGCTGTTTTATATGTCGTGGAAATCCTATGAATTTCTGTATGAACGGTTAAGGGCTTCTCCGTTCGCTCTTTATGCACCATTTACCTACTCATTTTCCAGTGATCCGTTAATGTTGAATCTTAGGCAGAGCGCCCTCACCATCTGAAATTCCTAAAAAATCCAATACAGCTTTTCTTTACTGTTATTCAGATTGGGTGCCTCCACGTTAAATAACACACGTCTTTTAGACACATCCAGATCTAATTGTCCCGACATGGACAGAGACAAGGCAGCGGCAGATCTCTTTGAAAATTTAGCTAAAGGAATGCCTACACATCAGGCTTCTGCCACTACAGGTCCTGCACGCGTTGAAGGTCTCAGAGATAAGTTTATCAAACTAGAGAGACTAAAAAAACAAGAAAACTCACGCTGGTGGGATGGTACCACCCTTAAACACTACCTACGTTTAAAATAAATACCAAGAGGATTACGTTCCCATACATTCCCTACGTACGATGATCTAGATCTAGATCTGATGATCAAATGGGAAGACTCCTTAAACCAGAATTCCATGGCACTGATGGATATCCTTATAGAGAGTGCTGAACTACAAAACTACAACTAGAAATCTCCATCATAGAACAGGAAATCAAAGACCTTAACAAACCTGAAGCTACCATCAAGAACTACACCCTACTTGATGAGATCTTACTCAAACATCAGGCAGAAATAAAAACTAGGAAAGCTCATCAAATCAAGAGAGATGAGGCAGACTACAGGAATGGGAGGGTATACACATATGATCGTAAGTACGATTCAATGATCCCTAGTCAAAAACATGGGTCACAGACAGGCAGATCCACAACCACTAGTTCTGTCAACTCCAGCACCACCTCACTTAGTACTACCGGACTTAGTGAACCGGAGAATGAGATTTTAGACAGCACAGATTCCACACGCATGCCTTTTTTATTAGAGATGGAGAGTATCAGAAAGGGCAACAGGATACAACCTCCAAGGGGCACATCAGACCCAAAACCCATAGGGAAACGCAGGGGCAAACGAGGACTATCGAAGAAATCTGAGATCAGGCACACAGAGGAATTAACTACACCTGAGGACAAGGTTCAAGTAATTAATCTTTCCTCATTTCCCTTAACAACAGATATGATTTCTTTACTTGGCAAAGGTCTGAGTTTCAACCCTTATGCAACTGGTGATATTTGTCAAACCAAGATTGATATCTTCAAATTTGTACGCAATCTCAAACCAAAGAAACATTTTGCTGGGCAGAGTAACACCCCTAGACAATCCAGGAACATTCCCAATGTTTTTGACAATGAGTTACTGACTGTTAAAGATGTACAAACAACACATTTGATTCTTTCTTTAACTGACAGAGAAGAAAGTCCTTATGACATGGAAATAATATTAGAAGAGCTTGATGTTGAAACTGATTATGATATGGCTAGTGGCCTTAAATGCAAATCCGAATGGACCCCAACTCTAGCAGGGGGCAATTCTATAGACAATTTTCATAGACATGTTCTTGAAGATCTGAACAGTACCAACACCAAGAACTTAAATGCGAAATTTAAATACAAAGACAATCTGACGAAAGGGGAACGCTTAGCACTGTCTACCCTTAGCAATAACCTTGAAATTATCATCAGAGAGGCAGACAAAGGGGGCAATGTTGTTGTTATGGATCTCGTGGATTACAACAACGAAATACAGAACCAACTTGACGATGACTCATGTTATGAACGATTGACTCATAACCCTATGGGTCCTTTGACACTGCTAATTAACAAGCTACTATTAAATTGGAAGCAGTCTGGTCTTTTGGATGATGACGAGTACCTTTATCTAAAAGTCTCTAAACCTACTTTTCCTTGGCTATATACACTGTCAAAAATACACAAGAACCTTCCTTTCCCTCCAGGCAGACGAATAGTTTCGGGAATTGGGGGTCCTACTGAAAAACTAGCAGAATATGTAGATCTTTTTCTGGGACCCTTAGTCAAGAACCTACCGTCATACATCCAAGATTCTAAACACATATATAGTATCATGACAGACATAGAATGGCAACGAGGCACGATACTGGTTACAATGGATGTGGTGTCTCTGTACACCAGCATTAATCCCAAACTAGGCATGCTAGCCATGAACAAAATACTATCAAATAGACGAGCTTCGTTGTGGGCCCACACGAAAATGCTGTTACATATGATGGATCTTATTCTAGAGAACAATTGCTTCATTTTTGATCGTAAATGGTATCGCCAAATAAAGGGAGTGGCCATGGGTTCAAAATTTTCACCTTCCTTTGCAAATCTCTTTATGGGGGCTCTAGAGACTGACTTAATTTGGGGTACCAAAGGAGCAGAATATATCGACTCCATTGTCTTCTGGGGTCGTTATATCGATGACTGTTTTTTACTATGGTCTGGCACTGAAGATTTACTCCTTTCCTTTTTTGAGCATCTAAATAACAACTCATGGGAAATTAAATTTACCATGCAACACAACAAAGACAAGATGGAATTCTTAGATCTTGAATTTTATGTAAAAGACAACAAACTACAGAGCAAGCTCTATAGAAAACCCACTTCATGCAATTCCATCCTTCATGCTTCCAGTTCTCACCCAACACACCAAATACATTCAATTCCTTACGGAGAATACCTTAGGGCCAGACGTAACTGCAGTGAGTCAACCGAATTTGAAAACTGCATGGCCAATATGAAGGACAGATTCCTCAACAGAGGTTATTCTCCTAAATTCATAAATAATGCGGAAAAAAGGGCTAGACGCACCTCAAGACCAGACTGTCTAAAGAAACATACGGAGTCTGAATCCTCCAACCAGAAAATCAGACTAATCACGGAATTCAAAGCACTGAATCAGACTATCAGAAAGAGTTTCAATAAACATTGGAACCTCCTGACGGGTGATCCTGTTCTCAAAGAATGGTTACCCGAGAGACCTGCTATTACTTACAGAAAGGGCTTTACATTAAAGAATAAGCTCAGTCCAACTGTTCCACACAACACCACAGCTCTTAATTGGCTCTCCACACGGAGCTTAGGATTCCACAAATGTGGCTTCTGCTCAATGTGTATATGGGGCAAACATGGTACAAAGACCTTCAAGGGTTTTGATGGAACCACATACAAAATCAAACACAACATCACATGCTTAAGCAAGTTCGTGGTTTACATTATTGAATGCCATTGTGGCAAAATGTATGTAGGCAGCACTATCAGGTCCCTCAAAGACAGACATATGAGAGCAATACAAAGAAGGGATCCCAAGTACCCAGTGGCCCTACATATTGCAGAATGTCAACCCTTGGAGGATGACGTCAAAGTGCGTTTCTTTGGGATAAACATAATTCCTCTCAACATTAGAGGGGGCAACCGAGAACTTGTACTGAGAAGTAATGAAGCCACGTGGATCATGCGTTTACAATGCGTGGAACACAGACTTAACTACGATCCAGAACTTCAATTCTTTTTGGGTGATTAAAGCGCCCATCTTCCTCTTCTAAGGGATCCTTTCATTAATGTTTCATTCTCACATTTTTTGATACAGTTATACATAGAACCCCAATAGTTTTATTCAATGTTTGTTTGAATATTCTGTATAATGTGATATAACACCACAAATACCAATTGTGGAACGTACAATATTTACCACATATAAAAATTCTGAATGTATTTTGTCTTAACAACTGTCATGAATGATAAGATTATGATGATACAAAATTGCTACAAACTGTTGATACTTTGAGTCACGAATTGGAATATGTACAGGGCATTTTTACCCTATGCTCACACCTCTGTATAAATTTTCACACACGGCGGCTCACTGGCTCACTCACGTCACGTCTTTCTATCTCTCTCACTTTTCCACTTTTTTCCATTATTATCACACCACTCACGATGCATAGTATCGACCATAAAATATATACACTTTTCGCCCGTAATCATATACATATCAATGAGGCTATACTCATTTCCTTTTCAATATAAACATTAATTTAGAGAACGATCAAAACTAATATAGACCGTGTATTTATCGATTTTCATTAAAGTAACGTTTCGCTCCCCATACTCAGTCTACCTTTATGTTTACTACTCCCGGGTAGAATAGCTGATCATCACAGAAAGTCATTTGCAACTCCCCAACATGGACGACCATATCACCATAGTTACGTTCTAGTTTTCAACATGAGTTTGTATAAAGGCACTTCCTCCTTCCGGTCACGTGTCCGTCTCTCGGAACACGGCGACTGGTAAATACAAGACGAGGGATACCTTTCTTTTGGAGAGTCTCTACACCACTAATGTGGTTCCAACAAATTTTAGAGCAGACGAATCATATTGATTTGGACCCAGCACGTATCCTGCTGGTCCCAACTTCGTTTCCGTCCTCATCGTCCGTTTATCCACTTTTTGTCTTCTGTAATACAGCAGAAATCCTTTGAACGTCTAAACCTAACTACAGCGCTGTATCAAGATTTGGATCCCCTCCCGGTACCGTTTAATACGCACACGTATTGAGGTACGTTTTTCACTTTATCATTTCAACTTTCCACCAGAAATTTGCGGCTATAAGCAGTAGTATATATCCAAAATAGCCCACCAATGATACTTAACATCTGGTTCTTCTATCATACAGTACGAATTCTGCGAACGGCCGCTATAACTGGCGGTGGAACTACACACAGAGAAACTTCTCCTTCGCTCTAGATTCAGAGCCAATGATTATAATTTTGACTAGATGTCGACAATTTGTAAATACTGGTAAGCTGATTCCTTTAAAACCTTTTCCCTAAAATAAACGGTCACTTAAAACGCTTTGCCCCTTTCTTATGCCTACTTTTCTATCGAACAGAACTTTCCACCTGAAAAACAACCCCTTTTTCGTTTTCGACCTACCAACACGTGGGTCGTACCACAAGGTATGCATTTTCCGATTCTCTGGATGATGTGGTTGACCTACCCATAGACTGCACTATAAGTAGATGCACCTTTAACTAATAGATATGCAACAAACCTATATACACTCTGCTCAATAACTAGTAGCGTCACTTTGTCCACTTTGAGTTCTTCTAATGCAGGATCGTCGTGAGCATGGCACTTGTCACAGCACTGAATTTTATAGTCACAACCTTGTGTTCTTCACCAATACACCATGTGACCTAATGTGTGCAGTAATTATTTGAATAAGCATGCTCATACACACAAGTACCCACTCTGATCACAAACACAAATTGTCTGGTAGATAATGGTACCTTAGAAATGCACACAAATCACTATTGTCATGTATCCAATGAAAAGAATTAAGTGATACTTATGCCAAAACCTATACAGACGTTATTTTCTATTTTGTCAGCCCTGAAGAGTCGTGTTGACTCAACATAACACGACGAAACACGTGTCGGCTGATTGTGGACCATTGCTACGGTTGTGGACTCATTAAACAACCTACCCACAAGGATAATACACAAGAATCTGCATCTGTTTATTTATTTGTCACAATAGCATTTATCTTGTCACACATCAAGTTTTGAAGCTATACTTTATTTTGTGGTTGCGAGAGCATTGCTGTTTTAAAAGTATTCTTCTATGTTGGTGGCAATGGATGCTCTAAATGGAGGGTCTTATATTGTTGAAGCCTATAGCTGCCAACTGGGAATGTGTATAAGGAAAGTGGTCCTAGACACAGATTTCAAAACACGGCTAGTGATGTGAGTATTACTTTTTCACAATACACAGCTAGTCAGACTGAATCTGAACATACAAACACCTGGAGTTGTATTATTAGCTTAATTCAGCTCAAAAAAGGCAACAAATGCAGAAACCCAACACAACAGTATTATAGCAAATTCTTACTGCAATTTATTTACAAGTTCATAAAAATTTTTGAGCAAAAAGAGAGGAAAGAAAAGGATGGTGCTGATGCCCCTCCCTACCTGTGTATTGGTGAAATTAGCACATGGGCTCATACCTGGTTTTGCTCCTATATAGGAATTAATTGAACATAACCCAGTTTCCTCACTGCCGGTAATATGTCAACCGTGCATTGAGCATTTGTTGCCTTTTTTGAGCTGAATTAAGCTAATAATACATCTCCAGGTGTTTGTATGTTCAGATTCAGTCTGACTAGCTGTGTATTGTGAAAAAGTAATACTCACATCACTAGCCGTGTTTTGAAATCTGTGTCTAGGACCACTTTCCTTATACATATACAGTTACCCAGGTCCTATTGATTTCTTGGGTTCACCCCATTGTTTTCAATGGCCAACTGGGAATGGGCAGTGAGAAATGTTGATCAACCATTGAATCTAACTGGGGTCTTCCACCACTGCTGGGACATGTAAAATGTGGTGGTTGTAATGTCTGTGGTTATACAATTGAGGCACACAATTTCAGTCACAATGGTGTCACTGTTGAATTGAAATCTCTTTCCAATATTTACACAATACTGTGCCCTTGCCCTAAAATGTATGTGGGACAGACAACTCAGAAAGCCAAGACCCGGATTTGTCAACATAGGAGTCGCATTAGGTGCAGGACCCCTAATGCACCATTGGTCGAACATTTCTCTGAAAAGAACCATACTGAGGAAGATATTTGGTGGACAATCCTAAAGGTTGTTAAATTGCCACAAAGAGCCCAACTCTTGAACCGCGAGGAACTTAAGAGCATAATCCAATTTGACACCATATGGACCGGCCTGAACAGGAGCGAGGACTGGACTACCCTGCTTTAGCCTGGAGCCCACAAATGAACTTGACTGCATAAAATGAACTTTTCACCTTGATGAAAAACTCTCTAGTAAAACTGTACATTTACCAACTGTAGCCTTGTCCCAAAATGTGATTGAGCTAAATAGCTCTTAATTTCTTTACAATGCATAAGGTTTCAATTGAATGTCACCAGTGTTTGCTATCCACTTGCGCCGTATTTTTAATGCACAATTCTGTTCCCCCACGACCCAATTCCCCTCTATCACTCACCCTTCTAAAATGGCTGCCACGTTTGCATTCTTATCTAATCACGTGACCCAGGCTCGCGATCATCTGACAGTCGCACCTAGGCTTTAATAATATGGCTGCGCTTCATGTACTAGGCGGCCAGAGCACATCAGCGTATCCACGCTTCCTCATTACCCACAGACCCTGACATTGTTCAGAAATCCGGTAAGTCCCATCCCTCCCGACCGTGTCTTTCCACCCCTTATTCTGTCATGTGCCTTTGGTTCTGATTTTGACCCCGTAATTTCTCCACCACAGCGTATCTTCTATTCAATCAAGACCGCTGGTAGCACAGAGTAATCATATACCGAGCTGCTTCCTTACCTCAATAAGCTGCTGACCGGCTAATTCATTGATAGGTCCTGTGACATTAGCTCTCTAGACGACCGGTGCACGTAATACCCATAATGGGCTAACTATTCCTCCTTTTTTGCCCCAACAGCGCAAGCCAGCTTACAGTAATTTTGAGACTCATAGCCTGAGCGAGCCTAATTGGTTTTTGCTCTGCATATTATCTGCAGCACTGCGTACCCTCCGAATTGAGGTAAGCCTTAAGTACCTAAGGCAATCCCAATGCCTGCTTGCACCTTCCCCGCCCGCCCATAAAACTCACACCAATGTCTCCCGGCTCTGCTACAATATTAATTGTTCAACAACTATTCATAGCTCCCTTAGCTCCCTACACTGCATGAGTTTTTATGAAGTTTTAGCAAGACAGTTGTACAGCCGTGTATGAATTCGAATGCTGAAGCTTCCCGACAGGAGGAGGAGACAGCATTGTGTAAGGCAGAACAGGCCCATTCAGGTGCAAGGAAATCTCCTCCCCACGGAAACGCCAGAGAGACGCTGTGGAACTTTGGAGCCTTTGGAGCCTTTAACCCTTCAACCCACTGCTCGCCGCTCCCGCTGCGCGGGAGCCGCTTCGCTGCCTTGTCTTTGTGGGTGGTCTAACCAACGCTATCCAGTGTGGATCCTGCCTGCTGTCCGAGGTAACGACGTGGGAAACAAACACCTAAGGAGGCTGCAGGGGTAGCGCGGCAGGGACTCACTATCCCAGGAGTCCCTGCGTGACCACCTGACATCTGGTCAGCGCCCCCCTGAGTGCCCCGCCCACCACCGGCAGTTTGATTTAAGGAAGTGGACCCACCTACACTGTGTGTCCCACGGAAACGCCAGAGAGACGCTGTGGAACTTTGGAGCCTTTGGAGCCTTTAACCCTTCAACCCACTGCTCGCCGCTCCCGCTGCGCGGGAGCCGCTTCGCTGCCTTGTCTTTGTGGGTGGTCTAACCAACGCTATCCAGTGTGGATCCTGCCTGCTGTCCGAGGTAACGACGTGGGAAACAAACACCTAAGGAGGCTGCAGGGGTAGCGCGGCAGGGACTCACTATCCCAGGAGTCCCTGCGTGACCACCTGACATCTGGTCAGCGCCCCCCTGAGTGCCCCGCCCACCACCGGCAGTTTGATTTAAGGAAGTGGACCCACCTACACTGTGTGTCCCACGGAAACGCCAGAGAGACGCTGTGGAACTTTGGAGCCTTTGGAGCCTTTAACCATTCAACCCACTGCTCGCCGCTCCCGCTGCGCGGGAGCCGCTTCGCTGCCTTGTCTTTGTGGGTGGTCTAACCAACGCTATCCAGTGTGGATCCTGCCTGCTGTCCGAGGTAACGACGTGGGAAACAAACACCTAAGGAGGCTGCAGGGGTAGCGCGGCAGGGACTCACTATCCCAGGAGTCCCTGCGTGACCACCTGACATCTGGTCAGCGCCCCCCTGAGTGCCCCGCCCACCACCGCCTCGCCTACATCATCAAGCGAGAGCCCGTCTTGCGGGACGCAAGCGGGACGCCGGGCGAAGCCCGGGCAAAGGGCGGGCCGTCTGTGGCCGTCCGGGGCCAGCAGGGGCCGGGACGGGCCACCCCCCTAACAACTTCGGTAAGCCTCTTGTCCATTGTAAAACGAGTAGCTCATGTCTGCAATATCACCAATGGCTACACGCTCAGGCAGATGCTCACGAAAGGGGGGAAACACCACGTTAGGGACTATGGACAATTTCATAACCCGTGCGGTGTCAGTGGTAGAAAAGGAGATCATACTAGCAGAACGCAGACTGTCACGGGAATATCTGGCTCATAAACGATCCTCTATGGGGTCCCTCGCACAGGCTAAATCACCAATACATAGCCTCATACCAGCCGACTCTAACACTGCTGCCATTCCTAGTGACACACAACCATGTGTCATCGATACACGACGGGCTAGTGACTTTTATGAAATCACATCTGACCAGGCACCCCTACAAAAATCTCCAACGAACATTCAAAAAAACAACACTCAAACCTCAGTACCATTGTCCTTACCCTTAGTAATGATACATGACGCTCCCTCTGTCCACCCCCTCAAATCACCTCCCAAGATGACAGGGCGAACAACAGCTGCTAAAAGGAAAAGACCGGTCACCCCTCGCAAAGCGTATAGATTAAAAACCCTAAAAAGAATACGTAAGAACTTCATGAATGTAGGTGACCAGAGCCAAAAAGCAGCAAACCCTCTCATGAACAACGGGGATGAGCATGGAGAATTCACGGAGCATAATAAAACAAGCGATCATGCTGACACAGTTGTTACTATAGAATCAGCCAACAACTCTGTAGAAAAACCGGCACCAGGGAAGCTGATGGAAGAAATTCTTACACTTATGACATCACTATTACAGCCAGTAACAGTTAAACTGGAAAGGCTAATGGACCGTTTGGACAAATTCGAACAAACATCTTTGGATAATTTTTTTGCCCTGAAAACGCTGGTAAAACTTCACTCCAAGATTGATCAAGAATCTGAAAGATCGGAAAAAAGTCTAATGTCACCTAGACCAGCACATCAACCTGGTCCAGCTATGAAAGACAGGGCAATGAACTCAAAAAAGCAGGCGGCCTCGAGTAGGTCAAATACTGTGCAGGAAAGACCAGGTATGGAGTCCCCGAAAAACTCAATAACCAGTGATAGACCGAAACCGGCTGACCCACCAAAACCGGCTCCACGTAAAACTAAACATACATCAAAGTCTACCACTCTGGAAACCAAGGCACCTGCTAATCCAACAAAGGGAACGCAAGCTGCAGCCACTTGCAATAACATCAATGCCCAAACATCTGACTGTAGCACTGTTCCGCATAAGCCCAAAAGGGCTTACAATGCACATCTTCCACCAGGATGCCAACCGTATGTGGTAGTTCTCACTGGGGTTCCACAACTAAAACCAAATAAAAGGGAGTCATACGACGAGCTAAAAAATAAGACCTTATATTGGCTAAAAGAAAATAGACCTCTGCCCTACACAGTAAATTGCCAGGTTATCCACGTCCGAAGAGTTAGTTGGGTGGGAACAAGATTAAAAGACATTGAAGGAGATTGTATCCTGGTGAACTTTAAAGACCCCTCTGTTGCCCAACTTGTCTATAGCCAACAGCCATGCAGCAACAATAGAGGAATTGGGACCTGCGACCTTAGTTATTTCTACCCGATGCAAGGGGAACAGACAAGCAGAGTTCCACTTCAACATGGGATGACGACTAACAAATATTCCTTTTTTGACCCTCCGACACCACTTGAAAGAATACCACCGTTAATCGCAGGGTCAGATAAGAACTGGTCATGGTGGGGTTACTGACAAACAAACAAAGAGGTTGCACCCAAAGGTCTGCCTGCCCACCAATTCCATAAGGATCTGCAGGCAGGGAAAGCCGCAATCGCTGAAGGCAGCACTGGGGGCCACGGCTCCCTTCCACGTCCCTTGCACAATCAAGTTCATTGGTCTCAGGCAGTTACACTGTCAATCCCGGAGGTCCCCAAGGAGAGCCATCTCTCGGCTATAAGCCACCTAATTGATCAAGAACCCATTGGTCATGAACCCCGCAAGCCAAAGCGTGACCTAAAGATCTAGTCATGGAACATTGCAGGGTTGTCCAGGAACCTGTGCGACAGAAACTGGAGCTCCTTCATCGAGGAGCATGACATCATACTTATGCAGGAAACATGGGCCACCAATATTATACATAGACTTGGCTTCAAAACGTTCTTCAAGGGGGCAATTCCATCATTAAGAGGTAGACCCTCTGGGGGTCTAATAATATGGACAAGTATCTCCCTGGACGTTGTTGTATCACCACTGTACTTTCCCTCTAAAGACTTACTAGGTGTTAAGATAACCACGAAAAATATGGGAGATGTATATATGATAAATGTTTATAATAGACCCTCCCCACGAAATAAGGCATCATTGGTTATTGAACAACTCAGTTCTTACTTAGTAAACATAGAGCCGGATTCCAAAATATACATAGGTGGGGACTTCAACTGCCAGTTCGAACCCATAGTGGGGCTCGAAAAATTACTAGAAATAGAAGATAGAGCGCTTGACATCCCCCCCTTGGATAATACAAAACTTGTAAAATGTTCAGTGGCTGCTATGCAAATTTATGAACTGACTGTATCGTATGGATTGCGGGCATGTAATGGTCGATTAAACCCAGATAAACCGGCCAATTTTACTTTTAGTAAAGGTTTGTCTAAATCCCTGATCGATTTTATGTTAATTTCTATAAACCTCTGGTACCTATTGTTGGCCTTCAAGGTTGTGATCAGACCCGAAAGTGACCACTTCCCCTTACAGCTAGGACTATTAGCTGACCCTTTTTTGACGCAAGACTGCGGGACGGAAATTGAGAACGGGGTAGCTGAGGTTGCTATTTCTAATAATAGGAAGGCAATTAAATGGCCCCACATTCTAGCAAAAGAAGAGACACTCATGGGGATTTACAACATCTTCTCAGATATCGTCCCCCAATATGCAAACATAAGGCTGGGATCCCACAAGGTTTTGGAAATGCATTATCACCTAGTGGAATCTCTAACTCCCCTCCTGAGTAAATGTTGTACTACTAAAAAAGTTAATGTAAATAGGCAACTGGAACTAGAAACGCCTTGGTACAACGAACAGTGCAGTATAGCAAAATCGAACTTAATAACTGCAGTGAAATCTAAAGATCAGATGCGGGTTAGAGAGTGTAGGAAAGCTTATAAAACCCTTATGTTTAATGCAAAAAGGGAATGGGACGATCAAAACTGGGAAGAACTTTTGAGTGCAGCTAGGAGACTTGATCAATGCACTTTCTGGAATTTAATAGCCAAAAATAACAAAAAAGGCTGTTCCAATAGGGATTTCTTTCTGGATGAAAAGGTTTGGTTTGACCATTTTGTGGGTTTGTATGATCAAGTAGGGTCCTCTGGTGTATATAATGACCCTGGGTTTCTTACTCAGTGCACAACTCCGGTGCAATTTAGTATTAATGAAACTCTCTGTGCCATAAAAGCAGTTAAGGCAGGGAAAGCTCCAGGTCCGGACAAGTTACCTGGCGACTTGTTCACCCATAATTTGGAGGTATGGAGCCCGTACATAAACTTTTTGTGCAATTCAATTTAATTGGGCACCCCAATCCCTGAAACATGGAAGGGGCGGAAATTATAACTATCTACAAAAAAGGGGATCGTTACAATCCAGGGAACTATAGACCGATTAGTTTAATCGATATTTTACAGAAAATTTTTGCTAGACACATTTTAAATCGGCTTTTAATATGGATTGATGACTCTGAAATTTTATCTAATTATCAAGCAGGGTTCAGATCCAAGACTAGCACTGTGGACCAAGTGTATAGATTTATGTGTATATGCTGGAAGTATGTTAATATTAAGAAGAGTAGCATATATGTTGCATTTATGGACCTACGCTCTGCGTTCGATCTTGTCCCCCGCCACTTGTTATGGGAGTGCCTAAAAAAGATGGGCGTCCCGGATGATTTGTTGGGTAATCTTATAAAATTGCATACAGATAACTTTGCTAAAGTAAGGTGGGGTAGAAATGGAGAACTAACCCGATCCATCCCAGTGAAAAGAGGTGTGAGACAAGGGTGCGTTCTAGCACCAACCCTCTTTTCATTGTTCGTAAATGATATCCCCCATTACTTAGCTCAATGCAATCATGATTCGCCCAAACTGTGCAGCGAGGCTGTCACTGCATTACTATTCGCGGATGATACCATCCTCATATCTCAAACTCCGAAAGGCTTGCAAAATCTAATAAATAAATTTAATAGTTATTGTGTAATGAAGGGGTTAGAAATAAATTCATCCAAAACGAAATATATGGCAATTAATCCCTCCAAATCCTTTAAGAAGAACTTGGTCCTAAATAATAACAAACTTGAATATGTGGAGTCATTTGACTATCTGGGCATTAGGCTGGATAGCAGAATGTCTTGGGCGAACCAACTCGACAAAAGCAGGCTAACACTTACACAGAATTCATTGCCCATCTTAAAGATTCATGGTGGGAGTACATCTAAAGCTATTACACCTGCGATTGACGTGTTCCAAGCAAAAGCCCAATCCGCCGCCCTGTATGGGGCCGAAATTTGGGGGCCTTATTCTATAAAAACATTTGACGTTGTAGAAAACAAGTTTTTCAGACGCCTACTCAGACTGCCCCAAAGAATACCTTTGGTGCCACTCTACTTAGACATTGATGTAAAGCGCACTGATTTCTTGTGTTTTTTGCGACCATTGCTTTATTGGGTGCGATTATGGTCTACCCCAGAACTAAGTAACTATAGAGCAGGCTTATTGGAAATTATGGAATTAGATTCATTCAATACAATTAAGTGGCTGAGACATGTATCCCACTGGTTTAAAGTAATAGGCCTATCACACTATTGGGAAACACCAGCTGTATCTATCACCTTGCCTAATAGTTGTAAGATCCAGGTAAAATCTGCCTACTGGAACTATGTGAATAATCATATATATGAACGTGCCACTGGACAACTGATGTCCACATTCTTGCAATTCAAGGATCTTCCGTCATTTGAACTTTTTATGGATGAAATTGAGCCACCCCTGGCTAAATCTGTCTTCCTCAAATTTAGATATGGAGTGTTACAGATTAAATCAAATTCCTGCCGGTGGGGAGGAGTAAGTAAAGATCCTCATTGTACTTCATGTGTATTAAACCAGAAAGAAGATGAGGCTCATATCCTCTTCTTTTGTCCATTATACGTTAAATCTCGAAAAAAATGGATCATGCCTCTATGTAAAAATATGGGGACACGTTCATTCAAAGAGGCAGAACGCATACTCAGATCCTCTAACAGTAGGCTATTAGTGTTTGGTCTGAGTAGGTTTCTCCATGGTGTTTGTATAATTAGAAAGAAGCTTGGATTACCATTTTAAGATTAATTGATTTTAATATTAGTCTTTTAATATTTTTACTATTGTATATAACTGTTTTAAAGAGACACAAAAAAAAGTTGATTGAACTAGTCGAGTATAAAACCCTGGTATGTATATCCCCCTTAAAACCCATGATTAATGAATAAGCCCAGAATTGCACTTTGTCTAATTAGCGCTATTGCACAATATGAATGTTTTTAAAGTTTGTATTCACTGTAACAAATTTTATTTTATGAAACAGTATGTGTATTACATGTATGTTGGCTTAATGACAAAAATGTCGAATAAAAGCTTTTACTACTACTTATGCCCGGCCCGATACGGATTAATAACTCCCGCCAGAATTAAATACCGCAATCCACACTCACGTCGTTCACGCGGTAAAAATCGAACATTTCACAATGTGATTCACAATGTGCTTTATTTTGTGTAGATTGCACGGTTCTACTCACCTGTGCACATGCACTATAAGAGGTATAACACCGATAGGCTCACTGCGGTTCCGAGTACTGTAAATGTGTACAAAACTTTTTTTAAAATGCTGACCTCTAAAAACCTTATTGTTCTTTTTCCTCCCCTGTTTTTCCTCAAAACAGGCGTAATTATACCAGGCAATATAATCTTGTTTTTAGTCCTGATGATGATCCTTTCTAATCAGAGCAATGGATCGAAACGTTGACTCTTTTAAGTGGACATACATGTAACCACTGTGTATCTTTGTGTATGTTCTACTCTGGAGAACACTGCCTACACTGATTTAAAAGTGTCCAGGCTGCTCACTTTTTTTGCCTGTTAAAATTATCTCCTAATTCCCTCTCTGTATTCCCTTTTCTACCACTTTTTTCTCTCACTAGTACGGTACTGGACTGTGCCCTACTTTAACTAAGTACTGTCTCTGTATTCAATTTTATTTTGTGATTCTAATGAAAATAAATTCCTGGTCCCACTGGACAGGAGAAATATATAGTACCTATCGTGTTCTATATTACATTTGTTGATATTCCTTACTTTGCTCAGGACCTTTGTTTTCCTTAAATGACTTATACCCTCGGTCCTTAGCTACCTTTTGGGTCCCCCTTGATTCTATAAAAAAAAAAATGTCAAAGAGTGTGATCACCCTCTGAACATGATCAGTGGTGAACCTTCCCGGGATGAATCCATGTTGTTGAATTGTTATACCTTTGTGTATGATAGGTATTAGTCGGCTAGCTAATAATTTAGAGTTAATTTTAGAGTCACAATGTATTAATGTAATTGGGCGGTAGGATCCCAGTTCTGTTGGATTTTTGTTTTTCTTTGAAAAAACTACAATTTTAACACGAGCCCACGATCCCGGTGGTTGCCCTCCTTGAAAGACATGGTTTATTAAATCGGTTAAAATTCCTTTCAGTGATTTATGGAATTTGGCATAGAACTCTACAGGTATTCCATCCAGCCTGGCTGCCTTTCCGGGGGCTAAACTATTTATTGATAATAGAATTTCTACCCACTGAGGTATTTCTACTAAACTATCTTGATCTTCCTGTGGAAGCTGGGGTGCTATAGTCCAGTCTAGATATTCCTCAATCTCATCTTGTTTTTTATTAGTCTCTTTGTATAGTTCTTGATAGTAATTTCGAAATACCACTCATATCTCTTTGGGATCTTGCTTAAGGCCATTTTTTAGGATCTTTAATCTCTTTGATCATGTTCGCCATGCTTTGTTGTCTTGTGCGAACTGCAAGATAATGTCCTACTTGCTCACTCAGTTCATATGTTTTCTCCCTGTTCATTGTGGCCTTGCATATTGCTTTTTCCATGAAAATGTCTGCAACTCTGTTTCTTGCAACAGCCACCTCTCCTAACACCCCTTTGACATTCTGTCCCCCCTGTATGGCCCTTATAAGTCCTTCCTTTGCTTCCACTAATTTTTCTTGTAGTATTTATACTTTAATTTTTGTCTCTCGATTCAATTTTAGTGAAAATCTGAGAGTTTCTCTCATTATTCCTGCCTTAAGAGTGTCCCACACTATTTATATTGGTGCACTGCCCAAGTTATCCTCTAGGAACTCGGGTATCCATTTGTTTATGAGTAGTCAATATTTTTCATTTAGAAGTAAAGCTCTTTCGAATATCAACCTGTTGTGGTCCTGTTGTATCCCTTCACTATCAATACTTAGGGTTAGGGGAATATGATCTGATAGTACCCGAGGTAGTCTATCTATTAGGCACTTTGATATCATAGTATAGGAGGCAAACACATAATCTAACCTAGCGAGTTTGGTATGTGGGTTGGAAAAAAAACTAATTCCTGGATTGTTAGGGTGTTTAGACTGCCAACAATCCAACAACCCATGTGTTGTGCATAATTCTTGGAGTGCTCTGAAGACCCTCGGTTTCCTTCCTTTATATTTAAAGTCGGACCCCAATGACCAATCAGATGGTAGATTCAGGTTAAAATCGCCGCAGACAATCATAGGGAGTGACCAGTGTGCTAGTTCGTTTGTAATAAATCCCAGTAGGTCTGGATCATCGTTGGCGCTCCCGTATATGGACCAGACCACAGAAAACATGACCGCCCTCAAGAACGCCACCCGCACACACCCCCAGCTGATCCGCACCACCAAAAGGTCAACATTCAAAGAACGACTGGACAACAACACCCACAACAGCAAGGAACTCTTCAGCATCGTCAAAGAGCTCTCCAACCCCTGCGCCGGAAACAACAACATCACTCCCTCGCAATACCTCTGCGACTCACTCACCTCCTTCTTCCACCGCAAGATCGCCGACATACACAACAGCTTCGGCACACCAACTTCGCACCCCACCACCGAACCAACTCCCCCCACCACCACCCTCTGCGCCTGGACTCCACTCGCACGATGAACACCATCCACTCCGGATCCCCAACCGACCCCTGCCCCCACCACGTCTTCAACAAGGCCAGCTCCATCATCGCACCCCAACTCCGGGACATCATCAACATCTCCTTCAACACCGCCACCTTCCCGGAGAGCTGGAATCATGCTGAGCTCAGCGCCCTCCTGAAGAAACCGACAGCGGACCCCACCGACCTCAAGAACTTCCGCCCCATCTCGCTCCTCCCTTTTTGGGCCAAAGTCATCGAGAAGACCATCAACAAACAGCTTGCCGCCTTCCTCGAGACGAACGGATCCCTTGACCCCTCACACTCCGGTTTCTGAGCCAACCACAGCACGGAGACCGCCCTCATCGCAGCTACCGACAACATCAGATCCCTGCTCGACAATGGGGAAACAGCTGCCCTCATCCTCCTGGACCTCTCTGCAAAGTTCAACAAAGTCTGCCACCGCACACTAATACAGCACCTTAGCAACATCGGAATCCAAGAGAAGGCACTGGAATGGATCATCTCATGCCTCGCCGGGAGAACCCAGGGAGTCCGCCTCCCCCCGTTCAGATCGGAGGCCACCGAAGTCATCTGCGGCATACCACAAGGATCCTCACTCAGCCCCACCTCTTCAACGTCTACATGAGGCCCCTCGCAGCCATTGCACGCCAACACAACCTCAACATCATCTCCTATGCCGACGACACCCAGCTGATCCTCTCCCTCACCAACGACCCCGTCACCGCAAGTTCCAACCTACACGAAGGAATGAAAGACGTCACCGAATGGATGAAGAACAGCCGCCTGAATCTGAACTCAGACAAGATGGAAGTCCTCATCCTGGGATCATCCCCCTCTGGCTGGGACGACTCCTGGTGGCCCCCGGCCCTGGGCACCACCCCCAAGCCAATGGACCACGCATGAAACCTGGGCTTCATCCTGGACTCCTCCATCTCGATGACCAGACAAGTCAACGCCGTCTCGTCATCCTGCTTCAACACCCTGCGTATGCTCTGTAAGATCTTCCGATGGATCCCCACCGAAACCAGGAAGACGGTCACCCAGGCACTCGTCACCAGCCGACTGGACTATGGGAACGCCCTCTACGCGGGAACCACTGCCAAACTACAGAAAAGACTCCAGCGTATACAGAACGCCTCCGCACGACTCATCCTGGACATCCCCCGCCACAACCACATCTCCATCCACATGAGAGACCTGCACTGGCTCCCTCTCAGCAAGAGGATCTCGTTCAGACTCCTCACCCACGCACACAAGGCTCTCCACGACCTGGGCCCCAAGTACCTCAACAACCGCCTCACTTTCTACACGCCCACCCTCCAGTTGCGTTCGACCAGCCTCGCCCTCGGCACAGTACCAGGCATTCGCAGAGCCACCGCCGGAGGAAAATCCTTCTCCTACCTGGTGGCCAAGACATGGAACTCCCTCCCCATCCACCTATGGATGACCCACGACCTGGCTTTTCGAGCAGTAACGAACCCCCCCCACAGCGCCTTGAGACCCTTCCGGGTGAGTAGCCCGCTATACAAATTTTTTCTGATTTCTGATGTCTGATAGTTAGTTTTTTCCCAGTACTATACTGGCACTCCGTGATTTCCCACCCTCCACCCAACTTTTCGACTGCTGATCTGGTGAATTGGAGCCTCCCTCCTGTTGCCAGAATAGCCACCCCCATATCTTGTTTGCCTGTGTTGTGGCTATAATCAATCTGTATCCAAGGGTTTTCAAAAGGTGCAGTTAGGACCCCTCCACATGTGACTCTTGGAGACATACAATATTAGCCCCCGTTGATCTTAGACCTATTGCAACTCTCTGTCTTTTCTTCAGGTCGTTGAGGACACAGATATTGATAGTTAACACTCTTGACTTAGCCATTCAGAAAATTTGGATCCTATCTATCCTAGTCATTTTCCTCATACCATTTATCCTCCCCTCAAATAGCTGTGCTGCTTGTTATGCCGTCATAGCTTTACCCTGACTATGGGTTCTATCCTGACTGTATGCCTGTTTGCTCACCCCCCTGCCCCCCCTCTTGTGGCAGTCAGGCTCAATCCTGAGCCTGTGTGATAGGGTCTGGATTGTCCACTCCCCCTCCCCCTCCGCAAACCATCCTCCCATCCTCCCCCCTGTGCTCACCTCTCTAACTGTGAACCTCAAACACAGAAACATAGAGAAGAAAAGAAAATCCCGTGTGATAAAGTAAACATAAAGTTAGCATCCTTAAATACATAGAATATTCACATCTTTTTGTTACCTGTATACATTTTTTGTCATTAATCATTATTTAGTAATTTCAATCACCCCGAGGCTATGCCTATTCCCCAACCATGTTTCCCGCCCAAGATTCCTGTTCTCTGGATTGTTTGATCCAACATGCCTAAACTGGTCTCTTCCCTCCAGCTAAAATCTCGTCAAGTAGTTTCTGGGCTTGTATTTCTGAGAAAAAGTAAGAGTTCTGCCCTTGGTGGACGATTTTTAGTTTAGTAGGATTTTGTAGGAAAACCGAGGCCCGGGCTTTTTGAAAGGGGGTTATGAGCTGTTTAAGTCTCCATCTTCTTTCCACTGTGGCGTATGCGTAGTCTGGTTTGACAAAGTACATAAAATGTTCTCCTTTCCTTTTCATATTCGGTCTAGCCAGATGATAGACTACCTGTCGGAGTAAAAAGTTCCCAAAATATATTAAGATCACCCGTGGATACCCTTGCGCATTTGTTTGTCGTTTAGGCATTGAAAGAGGAAATCTATGCACCCGCTGAACTTCTTTGTCCCAGTCCCAATGTGCAGAGAGTTTTTCAAGAGGTTTATCATAAAACCCCTAACATCGCTTCCTACGGCCTTTTCCGGTATTCCCAGCAGTCTTAGGTTGTTCCTACGTTGCCGATTTTTGGTCTCTTCCAGCTTCCACATGATATCTTTTAGCATGCAATCTTGGGAGGATGCCTGTTCTTTTAATGTACCCACTGTATTCTCTAGGTCCTCTGTGCCTTTACCCACCATGCCTAATCTGTCAACAATCTCTGTACATGTTTTTCCGATTTTGCGCATGGTGCCTTGAAGTTTCTTTGAGGCTAATCTCGCCTGGCGGTTCTCACTTTTGATTTCATCCTGGAAGGTTCTTAATGATTGAAATATCATTGACAGAGATGGCTCTGGGACCTCATCATGAGATTTTTTAGGCTCACCCAGACCAGTTTGATGACCTTTGGGTGTTCTTCCTTCCTGTTCTGGACTGCCGGGACATACTAGCTGTGTGGCCGAGTAATCCCATCCCAGTTCATCTTCCTCAGCAACATTTCTCTTAGATTTGTTTTTCTTCAGTTCTGATCCCGCTTAGTACTTTTTTGTGCTCTCTTTTCCTCCTGTTGGCTGCAATTACTTGTGGAGGTGTCTCTGCCCTCCAACTCTTCGCTGTACCTAGAAAGCCGAACACTGAATCAGCCGATTCCTCATTCAACGAGTAGAACTTTTGCATAGAATCGGGGGAAAGATACCCTGTGACATGAGTCTTAGGGATTGCACCTTCGGCTCCTCTGCCTGGCTGTGCGATTACATCCCTCTCTTTACAAAGTATTCTTAGGGTTGCAGGGTTCCTCTCTTCTACTTTATTGTCTGGATTGGCATATACCTCATTTTGAGGGTCAGTGGGGGGTACCTCAGGGCTCTCAATCATGGTCTTCTCGGCCCATGACCCCCAAGAGGGCCTCCCTTTCACTGTAAATTCTAGGGAGTGATCCAGGGAGGAGTTTTTGGGAGTCTCTGTAGAATCGATCTCATGGTTGGCCCCAAAGTCTTCCATCCGTGAGGCCTCCGGGGTCCCGAGTTCCTTGTTGCCCTCCGTGGGGGGAAACATACTTGTAATCGCCATCTGCTTCCCCCCATCCGCCTTGCAACATACCTTTTTGCTCGGTTTTTTTGTTGCTTTTCGGGGGTCCGGTTTCTCTCTCCCCTTCTCCACTTTGGCTCCTTTGCCAGCACGACTGTCAATTTTCCTGGCTTATGCTTTGGCCTCCTGCTCGCTCTTAGGGTCACTCTCCTTCCGAGACCCAGAGAGTGTGTTTTTGCGCGTCCGGCTGCGGCCTCCTCATGCAGCCATAGCCTCTGTTCGTTGCACTCTGGGATTCCCTTCTCTCTTGGTATTGCTAGGCAACCCCAGCCTGCAGCCCGAGCGGATCCTTCTCCTGGCAGCTGCCAGAAGAAACCAAGTGGTGGACTGTCTTGTGTAGATCTCCGCTGGCGCAGCTCAATCTGTATACCTGCCAGATTCGAGAAAGGATTGCCGATTCTCGCATTTCTCTCTGCGGATCCCTAGTTCTTCTTCCCGATTTCCTCCCATGCTCATCGGGCTGCCTCGGATATTGCCTCCGGACTTGCCATGCGATTACTGCTGATAAGGTCATCATTCCTCTCGAGATCCCCAAACAGCGGTGTTCCTCATTCAGGATGGGTGTAGCAGGATGCGGAGCGTTTGTGTAGGTGAGTGATTGTCGTTCTCACTCAGCCACCATCTTGCCACCATCTGCATTTTAGTTCCAGGTTCAGTTTCTATTAGGATAGTAGCAGAACAGGTTCATCTCTTCTTTTAGTAACGCTGCCTCAATCCTATATACCCCCCCTTCTTTTTTCTTTTTTTGCAACTAAGGTCATTTCCATCTGCCCGTCAATAGTTTGCTTAGATATTTCTAAGAGCACATTAGCACTTTATATGTACTATCTGTGAGGTTCACAAACAGATTATACATAAGAGTAACTATGTTTACATCACTTATGCACTATTTTGCACAATTACGTAGCACCTTACAAACAGCAGAATATACTCCCATAGTGACAACATGTCCATTTGCACATGAAAGGTAAATGGGCAGCAGTGGACTTGGAATTTCCCTTCAATGCAAGCAGTGCACACAGACTAGTGCTACTATGTGTAGTTTTAACAAACTGTACTTAAACAGGAAATTTGCGTATTTTGCATGTGGTCTCCTAAATTGGTAATCACATTTGAGTCATCAGGCATTTTGCTTGGAGCTGTGATTTTAGTTGTGTGCACATTGCCGAAATGTATGTATAATGGGAAAATTTGATTTCAGATGCCACATGTGAAAAGCAAACATTAGGTTTTAATTTTCTGACTATCCATGTTTTCACCATGGACATTACTTTAGTGTATTTATACAGTTATTTTGCATAATTTGCACATGTATATGCCTCTTGGACATTTGTCTTATCATACTGAAAGTTTGTGTGAGGGCGGTAGAAAACAGATGGACAGTCTGTTTTCTACTTTTTAAACAGCACGTGGCACTTTAAATGTTAAAGGGAAATGGTGGCACGTCATGTGATGAAGGCCTCTAGGGGCTGAAATGCGTCATGGCGGCAGAGCACAACTGAAAATAAACCAAATCATTTGCACTAAATAAGAGGCGTCCGTTACCTTTTTGATCCCAGAGGCAAGGGAATCGGTGGAGAAAAGGAGTGGTGAATATAATATTAATACTGGAGCTTGTATAGCGCGAACAGCTACCTCATCAACAGAGGTGTCCCAGCGCTCTAGCAGCACGCATTGTGTGCAGGAAGGTTTAGGCACTGGAGCCAGGCCTAGTTAAGACTAGAGAGCCATGTCTTCAACGCTTTCCTGAAACAGGTCTCTGCGTTAGCTTTGCGGAGTTACCCAGGCAGGGCATTTCACATTTTGGCCGTTCTTACTGCAAACTCTCTACCACCCAAATGGGCTTTTGCAAAGTGAGAAGTACAAAGCAAATTCCGTGAATTTGACCGCAGATATCGATTTTGCTTATAGTAGCATAGTTTTTGTTTAAGATAACTAGGACATTTTCCCTTAAGGGCCCGATAGGCCAGAGTCATGGTCTTCAATTCGATTCTTTTGGCTACTGGAGCCAGTGTAGCTCATGTAGGTGCGGAGAGACATGATGCCGGAAAGGAATACATCTAATCAGTCTCGCAGCTGCATTCTGCACCATCTGAAGACGTCTAATCGAATATTTAGGCAGGCCAAGATATAAATCATTTGCTTGGTCCAGCCTGGATGTCACTGTGGCATGGACTACGGATTTGCGGCAATGTTCTGGCAGGAAATGTAAACATTTGCGGAGGTTTCTCAATTTGCTGAAGCAAGTAGCGGAGACCTGTTGAATTTGAGCCAAGAAGGAGAGATCAGCCTGCCTTCTCCCTCCTAGATTTTTTATACTAGTTTTGGGAGAAGGCTGAGTGACCATTTCTGATGATCACCACAGATCTGGAGCAAGCACTGGGCCCCTTCCAATAAAAGCACCTCTGCGTTTCCCACATTGAGTTTTAGTTTGTTTTTATTCATCCAAAGTGCTATGTCTCTGAAGCAGCCTTTAAAATTCTTTAAAGCCTCTACCGTCTGCTCTTGAAAAGGGAAAACCAACTGGGTATTAATAGTGTAGGAGAGAGCCTTCATTTGTTGGCAATCAAAGAGAAAACTGGGGCTAGGTAAAAATTAAAAAGATAAGGGCTCAGCACGGAGCCTTGAGGGACGCCACACCACAGGTGTTTAGGTTTGGATTCAAATGGTTGTAAGGCGACTTTTTGAGTGCGACTGCTCAGATTTGATTTCAGCCAAAATAGCATCTGCCCCCAAAGCCTGTGTCTTGTAATCTCTGAGCCAGCAAGACATGGTCGACAGTGTCAATTGCTGCAGACAGATCCAGGAGCACCAGCAGCGCTGATGCCCCTGAATCTAGTGACCATCTCACTGACTCAGCCACCTCAAGGAGGGCGGTCTTCCTGCTGCATCCTGCCCGAAAACCAAGTTGTGTGTCATGCAGGGAGGCATTGCTCTCGATAAAGTTGGTCAGTTGGTGCAGGACCAACTTCTCTAGAACTTTTCTCGGAGCGGGCAGCAGTGAGATTGGCCTGAGATTGTTGATGTCTCCTGGGTCACCATTAGATTTTATTTTCGGGGGAAGAAGAGTAGCGTGTTTCCACTGAAAAATGCCAGTTTCAAGGGAGGAGTTCCAGATATGAGATAGCGCACCAGTAAGAGAGACAGACAACATGTTTAAGAGGGCATGGATCATCTGGGGCTCCTGGCCAACATTTTAGAATTTCAGCCAATGCATCTTGATGCGAAATAGGTAGGAAATTTGTCAACAGAAGAACCTCTGCAACTCCAAATGGTGTGTCAGATTTCTCGGTTGCCTTTGGTTTTGAGAAGGAGTCATAAACTTTTAAGATTTTATTATCAAAAAAACTTGCAATGTCTTCACACAGAGCTGAGGACAGTTGCACTTCAGTCTCTATTGCTTTTGGCTTAACAAAGGTCTGTACTACCTTAAAAATGTCTTTACTGGAGTGATCGGCCTTGTGGATACTTGAGACAATGTAATTCCTCCTGGCTGCTTTAAGCGACTTATGTAGATCTTTCAATGCATTTTTATAGGTTGCTTTAGCTAGGTCGCAGTAGATTATTCTCCACTGGCGTTCTGGTCACAGTTCAGTTCAACGTCTTTATTTCGATTTTTAAACCATAAAAGACTTCATAAACAGTACATACATTATTCATAAAATACAAAACAGTATAACATTTCCACAATGTTCGTTAAAACGTCATCAGTACATTAAACATTAAAACTTGATTAAATATGCTTTAAAGACGTGCAGAAATTCATTCATGTAGAAGGTAAAAAGTATCATCCAATTATGTGACTGATAGGTGCCTAGCTCTGATAACCCATACCCACCCTAAAAATGTTGCCACTCCTATGGTCCCACATTCAGAGGTATTGGATCTTAAAGTCCTGAGAGCTTCCATGCACCCCCTTATCTTTATCCTTTTGCAAATGGGTTTAAGCCATTTACAGCGGGGAGCAGTGTAAGCTGGACAGGCGAAAAAGATATGGCCTATAGATTCCTTTTGGCCATTACAACAAGGGCAAAACTCTGTTTGTTGTCCACGCCATTTGTGTGTATACGACCTAACTGGTAATGAGCCTACTCTAAACTGATGATAGAGTTTTCTCTCCAAACTTTTAGTGATGTTATCCCAGTAGGGCTCTAAACAAATGTCTACCTTATGGCTCAAAAACAATCCTGTCAGGTTTGCAGCCTGTGATAACTTGACTTGTTGTGCTTTTACAGTCGCCCAATAAAGTGATTTAAATTCTTGTTTTGACGGAAAAACATTGTTTCCCGGATCGGACCACTGCAAACTTAAGCCCATGTTTTGTAATGTGGACTTCACAACCCGAAACCACGGGACGTTACCAGACCGCATATTTTATCTTAGATCCAAAATTTAAGATCAATTCTGGTGTGGACCATATGCGTCGCCACAAAGCTACCATCCTGTAACATGCTAAATCTTTGATGGAATGACAGCCCATAGCCAAAAGAAGGAGTAGTATCGGGGTAGATTGTGGGAGACTAACCAAGCTCCACAAAAACTTGCTTTGAATTTTATCCAGAGGAGCAAGGTCCACGAAACCCCATAGATCTGCACCATATAGAATTGCATATCTAATTTTTGCATTGTATATTTTTATTGCTGGTAGTATCCTTTTAGTATGTGAGTAACGTTGCTCTTTAACCAAGCAACCCGTTAGGCGGGCAGATTTTAGGCATAAGGCTTCAATCTGTGGCTTCCACCGCAACCTGTAATCTAAAACCACCCCCAGATAAGTCATGACCGTTACCTGTTCTAGGTCAATGCCATTCATACTGACATGGCTACGTTGTGGTTTGTTTTTTGTTAAGACCATGAATTTCGTTTTGGAGACGTTTATCTCTAAATCATTAATTTTACAGAAATCCATGAACTTATTTATGGCAGTCTGTAACCCCATCTGAGTTTTTGGCAAAATCAACGTATCGTCTGAAAAAATAAGCAGAGGAAATTTTCTACCTTCTAAAACTGGGGCATCTGTAGGGGTATCTTCTAGAAACTGCGCTACTTGATTAATAAATAGTAGAAATAAGGAGAAATAAGGTGGGAGCAAGCACACAACCCTGCCTTACACCACGAGTGACCGGAAGGGGCTCGGTCACCTGGCCCTGCCTGCCCCATCTTACTCTTGCAAAGTTGTTCTCATGCAAACTTACAGTTAGTTCCAAAAGTTCAGGTGGCATTCCCATTTTTCCCAATGCAACCCACATCTTCTCTCTTGGTACAAGGTCAAATGCGGATTTGAGGTCCACAAACGCTGCGTAGATAGTGCCCCCTCCTAAAACCACAACCTTCCAATATATCAAGATAAATCTTAACACTTGGTCGATTGTACTAGTGCATGACCTGAAGCCCGCTTGCATCAGGGATAATATGTTGTCCATACTCATCCAAGCCTGTATTCTTGTCTGAACCATTCTTGCTATAACCTTCTGCAGGGCGTCTCTAAGACTGATGGGGCGGTAGTTCACTGGTAATGATCGATCACCTTTTTTAAAGACTGGTAAGATCTCCACCCCTCTCCATGAATCTGGAACCCTAGCCCCGGTAGCGATGGCATTAGCTAAAATCGTGATGTATTGCACCTAATTATACTGATCGTATTTAAAAAGATCTGACGGGATGCAATCCATTCCAGGGGCTTTGCCCGCTTGGTCCAAACTTATGCCTTCTCAGCCTCTTTAGTGTAAACGCTACAGGCGAACATTGCGTTGAGGGCAAGGTCAACCGAGCTATCTGAGCATCTCTTGGAGCCTCATCCAGACCACAGAACTGGGATGCGTAATGGGCCACCCAATCCTCCGCAGAGACATAATTAGACGGTATTTGTGAATCCTGAGTCTCTCCCCATTTCACAACTTCCCAAAATGTTATCTGATTTGATGACAAGCAGGCTTCATACAAGTCCTGCCAACGACAATTGTCCCACGATTGCTTTGTCTTCTTTTGGACCTTTTTATAATTTATCCTTTCCGCTTTGATATCAGATGACACCATAGTTTTAATGGGCTTGATCAAGGAGCAATGGGCCTGACGGCAGGAATTATCATACCATTTTGCACCAGGCAAAACTCCCCCGACTTTCCCAAATGTACCTGTCTTCGTGAAATGGGTTTTCAGATTATCAAACAGTTGCTCATGTAAACGGCTGATCTGCTCGAGTGGGCCTGAGTTAGCAATCACTGTTTTGGTTCTGTTAACAGAGGATGCGACTTTGTGGATATTTTATTAAGGGACACTGAGTCTTCCAAGACCCTACACCAGCGAACTCTGCGGCAGTCATTTGTTAAGATGACCTCAGCTGTCATACAGTTAGATAGGTTTGTTCTACCGAACCCCACCCCTCAATTTTCAAACTTAGTGTCAGCAGGTTATGGTCGTTCTCGGGTCATGCTGTAATTACCATATCATCTAACACTGACCAGAACTCTATTTTGATAAAAAAGTAATCAATTCTGCTAGAGTTTGTTCCATAATCAAACGTTACCTGCCCTATTTTGTCTGAGTTTGCTTGTCCATTGGCTGCTCCTAGGCCCCAATCCAAGCATAAGCCCAGCCAGTGTAGAGCTGCCTCGGTAACCCTTTTAATAGGATTGAGAGCAAGGACTGGTACATTCCATAATTGGTCAACCTCTCCATAACTGTCTTCACCCTCACTAGGCAGGGGTTCAAAGGTGCTGTTTAGGTCCCCTGCCACTATGATACATTTTGTCCCTCCCAATTGAATCCAATAGATGATCGAGGTCATCAATGATTGCAGGACTCCGCCCACCCGGTAGACCCCTTGCGTAGATATTAATAATAAAAATGTCACTTTGGTTTTCACTGCTAAGCTTTAATCCCAGGATATCCGTGTTTTGGACTATCAATTCCAGAGGCCTGTAGCCAAGGGACTGCCTAATCCAAATTGTCAGACCGCCTGATGGTCTACCTTTTTGCCCCCTAATGGCTGGTTTGTAAAAATTAATATAACCTATGCGAAAGATTGGGTCAAGAGCCCAACTTTCTAGGAAAATTACAATGTCATGCTGATCTATAAACTCTCCCCAATCAGCCCCATCTATTTTCCCCTTCAGTCCAGCAATATTCCAGGAAACTAATTTAATCACTGGTTCCTGTTTAGAAGATACATTTGTGTGGCTTTGTTTAGTGGCCTCCCAGGGGTTGATTCTTGATCTCCCTTCCTCGACCAACAACAGTTTTTCTACCAAATCATCTGCCACAATACTACTATCACACTCTTCCACACTATTCCTCCCCCTATCGACTTTAGTACCACCTCATCTACTCAGTATTGGGGAACTGGTTTCCATCACTTTGACTTGAGATGGACAAGAAACCTCTGGACTTCTAGCTGTATTACCCATACAGTTTTTATCGGCTATCGTACACGAGGGTCTATCAACTCCTTCCAGACCGCTGAGGGGGTCATACCGATTCAGGAGAGGTGGATAGAACGGGAGATGTGGTACCAAACCCGGGTAATACCTTCCTCTAGGTCTGCTATTTTGGTTTGGTTGAATTTGTTGTGATAGTCCACTATGCCTGACTCTTTGGGGATAGAAGTATTGCAGGGATAACGATTGTACATCTCCTACCTTACCGAACCTTGGGTTTCTGCGGATAAAATACACCACCCAGGGATCCCTAAAACTGACTATAATACAGTCCCCCTCTACATCTGTTGGGCAATACCCCGCCCAATTTACTCTTCTGACATTAAGGATCTCTGTTGAGGACATAGACGGGAGAGTTCTGTTTTTATTAAGCCATAATTTAACTTTGTTGTGGAGATCCCTATGTGTTTCAGCTTTCCCCACCTCCAAAGGACCAACCCCAGTTAAGATGATGGTATAAGGTGCTGATTCAGGTGGTAAGTTAACACAAGGAGATTTAGATTTAACAGACTTACGGTGACATAATGTTTTGCGATTCCCTATTAGCGATTTTTAAGGAATCGCAAATAAGGAATCGCAAAACGGGATGCAACAAGAAAATAGCGATTTTCTAAGGAATCGCTAAAAATCGCAGAAATATTAGCGAAATCGCAATTTGCGATATCGCAAATTGCGAAATCGCAAATTGCGATGTCGCACGTTGATGCATATTGATGATGTCAGAACCAGGAAATGTGCCCTCCAAGCCTCATTCTGATACAGGAAGTGTGCTCTGAGAGCCTCATTTTCACTCCAGGAGCACAGAGAGAGGAGGGAGCTGGTACTGGGAGCAGGAGAGGAGTGTGTCTGATTATTAAAACGAAGTGGAGCCTGCAGAAACTGTTGAGGACTCTCAAAGTGGCAGAAAAAGAAAACTTTAAGGTTTCTGAAACAGAAATTGAAGCCCTGATTGAGGGAGTTGTACACAACAATGAGAAGCTGTTTGGGAAGGCTTCTCTCAAGGTGCCTGAGCAGGAGAAAAGGAGAATATGGCTCATGATACAAAGCAGAGTGAACACAATTGGGGTCACTCATCGTACCACCGACGAACTTAAAAAAAGGTGGTACGATTTGCGCAGTAGGGCCAAGGCGTGCATCGCAGACCGCTTGAAGGCTGCACTAGTATTTGGAGGAGGGACACCACCACACACCGGCAACACTCCCATGGAGGATTTAATTGAGAGCACAATCCAGAAAGAAGCTGTTGTTGGTGTGACGAATCTGGATACCTCCGGAGCAGCACACATGTCCCAAGGTAAGAGGAATGCATGTGTACATTGCCCCTATCACAGCAGTGTGAATGTTAGCTCTGCATAGCGCAAACGCAAGCAGTGAAACATTAACATCACTTTCAATGGTGTAGCAAGTGCATCATGGGAGATGTAGTTTGGTCAAGCAGTTACAGTCACAGACACACATATAATTGACACCAATTCCAAAAGTGTAGTAACTGTGCCAAAGTATAAATGTTTATTCATGTTACAACAGTCACATAACCTAATAAGCATACATTAATTCATTGTGCACTGTTTAAACTCACAGATGCAGAACATGGTGAGGCCGGGGGCAATGATGTCCAGGACATCCAGCTGAGCAGCGCCTCTGAAGCAGAAAACACACCACCTTCGAAAAGCATCCAATCACGAGTCCCACAATCACGTAGGACACCAGTCCAAAGTTTGGTCCCCTATCAAACGGATGATGAGTCTGAAGCAGCACCTCATGTCACCAACCCACAAAGTACTTCCGCAACAAGTAGATCATCCTTCCACCGTAGAGCCAATGCAAGGTTGACAAGGAGACGACGCAGAGCACGAAGGCCACAGCAGGTGGAACAGTTGAATGATGTCTGGGGTGGCTTGGAGGGACAGATGCTTCCGTCACATCGCCTGTAGGCAAAAAACACAAGATTAATCAAGGGCGAAATTGCCAAAATGTCTGGTAACCTAGCTCTGCTTGCCACTAGTCTCCAGGAAATGACAAGAGTAATGTTGGAGGGACAAAAAGCACACAATGCACAGCATCAACTACTCATGGAGCAACTGAAAATGCAAGTGGAGTCCAACAACACACTGGCCACAGCAACAGCTATGTTGTCACGTAGAATGTCAACGATGCACACCAAAATGACCAATGATAACAGTGATGTTGCTACAGGATCACAGCAAGTGACAAACACAGTAGAGATGGTGACTGCATCTACAAGTGATGAAAACATCTCAGCACCAAATGTAGTCACTGAGGGTGCCTCAGGCATGATCAATACACCAATGCCAATTGTTAATGAGGCTAGACGGTCAAAACGCGTTGCCATCACATCCACATACAGCCTAGGGCAAGAAGATGCTGCTGCCGAGAGGCGTCTCGGAGTTCAGGGCAAAAAACGCTGAGCTTACATGCACAAATCCTGTTGAGATGGTGAATGAACCATTCACACATTGTGACCTCATGACTTTTGTTTTAGTGATAGTAAATGTTGTTGGCAACAAAACTGTGCCCAAAGTCACTTTTAAAGTGCGCCTCTGTTTCCAGGTCACATATTCTTATTATAACAAATTACTTAGCAAACCATACTGTCTTCGTGTCATCATTACTCACCTTAAAAGTAATTTTGTGTGATCTCAATTCTGCGTCCGCGTCCTTCTGCTGTGTCAGATCCTTGTTGGGTACGTTGGTGAAGGATTGGCTGGTTTTCATCCTCAGAGTCACTGTCAGAAAGGTCAATTTCCAGGCCTCCCTTCGTCGCTATGTTGTGCAGCATGGAGCATGCTGCCACAATTTTGCAGCATTGCTCTGGGTTGTACTTCATTGCTCCTCCTGTCTTATGTAGGCGTCTGAATCTGCTCTTTAGTAGCCCAAATGTTCTCTCAATCACATTCCTTGTTCAGATGTGCGCAGCATTGTATCTTCTTTAGGCGGCTGTTGCAGGATTGAGATAAGGTGTCATGAGGTAATTGCGCAAGGCGTATGCGCTGTCGCCTACATGTGAGAAAAGAAGATATGTCAACTATATGTTTCAGATATGCATTTGTGACAAGTTTGTAATGCTGTGCAGCACATATTTACCTAGCAAATGTCCCTCTCCAAACTCTCCCCTTGCAAGTCGGGTCTGCATGCCACTTTGCCGGAAGATGAAAGAATCATGTGCACTGCCAGGAAATTGTGCAACAATGTCTGTAATGATGGTTTTGGCATTACACACAACCTGAATGTTGAGGGAATGGTAGCATTTCCTATTTCGATACAAATATTCCTGTGTAGCTGGGGGACATATTGCTAAATGGGTGCAATCTATACAACCTATTACTTGTGGGAAGCCAGCACTTTGGTAAAATTGCTTCTTAGTCTTAGCTAGGTCATGGGCTGAGGTTGGAAAACTGATATGTGCATGTATCCGGGAGATCATGGCATCAAGGAATGCTTTCAACATTCTTGATAATGCACTTTGTGAGACACCTTCGGCTAAAGCAATTACTCCCTGAAAACTGCCTGATGCCAGTAGGTGTAGGCAACATAATATTTGTACGTGCGTTGGGATAGCTTGGGTCCTATGTGTCTGGCGTTGGAGAATGGGGTCCAATTCATTAATTAGATCAAGAATCATTTGTCCATTCAGCCTATACTTATCGTATATTTCGTCTTCCTGCTGGCCAAGCAAAGTTATTCGCACTCTGAATATGCGTTCATTGATCCGCCTCCTTCTCTGTCGAGCACCTAGCAGCCGCATCCTCCTCGCAATCAGGTACAAACCAGCCATTTTGAGCTCTGGAGCCTTGTGTGGGTGTGTTTTATACTTTTTCAGTTGGTTTGCAGGTGTTTCAGGTTACATTTTCATTTTTACCACCTGGTAGTGTCCCTTCTTAATTTGAAAGTGCAAAATTGCGATTTTTGAGAAAATCGCAAATAGCGAATTTTTATGCATATCAATTGCGATTCCTTATTTGCGAATCGGTAATTGCGATTTGCAAATAAGTATTCGCAATTGTATTCTCTGTTTAATTTTTGTGATTTCTCTTTATTTGCGATTATTTCGCGATTATCGCAAATCTTTGGTTGATGCATTTCAACACTGCCATTTGCGATCGCAATTGCTCAGAAATTGCGATTCGCATCATTTGCGAATTCACAAACGCTTGATGCATGTCACCGTTAGTATCAAGTTGACCTTGTCCCAAAGGCTTAGTTGCTTTATCTATCTTACTAGGGGCAGGCTGTGTTTTAGATGCTGCACCTTCTATTGTCGTTTTATCCCTATGTTTGGGAATTACCTTATTTTTCCCCTGCTTTAGATATTCTTGTTGGTGCAACTGGGATACTCAATTGGCAATTGGCCCTACCCATAGAATATCATTGGTGGGCTGTAACTGACATCTAGATTGGACATTTCCTGTATTAACATAAGCTCTGGACATCTTTTCCAACAGGACCGTGTTTTCTCTAACTAGCAGCTCCATCTGGTCCATTTTATCGTTTAACAACCTTGTCCTTTCCAACAATGGCAACATTAATGACTTCATCAAAAATTCTAATTTTCCCAAAAGGATGTCATCAATATTATTGGAAGAGGGTTAATTGATGACTTGATCAATGGTTTTTTGGAGCACAGGGGTATTGGTGGGGGGTATTATTGAATTCAAGGTGGGTTTGATTGTACACTTGTTTTTAGATTTAGATGTAGACTTCGTAGTACCCTCCATTCTGAACTTTCTCTACCCTCTTCCTCTTGCTATTTTTGTATCTAGGCGGTGCTTCCATAATTGGGCTTGTGTCCACTGCACTAGATATAGAACTAGAGTGAACATCTGTATTGTCGGTGTTCAATAAAACATTAAGAAGGGAACTACATGTTGATATCTCGGAGTCGTGAGTCGCTACAACATGTTCCGTATTCTCTGATACCAGATCTGGGCTTTTATATAAGTTATCACTGGGATCAAGTTCGCATAGTGGAACAGGGGATGCAGTCTGCCCTATTTTCCCCAGCGAGGACCGTTTCCCGGTTACTAAGTCAATAGAAAGCCGTTTTTCAACGAAGGCAATTTCCTTTTCCAAAACACTTGTTGTGCGCTTGAAAAAGTGGTCAATAGTGCCGATAAATACCCCATTTGATGTCGAGACTTGTCTTTCTTTACCTGATCTCAGAGGCATTATACCGTCTCAACTAAACTACCAACCAGCCTTAAGATTACAACCAGTGTAAGTGGTAATAAATGCAGTCCCAAATTTATAGTAAAAGACACGGCAACATAACCACGTATCAATACAATTGGACTAAGTCTCACTTGAAAGAGGGGTGACACAACCCAACCTCTATCGTCCTCGGACGGCCTCAGACTGCCCGCCCTTTGCCCGGGCTCCACCCCACGCTTTGACCCGCGCGCGTCCCGCGGTAGCATGATGTGCCAATCTGAAATAGGTGTGGAAGGAGGAGGGGGGTCACGGGAAGAGTCAGTAGGTGCGCGTGATGAAAGCGACGCGCTGACCTGTGGGCCTCGCTGTCCCGGCCCCCGAGACCAGCAGCTTTTCAATGTCAGCAAGGGGAACGATAGTCCCAGAGTCACGATGAACAAAGCAGGTACAATCCCTCGATGGCAGCAAGATACGACTACGAGCGGCTCCCGCAGAGCGGGGGCCGCGAGTCGTTTTTAAAGGGCGTCAGGCAGCAGGCTTAGCAGGGAGGGGTCACGGGAAGAGGCAGCAGGTGCTCGTGATGAAAACGACACACTGACCAGTGGGCCTCGCAGTCCCGGCCCCCGAGACCACCAGCACTTGAATGTCAGCAAGGGGAACGATAGTCCCAGAGTCACGATGAACAAAGCAGGTACAATCCGTCGATGGCAGCAAGATACGACTACGAGAGGCTCCCGCGGAGCGGGGGCCGCGAGTCGTTTTTAAAGGGCGGCAGGCAGCAGGCTTAGCAGGGAGGGGTCACGGGAAGAGGCAGCAGGTGCGCGTGATGAAAGCAACGCGCTGACCTGTGGGCCTCGCAGTCCCGGCTCCCGAGACCAGCAGCACTTCAATGTCAGCAAGGGGAAGGATAGTCCCAGAGTCACGATGAGCAAAGCAGGTACAATCCCTCGATGGCAGCAAGATACGACTACGAGCGGCGTTCTAGTCTTTTGCACCTGCTTTTTGCTTCTCTAAGTGAATCAGAGAACCATGGTGCAGATGGGGACAGTCTACAGGACTTCACCATTCTGGCTGGAGCAACGGACTCCACAGCAGTGGAGATTCATTGATTTATAGCAAGAGCATCGGCATTGGGGTCTAGAGATAGAGAAGGGAAATTATTCAGTAGGCTTGGGCTTAGAGCTGCTACAGTCAGTTTTTTTTATGGTAGAGCGCTTGCATTTGGCCTGGCCGGGTTTGGTCAGCATAACTGAAAAAGGAATCAGATAGTGATCCGACCACACCAGAGGGCAAGGTGTCTCCATATCAATTGAAGAAATGTCAGAAAAGACTAGATCCAGGGTGTGGCCTGCTTTATGCGTGGGAGCGGATACCAGTTGCATAAGATTGGCACCTGCCAAGGAAGAGACCAGCTAAACTGCTTGTGAACAGTTGGGATCATTTACATGCCAAATAAAGTCACCAATAGCCATAAAATGGGCATGAACTACCAATTTTTGAGCAATGTGATTGCAGAGATCCTGACATATATTTGCTGCGCAATCAGGCGGTCTTTAGATGTGTATGCCCGAAAAGGAGGATGAGGGGTTGATTTGGTGGCAACAATTGAGGCCTTCTATGCCCGGTATGTAAAGTGGGACAGAGGAAACTAACTCCTATGAATCTTTAAATAAATGGCTACCCCCCCTCTCTTTATTTGCCCTCTCTATTGACATAGCACAATTTGAACCCCAGCGGGATTGCAAAGGCGATCTCTGCCACAGAGTCCGCATTTAGCCAGGTTTCTGTTAAAAACATGGCATCCCAGGTAGATGCAGCTAAGACTAGCCAGACATCATCAGCATGTTTTGCTAGGGATTTGCAGTTGACTGGGCACGCACTAATTATGTCAGTGTGCTTAGACGCTTGTCCCTGTGGAGTGCCTCTCCCAGTGTTGCTCTTTTACTGCACACCTGCCACGTAATTCAGCACCTGACCATATAGTCGTAGCAAGATCAATCTGGTGTAACTCGGGACAAGCCTCACTTTGTGATGGATCAAGCCCTGATCTTTGGACTGGGTAAGAGTGGTCTGCTCAATTCAGACACTCTGTTCATCACCACCCCCTTTTCTGAATCGTTTTTGGCCACTATAGGTGTGGCAGGGTATACTCAGACATGAGTCCCTTTCTCACTGCTCCATCAGGATTCAAGCAAGCCGGGCCGAAGACGGCTGAAATGCCAGAAACCGGTCCCTGGTAGCTTGTCTCCTTTCTGGTGAAGAATTGGCTTGGTAGTTTAGTCTGCCCTGTTCCCATGATGCACTGGGCCAGGGACAGACAGATTTGCATATAGCCAGGTTCTGAGCTGGGATGGGGCAGTGAGATAAATAACGGTGATGGATCAAGCCCTGATCTTTGGACTGGGTAAGAGTGGTCTGCTCAATTCAGACACTCTGTTCATCACCACCCCCTTTTCTGAATCGTTTTTGGCCACTATAGGTGTGGCAGGGTATACTCAGACATGAGTCCCTTTCTCACTGCTCCATCAGGATTCAAGCAAGCCGGGCCGAAGACGGCTGAAATGCCAGAAACCGGTCCCCAGTAGCTTGTCTCCTTTCTGGTGAAGAATTGCCTTGGTAGTTTAGTCTGCCCTGTTCCCATGATGCACTGGGCCAGGGACAGACTGATTTGCATATAGCCAGATTCTGAGCTGGGATGGGGCAGTGAGATAAATAACGGTGATGGATCAATCCCTGAACTTTGGACTGGGTAAGAGTGGTCTGCTCAATTCAGACACTCTGTTCATCACCACCCCCTTTTCTGAATCACTTTGAGAGAAAGCAGCTCATCTGAAGACCAGCGTATGACCTTCTCCCCACTTTACCAACCAGCAGCATGGTTGGCGCTGGGTGCGTTCAGATCACGGACGGGCGCAGATGGGCTTGCCTCTGGCACGCGTCCGCTGTGCGGCTGGGCCCCCATCTGCCCTAAGTAAACCAGAGGCAGGAAGTGGAGTGATTGGGGGATGAGTTGCGTCCTTCCATACAATCGGCACCAAAAGCCGTGACAGACCTGGGACAGCGAAGCGGAGTCAAGCAGGTAAAAACAAATCAGTGCAAGGTGTAAAGTTATAATCACAATTTAAAAACTGAGTTAAGACTAATAACGATTTAAAAAGCCTTGTGGCACACGCTACTATATATATTACCTATTGGCGGTCGCCAGTAGGTAGTTATATTTAGGACCTAGTTACCATAGGAAATCCGCAACATTCAAATTTGGAATAACTTTGGCGCCGGTCAACGAAGTTTTGTGAAATTCTCCAAGAAAATGGCGTGAACGCTGAACGGAAGTACACCAAATTTGGTAAAAAGGTAGAGTTCGGTTTGCAGATTAGGCTTTTTGTTAAATGGTGTGAATCCGTTCAGTAGTTCCTGAGAAAATCAAAAGTAAATTCATAGATATTTCTATAGACGAAGTACTGTAAGCGTACAAGTACAGTACACGTACCTTCCCGAGCACACGCTTCATGCTAATTGGCTGGCAACTGTCTGTCAGCACTCCAAGCCAGGAAGTGTTGGCAGCCATCTTGTGCCTTAGTAGAACCGAGGCACAAGAAAGCAGTAAAAGAAAGACGAAAAACACTCAAAGGGGGCAGGGTAGAAACACCCTGACCCCCTAGGCCTGCTAAGGGGGTCCCGCAAAAAGTCTGATTTTTTTTCGAATTAGCCCCCGGGGAGACCAAATACTGGGGGCTTTATAAAAAAAGTATGGGGGCCCCAATCCCCCCCACACTGCCCCGGGGACCGCCACCCCTGGGGCAAAGTAAGTATAATAGCCAGGGCCCCGGGGACTGCCACCCCCGGGCCTGGAAATATGAATGATGGACAGCCCCGGGGACCGCCACCCCCTGGGGCTTTATTATGGAGTATGCAGGGGGCTCACAGCCCCCCTGCAGCCCCGGGGACTGCCACCCCCGAAACTTCTTTTTTTTAAAATTTAAAATACAAGCCCCCCCCCACATGCCCCCGGGACTGCCACCTCCCCAGGGCACTAATATTTAAAATAGGGAGGTCCGTGATGGAACCCTCAGCCCGGGGACCACCACCCCTGGGGCTTTTAACTGGTGGGAGGGGAGCCACGGGGCCCCCCTCCTGGAGCCCTTGATGGCCCTGGGGGCCTCCACCCCCAGGGCCAGCTCCTGCAGTGTCCCGGGGTGCCTACCCCCAGGACACTGCTGTTTGCTATTGTAGGGTACCATAGCAAACTGCTTTGGTTTTTTTGAAAGAGAGAGCAGGAAACCTGCTCTCTCTTTCAAATATCAAAGCAGATTGCTTTTCTGCATGGTGAGCAGCATATGCTGGTTCCTGCAGGATGAGGGGAGCCGGCAGGGACCGTGGGGGGCTTGGGGACCCCCCAACGGTCCCAACCGGAGAGGGCAGGCCCCAGGGAATGGGTTCCCTGGGGCCATAAGTTGCCCAGGAGGGGGGCCACATAGCCCCCCTCCACCATTAAAAAATGTAAATAAAAAAAATGATTGGCAGGCCCCTGCGATGGGGTCTCAGGGGCCTTAAGGGGGCATGGGAGGGGGGCTATGCCGCCCCTCCAGAAAAAAAATAGAAAAGTTGGGGGGCCACGCGGCACCCTACAAGTAAAAATAAAAAATAAAATAAGAATTGGGGGCAGGCCCTGGGGATGGTGTCCCCAGAGTAAAAAAAAAAAGAAAAAGAAGGGGGACTACACAGCCCCCCTTCTTAAAAGTAGATTTATTTTTAAAAAAGGGATTGGGAGGAGGCCACGCCCCCTCCCTGCACCTCTCTGCAAACACGCTCCCTGGCGCGTTTGCAAGGGGAACTAATTCCCCTTGCATACTGGGGGTCCCGGGGGGGCCAACTAGCCCACCAGGAGCCTTCAGTATGGGCCAGGGGGCTACTAGTCCAACAGGTATCTCCAGTAAGCGCCACTGAGTTGCGTTGCAGAGTGTTGTAAAAAGGGGGCGTGCCCTCTGAACACCTCTCTGCAACAAAGCTCGCTGGCGCATACTGGAGGTACCTTGTGGGCTAGTTGGCTCACAGGGGACCTCAGGATTGAAGAGGAATTAATTCACCTACCTAAAACGCGCCACAGGGTGTGTTTGCACACATGTTACCTCAGGCCCCTCCCCCTTCCTTCACAATTGAGCAAAATATTCCTCTAAAATCAGCCAAACTACGAATTCCGAATTACTCAACTATTATCCCGAGAGACGTCAGTGCTGTATCTTTGAACGCAGTACGGACCCTGAAAAGTACATCTAAGCGTAGTTACCAGTAACTTGTATTTCCTTCCATAGGAATTTATTGTGTGGTTTTCACCAGAAAAGTTTCTAAGTGTCTACTTTTGAAACTAACAAATATTCCTCTAAAATCAGCCGAACTACGAATTCCTATTTACTCACCTGTTATCAGGAAATACTTCAGTGCTGCATCTTTCAGCCCACTACTGATCCTGAAAAGTAATTCTAATCGTAGTTACAGTAACTTGAATTTCCTTCCGTAGGCTAACATTGACTGGTTTCACTTGGAAATTCTTCTAAGTGTGGAGTTTTGGAACTTAAAAAAATTCCTTAAAAATCAGCCAAACTAGAATTCCGATTTACTCACCTGTTATCTGGAGAGACCTCAGTGCTGCACCTTTCAGCTCACTACTGTTCCTGAAAAGTAAATTTAACTGTACTTACCAGTAACTTGAATTTCCTTCCATAGGATATCATTGCCTGCTATATAAAATATATATACATTAAAAAAATATACAATAAAAATAAAAAATATTAAAATTTCAATATTTAAAAAAAAAAATTCAATGTATATTAAAAATATATAATTTAATTTAAAAAATAAGATATCTAAAAATAAATACTTTAAAACAATGTAGTAAATTAGTATACAAAATATAACAATTAATACATTTAAAAAGTATCCTTTACAAAACCTTTGAAATTCACTGAAAAAACCATAGGTTTCAGCCACATTATAGTTAGGAATTAGCATTTAAAAAACCTTGGAAATTCACTGAAAAAAACATAGGTTTGGCCACGTTATATTTAGGAATTAGCATTTAAAAAACTTTAGAAATTCACTGAAAAAACCATAGGTTTCACACATGTTATAGTTAGCTGGACATTTCACTCATACAAAACCATTGAAATTCCCCCGTTATAGTTAGTTCAGCTAACCATAACTCGCGCGCCCGCAATGCACTGCTGATGACGTCACATATTACATCACTCATGACACGGTCAGTGATATCACTCATGACATCACTGATGACATCTCAAATGAAATCACTGATGACATCATTCAGTGAATGTGTGTCTTTCTGAAAAATAAATATTTTTTATATATGTATATCTAAAGGTTGATTGAAGAATAAATAGGTAAATAAGTGTCTACATGGATGGATTTTTTTGTAAAATTTATTGTATAACTTACTTATTAAATGTAACACTTTCAGACCCACTCACAGACCAAGTTGGATACATATGCACCCACTTACAGACCCACTCAGACACATGCATATATATACTCAGACTCACTCAGAACTTACACACTCACTCATATGCCCATTCAGATACTAATGCACCCACTCATGGATCTACTGAGAGGCTCATACACTCACTCACAGTCCCAATCAGTCACTTATCAACCCACTCACAGACCCACTCAGCCACTCACAGATTCACTCACAGATCTACTCAGATACGTATCTCTCCAGTCACAGACACACTGAGAATCAGGCACTCAGTCACAGACCCACTCAGACACTTACATATCTACTCATAGATATACTCGGATACTTAATGCACCCACTCACAGATCCATTCAAACACTTTCAGACTCACTCACAGACCCACTCAGATACGTATGCACCCTCTTACAGACCCACTCAGATGCACCCAAACACACTTATACACTCACTCAGAACTTACACTCTCACATGCCTATTCAGACACTAATTCACCCAGTCACAGACCCAGGCAGAGACCGAGACACCCACTGACACACCCACTCAGATATTGATGTACCCACTGACAGAACCACTTTAAGTCAGATACCCACTCAAAAACTCTCTCAGTGACTCAGACACCCATTTAGACACCCACTCAGAGACCAACTCAGATACTCTGACATCCGCTGACAGATCCACTCATTCACATACACTCACCAGCAGACTCTTTTAGACACTCATGCACCCACTTAAAGCCCAACTCATGTTTTCTCACACCCACTTGCAATCCTATTTAGGTACTCATACACACTCTGCGACACTCATGTACTCACTCGCATTGTCAGATTCAAAGGTTAGTGTCACAATTAAGAAATAGCAAAGGTTGCAGGGATGTAATAGTTAGGAAATATAATTATTTAAAAAACACTTATAAATTCACCAGCAAAAAAGATAAAATAGATATTATAGGCAGGATCACATTTCACTCATACAAAACCAGTGTAATTCAGCAGTTACAGATACCTGAGCTAACTTTAACTGACACCCCCGGAAATGCACTGCTTATGACCTCACATATTACATCACTCATGACATTGTCAGTGATATCACTGATGACAATGCTGATGATATCTCAAATGACATCACTGATGACATCATTCACAGAAGCACTCACACACACACTAACACCCCTAAACAACCCACACTTTAAAAACACTTAAAAAAATTATGTATTTGTAGTTAGTAAAGGCAAACGTAAATAAACAATTCATCAGAATAGAATTATCATTAATAACCGTGATAAATAGTCATCTTTTAACAAAAATACAAAGTCTATACTTGGGTATATGAAAGATGACTTTTTGCGGCTGAGGGCATGCATATTCCTAGTTCCTAGCCCATATTTTATAATATTTACTTAAGGCTCTTATTCTTTGCGAGTATAATTTTTCTTTCACCTTTATTTGAGACATCTTAACCACATCCGTGCTGCCAAGATTTACCGCTGGTGCTGGGCCCCAATGTTAATGGTTGTGGTCATGACGGAACGGTTCCGTCATGAGCACAGCTCAACCGATGCTCATGACGGAACTGTTCCGTCATGAGCATCGAAGGGGTTAAACAGCCACTTTGAAAATGGTGGGGGATCAGCCTCCTTCCATCATTGCAAGATCAGGGATCTAGCAACAAGTGATGCAATAAAAACATACCATTGTTGTTCTGTTGTTAGGCCAAGTGCATTATTCATTCCGAGAAGAGGCGTACTTCGTTCGGGTACTAAGTTTATTTTGAGCTTGTTGCTAAGCCACTGATGTACTTGTTTCCAAAATTTTGCTAAAACCGGACATGCAAAACAGATATGAAACCAATTCCCCATAAGATGCTTGCATCTGAAACATACTCTTGAAATAGAAGAGTAGATTTTGGGGAGTCAAAATTGAGTGTAATAAAGTTGCCATCTGGAGAGAAAAGCCATACATTTAACATTAGTGCCCCTTAGGGCTTTATGAGCCCAGGTGTTATAAACTCTCCATGGTTGCAAATCCAGCCTACAACCAATAGAATTTTGGATCATGTGTAGAGTTTTAGGCGCAGTTTTAGCCTGTAGAATTTTATACCAGATGCCTATCCCTCAGCTTTCTTTTACATAAATATTAAAACGTATCAGATTTACTTGTAGATCTGGAGATGTAGTTTGACAGCGACTGGGGTTAGCATTTAGATGAAGCCATTTTGTATTCAGCAGCCATCTTGTCTGCCATGTGCCCACCATATGCTCTGTCCACCTTGCTGTCGTTTGCTCTTGTATTTTGCCTGTGAACAGACTAAATTTAGGTTCTGATACTCTGCACATTTGCATAGGAAAGTTGTAACTGTCCTTTCATCTGTTCCTAGTCTGTAACTGTCAGGTTATTCTTATCAGAATCAGCAAAGTGTTAGCTCCTCCCTATTGTTGCCTGTGCATTTCTGTATGACCTTTTATGTATGTAAACCTTTTCTTCTGTAGTTGTACCGCCTTCTTTTGAGCCCCTGTGTGGGTATAAAAGGACCATGCTCCTTCTGTTCAGTGTGCTACTTCATACATTACCGAAGGGTGTTGTGTGAATGTAGTTTAATCATATCATTTGTAAAGCGCACTACACACCCGTGAGGGTCTGAAGGCACTGGGGTGGGGAATGCTGCTACTGCTCGAAAAGCCAGGTCTTGAGGAGTTTTCTGAAGGTCAGCAGGTCTTGGATCTGCCGTAGGTGGATGGGGAGGGTGTTCCAGGTCTTTGCGGCGAGGTGGGAGAACGATCTGCCGCCTGAGGTTGCTCTTCGGAAGCGGGGGACTGCACCAAGGGTGAGGTCGGCGGAGCGGAGCTGGCGGGTGGGGGTGTAGAAGCTGAGTCGTCCGTTGAGGTATGTTAGTCCGGTGTTGTGGAGTGCCTTGTGTGCGTGGGTGAGGAGCTTGAAGGTTATCCTCTTGTTTACCAGGAGCCAGTGCAGGTCTCTCAGGTGGGGTGTGATGTGGCTGAGGCGAGGGATGTCGAGGATCAGTCGTGCAGAGGCGTTCTGGATGCGTTGGAGCTGTCTCATGAGTTTGGCCGAGGCTCCTGCGTAGAGGGGGTTTCCATAGTCCAACCTCCTGCTGACAACCTCATGAGTTCCACCTCATGAGGTTTAATAAATCTTGTATTTTCCATTCCAGTTTCTTTGCCAACTTCTATTCTATGGTCTGAGGACTCTGTGCAGAGAAGGGCGAACCCCTAGCACTGGTAGGCCTTGCTGAGGCCCACTACTACAAATTAGCGCTCCAATGCGGGCATCATCGCCGACTCAGATGCCCGAAGAAGTGGTCGCGACGAAGGATTGGAATCTTGCTGCGGACGATCATTGCCCGAGGAGACCCACGTCTTGGCAAACCACAACGTTTTCCCTCTCTTTCTGATCTGACCATCCAGGTGGAGATTTCTTCTGTTGATTTACTGTGCAGTGACCATTTGGACGATTTGAGAACTTGGTAGTTGGAATCTGGACAACCAAGGGATTGGTAAGTGTTCTCTTGATGCAACACTTGCTGTTGGTTTTGATGCCTGGGATAGGTAAGGTAGTTTAGTAACGCTTACAGTGGCTTTGGATTTGTATTGGCCAATTTTTGTAGTAGTTGTGGGTATATATGAATTGCAATTTATATAGGCAGGTAATGAGGAGAAATTTCTCTGTTTTGAATTGATTTGAATGGCACAACGTACAAAAAGTACCTTAAGCAGTACTTTGGTTATAATACTGCATATTCTGCACTATTTTTGGCATGCTTGTTTCTAGCACACTTTGTAGGATGTGTTGCTTTTGTAGTGGTACCAGTTTGAGACTTGATGAAGCACAACCGCCCCCCCGAGGGGACGGCTAATATGGATATGTATATTAAATGTGGTATTTCTTCTATAATGTACAGCACATTATGGAATAAATATACTAGTAAAGATCCTGATTTGAGTTGGCCTATGAATGGGTCATATGATTTAAGAAAGATTGAGTATGTGGAACAATGTATGTTTAAGCGAAAGACTAGGCAGGATATGTTTGACTGTGTGCAAATGTGGGAGAAAGAAGTGTGTGAACGAATGAAGCTTGAGCAAGCCTTGGTCGAAAAGGAACAGCGAAAAAATATTTACGCGAAAGCATTGGAGTTGAAAAAAAAAGAAATAAAAGAGCTAAAAGAGAGAGGATAGGGAGCACAATTTACAGGTAACTGGCCAATATGCGGTATGGTGGCCCCTTTATCCTATACTTATTTAACCACATGATGATTTCTTAGTATTAGATCGTCCACCACCTCCGTATACTGTTCCTTCTGCCCCTCATAAGTCAGATGAGGACTCCAGTTCAGAGCAATAGAAGGCAAAATAAACTTGTTCTATGTTATCATCTGAGCGTACATCCCAGCTTAGATCTGCTGCTCGTAAAGCAGTTTGTCGCACTGCCTCCGATTTTGAACTTCTAGATATCATGAAAGGGTGGCAGGAAAGGGAGCAGCTGTATTTTACTGAGGTGTTTGCTGCAGATGTCCTTGAGCTGTTTATGAAATATTCTGCGGAGTTAGAGCCCGATGATGTAGCAGCTAATTGTAAGCAAATGCGTAATGGTCTTTTTGTTTTCTCCCAGGTGGCTGATACAATCAGACATTTGGTTAAACTGCGTGTTAATGCAGTCCGTTTGTGAGAGGAGAAAAAGGCTGCAGAAGCAGCTGCACAAACATCTCAGATCGGGGTGACACCAGCTTCTACCCCCGGAACAGATAAGACTATTATAGTTCATGCGAAACCTATGCGGGAAGCCGCGCCTTTGTATGTTCCTCCGAGAGGCGAGGGAATAAGTACTAATAAGGATTCTGCTGATGCAAAGGGTTGTTTTATTTACAATTGGGTTCATACTCCCTGGAATAGAGCGGATGTTATGGCACTTAAAAATGCATTGCCTGATCCACAGAAGAATCCAGCTGCTTTTTATGAGGAAGTTGACGGAGCCATTAGCTCTTGTACTATGACTTTGCCCAACATCGACATGTTCTTTGGGTTGATATTACCCCTGACATGTGGAGAAATGTTCGTAAGGTTGATGATCGTGCAGCTTTTGGGGCAAACAAATGGATGTAGAGAGGAAACCCACACAGAAACCGTGTCAATTAATTTTAGATCTTCCTGTAGCTATATTAGTTAAGTTAAAGACAATTATTCCCTCTAAAAAAATAGATTGGACTTTATTAGCGTCTTGTAAACAAAAGGCAGATTAATCAGTTTTGGATTTCTTTACACATTTTGAGGAGGCATTCCACAATTTTAGTGGCCAGTCATTGACAGATGACACAGGCAGGCGTCTGTTTGCCAATAAATATGTCGCAAATCTGTTGCCAAGAATAGCTAGTCGCCTAAAGGCCAGTGAGAGTTCATGGACTACCTCTTCTCCGGTTTCTTTCTTGACTATGGCTTAGTATTATGAGCGTCAGGAGTTAGAAGCTACGGGTAATGAGGATAAAAAGAGTAAGGATTTGAAAATGAAGGTTATTTTGGCTCAGGTTTATGGTCCGCCCTCTAGAGGTAATGATAGAGGTGGACGTGGGTCTTATGATCCGTCTTTTCCACCTTATGATCGTTCGACTTTGTCTTCTGACCAATGTGCGTTTTGCAGGAAAACTGGACATTGGGTTGCCGATATTGCGTGCTCAGCAGTAACCACGTGCATGGGGACAAATGAGAAATTGTTCAGGATATTCAGGGCCTAGAGGAAGCACAGACGATCATGCTAGGTTTGAAAATAATATGCATGGACGAAATTGGTTTAACACGTTTGATAAGCGGAATCAATACCAAATGTCTGATTATTTGCAGTCTGATTAGAATGATTCTACTAATGCATAGGATTGCCTAGGATGGGGTAAGTAGTCAGTTGAAGTTCCAGTAGATCAGAAGGGTCCCTATTTTACAGCACATGTTTTGGGTTCTACTGATCAGTTTCTGGTTGATACAGGAGCAATTCGCAGTGCCTTATCTAAACGATTGATTCCGAGGGCTCCCCTGTCTGTCTTAACCATCACATCGATAGGGTTCGATGGAACACCTTCCCTTAGCCCACTGTCACAACCACTTGCATTTCATTTTGATAAGTTTACTGCTCCATGGCCATTTTTGCTTTCTCCGAATACACCGGACAATATTGTGGGTCTTCATATGCTTATGTATTTCAGGGCTACGATACGATGTTCTCCAGAAGGCGTACGTGTTATTTTGAATGACAACTAACCTGTGATTGAAAGATCTTGCCTTGTTAAAGAGGATATTGCATTAGCTTCACTCCCTAGTACTTTGTGGGCTACTTCAGACACAGATGTAGGGCAAATGGTTATTCCACCAGTGCATATTAGTGTTAAGGCGGGCACTTCATTGCCATGCTTACCAAAATATAAAATTTCTCAGGAAGGCGAAGAAGCACTAATACGCATTGTCTATGATTTGATTAAAGTGGGGGTTGTGGAAGAAGTCCCTTATAATGTCTGCAACAGTCCGATTCTTCCTATCTTGAAAAAAGATACTGACACTAGGATTTACAGATTCATTATTGATTTGCGAGAAGTTACCAAGATTGTAGTACCCCAATATCCTGTGGTTTCTTCATCGTTTGGAAAAGTACACAGGAAGAACTACAACACCGATTGACGGAATTTAACCAGATCGATGAAAGAATACAACTAACGTGGGAAATTTCAAAAGACTGCGTCAACTTTTTGGACGTCAAATTTTCCATCAAGGGCCAAGTGTTCGAAACCGATCTATACACCAAACCCACCGACAGGAACAATATGCTACACTACAGCAGTTTTCATGAATCTAATCTAAAAACACACTTACCATTTTCACAAATGGCACGAGCAAAACGGATCACATCAAACCCAGATAATGCCACACAACGGATCAAAGAAATTGCAGGTAAATTTCGAAACAGAGGTTACCCTGAAACCATTATCGAAGATTCCATACAGAGGATCAATAACCTAGAGAGACAGAAACTTTTACAACCAAGCGCCAAGAAACAACAGACACGCATAGTGGTCGTCTCCAAATTTTCTACTGCTACCAATAAGTTCAAAAGGATCATTCACCAACACTGGCCGTTATTGAATCTGGAGCCAGACTTCAATCAGATTTTTCAGGAACCTCCATTATTCGCATTTACCAGATCACGTAACCTAGGAGAACTTGTACAACACAAACCAAGCAAACTCGTTAACTACTCAGGCACCAAACAATGTTTCAATTGCGGAAACTGCAACAGTATCATCCGAGGCAATTCAATTAACCACCCAATGAAAGGCCATAAAATAAAACTCCAGGTCAACGCCACATGTGACACCAGCAATGTCATCTATGCTTTAAAATGCCCATGTGGAAAACTATACATCGGGAAGACAGAACGAAAAATCTAAACCAGACTTACAGAACACAAATCCAACATCCGTCTGAAGAGTACCAAATCAGCACTAGCAGTTCATTTTCATGAAGAGAAACATAACATTTCCCAACTAAAATTTACCATATTGGAAACAATCGTCAAACAGGAGGGCAGAGACAATACAAAATTTCTCCTCCAAAGAGAAAATGTATGGATCCAAAGACTGTCCACACAGAAGCCACTTGGGCTTAATGAAAGAATTGAACTCTCTTGTTATCTTTAAAGTTGCCCACGGACTGAGTCAGTAATTCCTGCGTAATTTAAGGATCACTTATTAATTTCTCATCTTATTTTACCTTCTGGATACCTTCAAATTGTTTTGGTTTATAATGTACATGATTGTTCTACCTGAGCATTTTACTTCCCATTATCACAGTTTCTGGCTTGTATTTGGTTATATCACCCCACACTCGATCTTCCTATCCACCAGTCCCATTACCACAACACTAATCTCCAACCCGCACCGCGTTTTAGATCTCACTCGAACTCACGTCAATACCACACTGTCCCTTTAACATTCGGGAACACTCCCATCCTCTTCCGGATAGTACACGTGATCGCGTCCTTTTAATAATACGAAACGCGGTCAATGGCGTTTCCTCCCGAACCAGCGTTCACGAAAGGAGGAACCCACTAACAACACACAGGTTAGTCCGACCTTGGAAACACCGGGAATCACGTTATCGCTGTTAAACTCTGCGCACCATTAACCGATGATTAATGCACTTCTCCCCACGTTTTGATTCACAGGACCATGCGCAATTGATTAAAGTGATACACGTAAGCATAGCTCCGCCGACCTTGCATGTGATATTTTTTACACGGGATCGTTTGGGTTACATTAAGGTGAACCCCATAAACTATCATCACCTTTTTCACTACCGCCGATACCCACCTTGATTCAGGTCACGTTTTTATTTATGCGTTCATTTATGTTGAACCCACGCCCTATAGGGATATTATTTATGATACTTATGTTTTTGATTACAGTGTCCTTTCCCTGATGAAGGGGTGTACGATTACCCCGAAATGCATTGGATGTACATAAGGATGGTATCGCATTGTGCAAATGAAGAATGTCAATGATCCTAATCAAAGAAGTTTATGAATAAACCTTAAATTGCAATCATCACCGAAAGTCTCTGAAACCTCTGTGATTCATAGAGGAACTACAGTGTGCATACGAGGATGGGATCAGTGGCCCACTGACCCCACAATTCTTGACTGTTTCTGACATAATGACACTACTTACTTTGGTTCCCTCGACAGCGACTACCTTTAGTGTGATTGACCTGAAGAACGCTTTCTTTTCGATTCCTATTCATCCTGATAGCCTATATTTGTTCGGTTTCACTTTGAATAATAGATCATCTGATTTTGTAGAATTCCTCAAGGATACACTGAGATTCCTAGTATCTATAGCCAAGCACTGAAAAGACAACTTCATTCTTTCATTTTGCCTAAAGGAGTGGCTATCATTCAATATGTCGATGACATCTTGTTGGCAGCCGATAGGCCAGAACAGTGTAAAAAATGTACTTTGTCTTTGCTTTCTTTTCTTGCTACACATCATCATAAAGTGTCACAGAAGAAATTGCAATATTGTAGACCGAAGGTAACCTATTTAGGGCACCTTCTGTCTAAAGAGGGCCGCGCATTGACACCAGATCGCACTCAAGCAATTTTAGACACACCAGTGCCTTCCACTCAGAAAGATGTCCGTGCATTCATTGGTCTGACTTCGTTTTGCAGGCAATGGATATTAGGATTTTCACACATTGTTAAACCCCTGTTAGCGCTTTGACTAAAGACACTCCAATGCTCCTTCCATGGACAGATGAATGTCAGAATGCTTTTCATCAGTTACGTCAAGCTCTTTGTTCTGCACCAGTGTTAGGCGTTCTAGATTAAACAAAGGCCTTTACACTCTATGTACATAAGAAAAATGGGTGTGCATTTTCGGTTTTAGAACAGACACACGGTGACAAGCAGCGTCCCTGTGTGTACTTTTCAGCAGTTCTTGATCTTGTTGCTCGTGCATTGCCTGGGTGCTTTCATTCAGTTGCAGCAATAGCTGTGTCCCTACGTCAGAGGGAAGAGATAGTTTTGCCACATAAACTGTTGGTGCTAGTACCCCATGCAGTAGATGCCAGTAGGACCCCAGAAACTGGTCCTCGGAAACTTGTTTCCAGTCCAGGGAAGGCATGGCTTGGCAGTTCGGGCTGGAATGTTCCCATCAGGCACAGGGTCAGACTGATTTGCATATAGCCATGTTTGAACTGGGGTGGCAGAGTGGGCTAAAGAACGGTGATGGATCAAACCCAGATCTTTTGACTGGGTGTGAGTTTTTGATTGGTTCAGATGCTCCGTCCATCACCACCCCCTTTTGTACCACTTTGGTCACCATAAGTGTGACAGGGTATGCTCAGACGTGAGTCCCTTGCTCACTTTGCCACTGGATTCAAGCAAGCCCGCCTGAAGACGGCTGTAATGCCAGAAACCGGTCCTCGGAAGCTTGTTTCCGGTCCAGGGAAGGCATGGCTTGGCAGTTCGGGCTGGACTGTTCCCACCAGGCACAGGGTCCGACTGATTTGCATATAGCCATGTCTGAACTGCGGTGGCAGAGTGGGCTAAAGAACGTTGATGGATCAAACCCAAATCTTTTGACTGGGTGTGAGTGTTTGATTGGTTCAGATGCTCCATCCATCACCATCCCCTTTTTTACCGTCTTGTTTACAAAGGGTCAGAGACCGATCAGAGCAGCAGATGAGAAGGAAGCAGCTTCCTGGTCACAGGAAGCACACGGTGATTGGGCTCGAGAAACTCTTGGGTGCAAAGACCTCGATTAAGGATTACATCTAATTGTAGACGGTAGATATAGGGAGGAAGCACACCTGCCTAGCCTCGACCGTGCTCACTAGTTGTTTGGGCTGATTATAATGCGTTACTGAATTTGAGCTTCAATTCGGACACCTGTTTATTTATATTTGTAAGTGCTTCCTGTTGAGGTTTAATTTTTGTGACAGGAGCATCGTGCCAGAATGAATCCTGCCTGCATATTTATCCACGAAGAGGCTACCGTGTTGTGCCATACCTCTACTAAACTGGAGTACTGTCTACTAGCTAATCAGTAAGTGCTACCACGTTGGGTAAATGTATAGTGCTTTTGCTACACTACAGCTGCGGAAAGGTCCAGAAGAGTTGTCTCCAGTGACCACGAGTGTCTGTAACTTTACCACCATGCCGAAAGGCGCTGAGGTCCCTCGAGTGAGCTGTCCTTCATAGTGAGGAAACGGCGCAAAGACGTTGCATACCCTAGTGTGTGTGGGGTGGGGCCAAATGGGCAGGGCTTCTATGCGAGTTCATATGCCTCTTGTTTACAAAGGATCAGAGACCGATCAGAGCAGCAGATGAGAAGGAAGCAGCCTCCTGGTCACAGGAAGCACACCGTGATTGGGCTCGAGAAACTCTTTGGTGCAAAGACCTCCATCAAGGATTACATCTTATTGTAGACGGTAGATATAGGGAGGAAGCACATCTGCCTAGCCTCAACCATGCTCACTAGTTGTTTGGGCTGATTATAATGCGTTACTGAATTTGAGCTTCAACTCGGGCACATGCAAAAAAAAAAAAGAAAATCCACCCGAGCGGATTTGCAGATTTTCGGCAATTTCCAGAGATTCGCGGATCGGGAAATTGCCAAAAATTTGCAAATTCCTCGAGCGGAACGGATTTTGCTCCAAAACCTAGATGAGGGTTGTTGGCGCAACAAAGACATGGATAAATGGAAACTACCAGCACCCTATTTACAACCTATGGTTTAAATGGCACAGGGGCTGGCAAAGGTTAGAGCTCTAGCAATAACGAAATTGCTTTCACAAGTTTGGGAGCATCCTGAAATAGCCAGCACAGCTAAGAGAGTAGTACAATCCTGTTTGATATGGTGGCAGTATAATCCTTGTAAAGGGACACGGACTCCTACAGGATGGTTTGCTACACCAACTGCACCTTTTGAAGTTTTGCAGATGGATTACATCCAACTTGAACGCTGCAATAACTTGAAGTATGTCCTAGAGGTGGTATGTGCCTTCAGTAAATGGATAGAGGCATTCCCTACAAAGGATAATACAGCTCTCACTACAGCGAAGGTGCTTCTAAAGGAGTTTTTCCATAGATATATAGTGTTTGCAAACTTTTGTGGAGTGACAACAGAAGTCATTTTATGGAGCAAGTTGTTGAGTATGTTCTGAAAGGATTAGGAATCAAACAGAAGTCCCATGCAGTCTTCCACCCACAATCAGCAGGATTAGTGGAGAGGTACAGTGCTACTTTGAAATTAAAATTAGCAAAAATACTAGCTTCCACGTCCTTGAAATGGCCAGATGCACTACCCTTAGCACTGTTGTCCATATGATTGGTGCCACATTCATGATCTGGGTTTACACCATATGAAGTGGTGTTTGGAAGACCGATGAACATCTGGGGAGTTCCTAAGCCATGCCCCATACATGATGTTCCATGTGTTCTGATGAATGATTATTTGACACAGTTAACTGACAGCTTGATCTCTATTCATCAACAGGTTCGAGAAGCTCTTCCTGACAGATCTACAGGTAAGGCCCACAAACTCCGTCCTGGCAACCACGTGATGGTCAAGGTCTTCGAGAGGTCAAACAGCTTGGAGCCAAGGTGGCGAGGATCAGAGCAAGTGCTTCTAGCCACGAGGACAGCAGTTCGAGTGACGAACCGGAAGAACTGGGTCCATAGCACTCACTGCAAGAGAGTGTTGCCTGCCTTGGTGGAACCTGCTGTGCTGACTGACCATTGAGAGATTCTGGAAACGAAGAAAGGCAAAGCTATCTCACCTGACATATCTGAGGAAGTCTTCCTGGACCACACAATCGCTGGAGTATCGGATATCAGTTGAGACCAAGGAAAGAATCTGCTTTGCCGAAAAAGACTGGTTGAGCTACCGCATTGGGTTGGTGAAAAGGAATGTCGATGTGGCAAGGGGGGGGGGATCAGTCCTGCATAGTGTAGTGACACCCGTCTTGACCCTCGGTGAAGAAACCAACGGCTGGCCAGGGCTAAGCGCGCCAACGATTGTTTCTACGACGAGCTGATCATGTCTATAATTATATCAACTATTGCTAAGAGAAAGATTATTTGTGCTGTAGGATTTGTTGTTGCTATGGTGGCTGTAGCAGTGTCAACCTGGGTTTTTGAGAAAGTGGCTCCTGCTCGAGAGCTTTTGCTCGCCACAACTCCAGTGCCAGCTGAACATCATTACTTTATGCTTCCATATCATGAGCAGAAACATCAACCATCCTACCTGAATAACACATTTATTCAGATACTGCATCACACCCACAATGCCACAAATATTACCAATTGTTGGGTGTGTCGGATGATACCTGCTCACCAGAAAAAGGGAGGAACACCTTTTATTCCTCTTCCCTTCTCTCACAATGGTTCTTGTCAAGCCTGGCATGCACTTTTGTTTGCATTTGGAAAGCCTTCAGTAGGTGGGATTAACTTTCACCTCAATAAAACCAAGATAAAGATGGTTATCCTCAAGCTAAAGGGACTAAATGGGAATGGGAAGAGTATCAACCTGACAATATTTCGACACCATTTGTCTTCACAAATATGAGAACTATTAAGAACAATGGACTATTTGTGATTTGTGTTACTAGAGCTAAAGCAGATTTGTGTATTAGTAGTGTTTGGAGAATTCCAGTAGGAAGAAGTGAGTGTACAGTGGTACTGACTATTAAAGGTGCCAATAACAGCAGTTTTACGGCCTCACATAATACCTACTTTGTGTGTGGCAATAAGGGATATTATCAACTACCTGCTGGTTGGTCTGGCGTATGTTATGTGTGCTTCCTGTTGCCCCCTGTGTTTCTGGCAACCGCATTGTATCATCGGGACTTTAAACTATTCAACGATATTTCCGAAAATAGATATAAGAGGACAATAAGTAATGATGAAGTGGACCAGACTGACACCACTCTGCAACAATACGTTGATTTCAATTTGGATTTGTCTTTCTTCGTGGGTGCTGCATTAAACAGCAGAAAGATAAGACGATTGACTAGAGTTGTGGAAGCTGTTACCAACCAGACAGCTATGACACTTGGGAGCATTACAGAGGAACTACAAGTTGCGAGTATCATAGCTCTCCAGAAGCGAATGGTCCTAGATGTGGTTCTGGCTGATCGAGGTGGTGCATGTCGCATCATTGGGGGTAGTTGCTGTGTTTTTATCCCAGACCACTCACCTTCAGTGTTTGATGCAATCTCTAAACTGCATAAGATTGCTGCAGAAATTCATCCAGAGACCTGTACATGGACTTTTTCCAGCTGGTTTTGGACAATCTTTTCCGCTTGGGACTAGAAGCTACTGACTATCCTGTGTGTAATAATTACAATACTTTTCACATGCTGCGTATGTTTACAATGTGGTCCAATGCTTTGCTCAGCTTGCATTACTGTTTGTGCACCTGCTAAGAAAAATGTTGCCGAAATTAGAGCCCAAAGTATGTTGAATAAAGAAATTAATGAAATTATGAAAATAGATATACAAAATGTGAATTCAGATTACCCCAAATGAACAAATGTCTTCAGCTAATGCTAAAAGGGACATAAGTTGTAGTTTGACAGTGACTGGGGTTAGTATTTAGCTGAAGCCATTTTGTATTCAGTAACCATCTTGTCTGCCATGTGCTCACCATATGCTCTGTCCTACTTTCCTGTCGTTTGCTCTTGTATTCTGCCTGTGAACAGACTATATTTAGGTTCTGCTACTCTGCACATGCGCATAGGAAAGCTGTTAACTGTCCTTAAATCTGTTCCTAGTCCGTAACTGTCAGGTTATTCTTACAAGAATCAGCAAACTGTTAGCTCCTCCCTATTGTTGACTGTGCATTTCTGTATGACCTTTTATGTATGTAAACCTTCTCATCTGTACTTGTACCACCTTCTTTTGAGCCCCTGTGTGGGTATAAAAGAACCATGCTCCTTCTGTTCAGTGTTCTACTTCATACATTACCGAAGGGTGTTCTGTGAATGTAGTTCCACCTCATGAGGTTAAATACATCTTGCATTTTCTATTCCAGTTTCTGTGCCAACTTCTGTTCTATGGTCTGAGGACTCTGTGCAGAGAAGGGTGAACCCCTAGCACTGGTAGGCCTTGCTGAGGCTCACTACATCAGAGAGACTTAAAAGCTTCTTAAAAAGTTCTTAAGCTGAAAAAATGAAAAAATCAATGAAGATGGAATCCTGGATAGGACTGTTTAATTTGAATCCAGGATTTAATTTGATCTCCTACGAAGAGATCCCTAAAATGAATTACTTCCTATTCTTTTCCAAGCTGTAATATTTCTTTCACTTATTTGGAAACCTTTTGTCCCTACTGTGAGGGATTAGGATATCTGGATGAAAAGAGAAAAACTGATATTCCTGCTTCAATTGAAGAAACCTATCAAAAACAATTTGAGGTGTCTTGTATCTACTTTGCTTCGGAAGCCTTGTAATTTTAATAAAAGAAACATAGTGGGAGCCGGATTCCAAAAGCATTTGCTTCAAGTAAAAATTGCAGCCCAGATCACGTCTGGTAAATGACTTTGTGCACCAATAAAAAAAACAGCTTGGTAACATATTTTAAATTTTTGGGAGTGCAAGTATGCAATCTGAAATTGGTAATTGTACAGTTTCTAATTTTGGATGAGGTTTCCTGCCACACCAGACAAAATACCAAAGTATTTGGTCTACCTCGTTAAACATTTTTGGGAGGATTTTCATTAATAAATTTGAAGAAATAAAACCAAAATCCAAATTTTGACAACAACAGTTTTCCTTATCAATTAAAGTGAAAAGTTCTGCCACTGCTTTTAAAGATTTCTAGCCTTTATAAGCGTACTTTCATAATTAAGCTGGTATAGTTGAGAAGGGTCCTGTGACACATATATCCCTAAATATCTAATTGGGCTGGTAAAACGAACCTGATTACGCATTTCTAACAGAAGGAGCTGGTCAGAGCAGTTAAAGAGCAAGATTTCAGATTTGGAATGATTGATCTTATATCCCCCAAGTCTGAAAACAATTATATTTTTTATAGGTATTCAAAGTAATGTTGCTCAACAGACAGATATAGAATTAAGTCATCTGCAAAAAGTTATAGTTTTGGTGTGCCCTGGAGGAGTGCTCTAATTTGTGGGTCCTGTCGCAGTAAAGATGCTAGAGGCTCTATAAATAGCACAAAGAGCACTGTAAACATTGGGCACCTTTGCCGAGCACCTCATTTAATTTGAAGTGTTCCAACGGTTTGAGAATTCATTATGATCTTTGCTTCTGCATTTTTGTAAAGGTTAATTAATAGATTGATGAGTTGTAAATAAAATACATTTTCTTAAGATTGCAAACAAGATTTTCCAAGGAGCTAAATCAAAAGCTTTTTCAGCGTCTATCATGATTATAGTAGCTTCTATGTTCTTATGTATATAATAATCGAGTGCCTGGACTAAAAAGTTGACATTGTTTGCCATCATTCTCCCAGGCAAAAAACCTGACTGATTTCTATGGACCACTAATTGGGCAGCAGTAGTTATTCTTAGTGCCATAATTTTAGTAAACAATTTATAGTCAGCGTTTAGCAGGCTGATTGTCACATGGTTTGCCTTTTTTGATAAAGCTTATAATAACTGCCTCGGAGAAAGATTTAGGGAGATGACTACCTTCTAATTTCTCGTTGAATAGCTTGACTAAGAATTCTGTTAATTGAGGCAGAAAAACCTTATAAAATTCAGCTTGAAAGCCATCACAGCCACACACTTTCCCATTAGAGGACACTTTGATCAACTCCTGAACTTCTTCAATTGAGAATGGGGCTACTATAAAAACTTGGTGAGAATCGTTTAGTTTAGGCACTTCTATAGGATTAAGAAATTCATCTATGGAGGAAGAAGGAATTAAAGAAACAGATGAATATATTTTCTTACAGTGAGAGAGAAAGACCACCTCAATGTGCGCTGTTTGGTCTACTACTTGATTTCTATTTTCATCAAAGACAGTTTTAATCATTGCTTTATTAGTTCTCTTTTTTAAATACCATGCCAGAAGCTTACCAGCATATTCACTTACCTCATAAAGTTTCTGAAAGCATGTATTTTGGATCACAATGGTAGTAGAAATGTATAAAGTTTTTAAATCGCTTCAAGCTTTTTCCAACTTTTTTTTCATGCTTGGAAAAAAATCAATTATATGTCTCTGGACTGCGTGATCTAAGTTGTGCAGTTTCTCCAAAGATGTGGCCCTTCTTACTTTAGATATGTTAATCTTGCATGATATTATCTCCCCCTAATATAAGCTTTACAAGCTTCCCAAACAAAGATAAGAGAAGCAGAACCCTTGTTATTTTCTAAAAAAATCCTAGATTTTCATTTGCGTATTAGTGACCCATTCTTCCTTAGTTAAGAGAGTCTTGTATAAAGTCCAACGAGGATGCTCACATCTAACCGAATTTCCAGTACTGGAACTGAATGATCTGAAAATGAGTTTGCAAGGATATAAGTCTTACCTCCTTCCCAGTAATGTGAAATAAAAATCAATTCTCGAGGCAGAGTTGTATCTTTTCGAAAAGTAGGTAAATTTGCGTGCCTGAGGATGCTGACTTTGCCAGGGATCTAAAGAGCAAACTACTCACTTAAGGGAAAAGGGGCACAGAGGTATGGGTGGGACAGCCTTTTGGGCCTGTGATGGGTAGGGCCTTTAAAGGGGACAGAAAAGTTGCAGTTAGTAAAAATATTGTTTATCTTTTTTGGTAAGATTTTGAAAGTACCAAGGCAAAAAAGCATTTTGAATTTCATCATAGTTTTATCATCCTGGCATAACTGCAAGTCCCTATGTCTGTGAAGTAGTGTGGCTCACTGGTTAGAGGCGGCAGACCCGAGAGCAGAGGACGGCCCGGGACCAGGGTTCGATTCCCGGCGCAGCAGGTTTCTGGACCAGGGTCAGCGGACTCGATAATTCTCTCGCCTCGGTGCCCACTCTGATCAGCGATCACACTCGGCAACTCTGGGCATTAGCTTGCCTCATCTTCACTAACGGCCCCACCAGACCGCCGGGGATGCCTGGTCTCACCCTGGAGATACCCATTAAGGGACCATCTCTCAGGGAAGCCAGGAAGGGTTTCGCAGCGGTCGAAGCGCCTTGGGACCCTACGGGTAAGTAGTGCGCTATATAAATGCCTATACATTTACATACATACATTTATATGTCTACACAACAAATAATTAGATTGGCCTCATGCAAGATTAATCGGGCTAATATTCAAGCTAAATTGAAAGCAGCACTGCAGTGGCTGGTCTCTGCAGAAATGCAGGTTATTCTACTTCAGGAGACACATTTAAGAGGAGATACATCCTCCTGCAAATTACAGTTATATTTCTCAAGCATTTTTTGCCTCTGCAGAGGCTGCAGTTAGGGGAGTAGCAATCTTGTTTACACATCATTGTGCTGGAGAAATTTTACGGATCAAAAAAGACCCCAACACTAGATGGATTATCATAAGCTGGAAGGTGGCCAACCAAATCTTCCTTGATAGCCAGTTTCTATGGCCCAATTGTCGATGACAACTGCTCTGGAGGGTCTTTAAGATGCTCTTTCCCAACTTCCAGGCTATATTATTATAGTGGGAGATGTTAACCTAATACAGAATTTTCAGCTTGATTCTTCACAGATTAAGACTCAAAACAAACTTAGAGTAGCAAGATGTACCAGAACCCTTATACAGAGGTTCACTCACAAACCCACACAACCACTCACATACTAATTCACAGACCCATACTAGTACTCACATGAGCACTCACTTGTTCATATAACCACTCAGATTACCACTCACTCACTCATACAGGTACTCACATAACCACTCATCCATGAAGCTAGTCATACAACCAGTCAATTACCTATGCGGTTACCCACAGAGTAACACACAGCTACTCACACACCTACGTATTCACATATACATCCTCTTACACACCCAGTAACTCACCCATACAGAATCTGGATACAGTGACTCACTCACCCATGAAAGCCCTCACCCATACATCCACTTGCACAGCCAGTTACTCACTCATGTAGCCATTCAGACACCCATTCACACAGCCACTCACACACCCACTTAAAGACATATACATCTACTCACGTACCCATTCAAAGACCCATGCAGCCATACACACACTGACTCATAGACCCATGCAGCCACTCACAAAACTAGTCACACATCCACACAACTACTTGCACACCCACCCAAAGACCCAAACAGCTACTCACCCTAGTCACCAATCCACCCAGCTACTCACCCACCCACTCACTGACCTATAGAGCCAATCACTCACCTATAAAACTACTCACACACCCACTCACCCACCTATAGGGACAATCACGCAACCATTCACTTACCTATATAGCCACTCAAAGGCTCACTCTCAAAGGTTAAAGGAAAGAGGTAGGAAATAAAATTATAAACCTTACACATTCACTAAAAAATAAAGGTTACAGGGGTGTAATAGTTAGGAGATTCATTTAAAAAAAATTCTGAAATTCACTGAAAAATGCAAAGGTTACAGAGACGTTATAGTTAGCCTCACTTTTCCCTCTTACAACACCAGTGAAACTCAGCAGTTCTAGTTACCTGAGCTAACTATTACTTACACCCCCATGCGCTGCTTATGACCTCATATATTACATCCCTGGAGACATGGTCAGTGACATCACTGATGACATCACTGATGACATCTTATATTACTTCACTGATGATATCATCCAGTGATTGTAAGTATTTTGTAAACGTTTCTGAGAATTAAAGTTATAAACTAAGCTACTTCATGAGTTAAATTACTATTCTTTCTATACCACTAATAAGTGATACTATTTCTAACCAATGTGATTTACGTGGTTGTGTTACTTTCTGTATGTGTGTGTGAGTGGGTGAGTAAGTAGCTACATGGCTGTGTAAATGGGTGCATGCATGGCTGTGTGGGTGAATAAGTGGGTGTGTGAGTAGTTGTGTGGGTGAGTGAGAAGCTGTAAGGGTCAGTGAGTGGCTGTATTAGTGAGTGAGGAGTGAGGGAGTAGATGTTTGAGTGGCTGTATGGGTGGGTGAGTATGTGAGTGAGGTGATTTATGTATTACTCAGTGGCTGTGTGAGGACTATATCAGTGAGAGACTGGATATGAAAGTAACTATATGGGTGCATGAGTGGCTGTTTGAGTGGGTATTTGGTTAACTGAGTGGATATGTAAGTAGCTGTACTAGAGAGTGGGTATCTGTATGGGTGAATGAGTAGTACTGTGAGTGCTTGTATGGATTTAATAACACAATAACAGTAAAGAGGTACAATACCCCTTGCAATAAAAATCAAACAACAATTTATAAAAATAGGAAATAGTTTTATGGTTAAAATGACAGTAAAACAACAAACATTCAGAGTAGGGCACTGGAGATATACATTTTTAAAGATTAAAAGTACAAATATGCATAGAAGCAAATAGTGCTCAAAGTGTTAAAAAGCAGACCTGGGTATAGTTCCCGGAGTTCTGCTACGCACAAATCCGTGAAGTTACAAAAAAACTCTGCGGAGTTCTGCAAGTGGCAGAGTGCAGTACAAACTTCTGTTCACGCTGGTCTTCCTACCGCTCGGGTAGAAATTCTCCCCGAGCGTCAGCACGCAAACTTACCATACGCGAATAGGGTAATGAATTCCAATGCGTTCCGTGAGCTCACAGAGTGCAGAAAACTCTGCAAACTACGAGAACGGAGAGGAGAAAAGTTCACCGCCCAGGCCCAGGCCTATAAAAAAGGTTGTGCTGAACTGGTACAAACTCAAAACTTTACACAACCCACAATATAACACTTCTGCACTTACTACCAGAAGTCGTGCTCCTTGATGCAGGAAAGTAGTCCACATCACCAGCTAGGGGTTCAGAAGCACTTGTTTGCCTCTTGGGGTCTGGGACATCAACAGCCACAATGCACCTAGTCAATCCAAGTAAAATCCAGCTGAAGCTTGTCAGCTTGTCAGCTGGAGTTGTCCCTGTTGTTGAAGCACTACAGTCCTGCAACTTCAATAAATCAACACATTCATTTTACAAATTGCCAACAAACATCCAAACGTGTTTCAGAGCCTACACTCCTTGGTTATGGATTAGGTTTTTAATTTCTTTAATTTCTCTTTTAAAAAGACCACCACAAGTGTTGTTGTGCAAATCATAAACATGAAAAACAGATTATTGTCAGTTTCTGCAATTTTCTCTTTTAAACAAATTTGCATTGGATATAAGTTGAGTGGTTTTCACAAAAATGATTTGTTCGAGTTAGTGTGGGAAACTACATATTAACAAAACAGGTAACTCCATGTAGTAGCGTTCCACCAATAATGACTATAGATTTCTCCCCCAGTGGCCAAATTTCCTTAAATGACACAACACACTGTTCTGTATTCATACTTTAACTATTATTACAGTGCTGGCAGACCGCACACTGTTGCCTCAGTGGGCATGGATTGTTATTCAAAACCTAAGATGTAAAACCCAGAATTCTACTCTTTATTCGAACAAAAGAGAGGACATTCTCGCTGAACTTCTGTTCAGACTTTCTAACTCGTGATCATGTGATTATTGTCCCAATGTTAATTTTCAATCAATTCTGCTCCAGTGGGCGAATCAAACCATTTAAAGTCCTGAACCACAGTCAAAATATAAACAAAATTCAATTCCTACCGTTCAACTGTAGTTAGATATTATAGCTCCTCTGCATTTAAGTATCTTCATATCTGCAAGAAAAAAAATAACAACCAGTCATTAAAATATAATTAACGGAAACTTGATACAATAACAGCCGAAAAAACCTTATTTCTAAATGTTTTAGGGGGGATTTACACATGTACTATATACCACTCGATTGGTATTTTATTTGATTATCATTTTAGATTCTAACCTCCTCAATTCCTATGTCCTATTTCCACCTCTTTCTCTTACTAGAATTTTATCTAGGACATAGAATTTCAATAGGTTGCAGTTCTGGTTATGGAGTGTTTTGAAATGGTGAACAATAGGGTATTGCTTGTCATTATTATTAATCGCCCGCATGTGTTCAAGCACCGTTATTTGTTTTATGTTTGGTGCTCCCTATGCAATATTTATTCCAGGGGCACCTAAGGGCACCTAAGGGCATACACTACATATTAAGTGTTACAGGTGAGATGTTTTGAAATTCTATAAGGTTATTGTGTCTCTGACATTTATAACAATTTACAGTTTGCATTATATTTACAGGCTTTGCACTTATTACAGGTGAAAAATCCTTGTATATCATTTTTGTACTTCCCCTGTTCAGTAGACAATTGTTCAACATATCTTTAAGAGATCTTGCCTTTCTAAAAATGACTGCTGGATTGTCACCAACTTGCTCAGCTAGGCCAGGGTCTGTTTTGAAAACTTCCCCAAAAAATGTTGAACCTCCCAAGCTTGATTGTGGTAAGTTGAAATAAATCTGATCTGCTCTTCCTTATTCTCAAATTTCTTTTTAGGTATTAGCAATTCATTCTGTTCCAGTTTATCAACTTTATAAATTGCTTGCTTGATTGTTTTCTTACTGTATTCCCTTTCAGATAATGTCAGAGTCATGATAGCCTTCTCTTTCTGAAACCCTTCCTAAGTAACTCCCCAAATGGGATGCTGTGAGATTTTATGGGGGATAGGGTCCAGAGGAGATCCAGATGAGATACCGCGAGCCAGTCTGTCGAAGTCCGCCTCAGTAATAGGTGAAGCTCCAGCAGGCTGCCATCCTGGGTTCCCTGCTCCGAAGTCAATATTACCTTCCCCAGAACAAGGGGGGCAGACCAGGGTGGGAGTGGTACTCAAGTTGCATATGATGGCTTCTATTTTTTCATTGAAGAATAGAGCTAGATTATCGCAAAGGGCCTGTGTGGGAGGGGTCAATTTTTTTGAGCAGTCAGGGTGAGTCAGACTGTTCAGAATCTGAAAAATGCTTTCAGAGCTATTTGCGGCTGTACAAATTGTGGAGCAAATATAAACAGATTTAGATTTCTGAATCAAGGCTTTATATTCGGAGAGTTTAGTTTTCCAGATCAGTCTGCTAGCATCGGTATAACCCTGCCTCCATTTCCTTTCTGTCTGTTTACAGGCAAGATTTAGAGCCTTTAAAGAGTCATTAAACCACGGAGACAACACTCTGCCCTTGTGCTTGCGTGTTTTTAGTGGGGCAAGAGAGTCAACCCTCGTGGTTATCCTGAGACATAAAGCCTCGTAATTGTCGTAGACTTGACGGTCCGGGGAGAAGCTGTCATCCACCTTGAACACAGCATAAGTAGTTCTCAGCCTCTCGAGAGCTCTCCAGTCTCTGTACATAAATTCAGGGGTGGTGCCATGTGCCGGCATTCTAATTCCCTTGCTGTTAATATAGAATTTAAGAAGGGAATGATCAGTCCAGCCCATGGGCAAGATTTCATCCAGGTGTACTAGCTGTGGGACCGAGAAGATAAGGTCAAGCTGATGCCCTGCTCTATGAGTGGATTCCCTAACTAATTGATGGAGACCCACACTTTCACAAGAGAGCAAAATATTGTGCAGCCCAGTATCTAAGGTGCCATTCGGCCATAGGTTAAAATCGCCTAAGATAATCAGCTTATTGTGGGATGTCGCCATGTTGGAGAAGATATTGAGTAGCAATTGTTGTTGCTGGGAGCTGAAGGCCCCAGGTGGTCTATAACAGATGACCACCATAAAAATAACCCCTGTGTGACTGTTAATAGAGAGGCCAAGCAGCTCAGTCCCAACCACCGCATCCATATCTAGAATATTGATATGCCAAGAGGCTCTATAGATCACTCCCACCCCACCACCTTGTCCTTTCGCTCTGGGGAGGTGCAGGATTTTTTTGTTTTTTAAAAAGGCATATTTGATTGAATGTTAGAATTTTTTCAGGAAGATAAAATTAGGTAGTAATGTTTAAGGAAAAGTAATTGGCCTGTGGTTGGCTTTGGTAAAAATAAAAAAAATAATGCAATATTGCAAATGTTTTTATTTGCAAATAGTCAACTAAACCTGGTGCATTTGAGTTGGAGAGTAATATGCTGCTTCTAGAATGTGATGTGAACTTTTGACCTACTTTTTCAAGAGGATGTTCTTGAAGCAGTTGCTATGGAAGAGAGTGTGGGGAAGGATATTAAACAGCATCCAACATACCATTTATGGCACTTCAATCCGTGACTCTTTACATTTCAGAGTTTCACAGATGAAATATGCAGCTGATAGCACAGGGGCGTGGTTATCATCACCACATGGCTGCTCTGTTATCACACTCAGAAATGTTTCAGCCTCTGCATGGTTATTACTGATAACCTGCTCCTCAAAGAATCCTGTCTATGTGTAGTGTAACTTAGAGCTCTATCCCTCAGACCTGTGTCAAAAAAAAATTTAATTGGAGAATCTGGCACACAAATTGGGTCTCCCTTGGCTTGTGTTGCTCTCATGAAGGCAGCACTCCAGACCTCACCAGGGTCCTATAATGAAAACTTGGCAAGGAGTTTTAAATGCCAACTCGATCTCCTTTTCTGTGCCCGCTTGTGAAGCTCAATGGAATTTTTGAATTCTTCAGAGTCAAACTTCGCAAGCTACACCCAAGCCTAATTAATAGATGCTTTGCATGAAAGTGGTGTACCATTTCTATGCTTAGTTTTCACATTTTCTCTGAGAGCAGTCTGACACCATGAAAAACAAAATCTCACCTACTAACTCCATTGCGAGAGAAAGTTTTGTTCCCAGAGACTTTTTTTTTATACAGGCCCAAAGGAATAGAGCTAGCGAGAAACACACTTGATGGTCAGGTAATGGTTTTAAGAAAAATACTGCAACCCTGCATTGTTCAAACTTGTAGCTCTTTAAAATTGGTACAAGGTATTTTTTTGTTTCCTTGGGGAGAGTTTGTGTGGCAGGTGGAATTGGTCAAATCTGAATGGTTAAATGTTTTAGATGGAAACCTTAACATTAGTGGTATTAAGTTTAACCGAAACAATATGAATTTATGTTGCAGTATTAAGACCTCTTCTAAATAGGGATATCCACCTTCTATGATAGATAAAAACGGTTGGTAGGCGAGTGAAGATTGCTTCCTGTAGTTGTTTTCCTTGCAAATGTATTGGGCCTTCCGCATAAAGGTATCCACCAATCTTTGCTTTGACATTAACCTGCAAGCCATTGGATCCATGAACAGATCTTTCAACTCCAGCTCAGTCAATTCTTACTCAACATAATTTAACCTTCTCATTATCTTGTAGGTCTTAAGGACTCTTAAATGCCAAATCAATCCCCTTTACTCAGTCCGCTAGTGGAGCTCCATGGAATTTTGCAGATTTTTTTCGTAACTCTGTGTAATTCTTTGGAGTCAAACTCCGCAAGCTCCACCCAAGCCTAATTAATGGTTCCTTTGCATGAAAGTGGTGTACCATTTTTATGCTTAGTTCTAACATTTTCTCTGAGAGAACAGTCTGACAACATAAAAAACAAAATCCCACCTACTAACTCAATTAACAGGTATGTGAATTAGATGTAGTTTAAAAATGTGATTGGAAAGGTATGTGTGTACATGAGGTTGATGAAAGTGTGTACAATATAGCTACAAAAGTGTTGTGAGCATATGAGGGTATTTGTGAGTGGGTGTCTGAGTGTTCTTTTATGTTTATGAATGGGTGAGTGAGTGTCCTTGTGGGTGTGTGAGTGAGTATGTGAGAGATGGGTGGGTTTGAGAGTAGGTGTGTAAGTAGTACATTAATCATGTTTTGCCATGGAAGTGTACAAGGTGTGTGTGTAGTTTTTTGAGTTGGCGTTAAAAATGAAGTGCTCAGGTTTAAACTTATGTTATACTATGTACTAGTTACCCCTTAGGTAGGGTGTAGGTAAGTCATAGGTCAGGGTGCTATGTAGTCAGTATAGAAGAAATGCAGTTTGAAGTCTCAGTCAGTCACATGTGTACTTTGAGACTCCTAGGCACAGTTAAATATCCAGTCTCTCACCCATACTGCAACCTATATACATATTTAAAAAAGTAGATTCACACACCTAGTCAGTGAGAGATCAAGACAGAGGCATGTAGATATTTAGTGTAATGCCCATACAGCACTTACGTATTTAGCAGTAACAGAGCCAGTTACACACACAGTTATAAAACCCAACACTCAGTAATAGATACAGTAAGTAATATATACAGTCACTTACATCCATATATAGACACCCATAGAGATACCAAGACACCTAGTCATATAGTGACTTAGGGCATCATTATGATGGCGGGCGGACTTTGTCTGCCCGCCACCGCAATGGCAAATGGGACTGCCCGCAAGAGTTGCGGCGGTCCTGTAATGGCAATTAGGATGCAACCACCACGGTAGTGTTGGCATTCTGCATATATTACATTGTAGCGTGCGGCACTGTATGCAGCACTCGCCACAATGTAATATATGCATGTTGTGCATTGGCATGCACAATCTGACAGGCAACGCATGATGCCTGGCACCTTGTCCATGCCAAAGGTACCCCCCAGGTGTAGCCCACTACCCCACCACCCCCTGGGAGCCTGCAACAGGCCCCCGAAGCGAAAACCGCATGCCTTTCCATGGCGGAGTCTCCACCATGGAAAGGCATTGAAAATGCCATATGCTAATATGGATGGCAGTGCCTGCATGGCACCGCCACCATATTATGGGCCTTTCCACCCAGTAGGCAATCGGGACATTTGCCTACCAGCAGAAAAGCGGCAGACGGTCTTTCCGTCCACCACCGTACCCCCTGCCATGCTAATGTGGCAAGGGTAAAAGGCCGACCGGTGGTGTGTATTCGCCGGCAGATCGCCACTAGGCATGGGTGAATTTTGCAAATTCATGATTCGCGAATTTGCGGATTTTGGGGATTCGCGTATCTGCAAATTCGCGGATTTGCGAATTTTTTAAGTGGGGGGGGTCTTCCATGCGAGTTCACATGCCTCTTGTGTGTTTAAAAGGTCTGAGACCGATCAGAGCAGTAGATGAAGAGAGACAGACCCTCCTGGTCACAGGAACAGCAAAGGGATTGCGCTCGTCAAAGTCAAGGATGCAAAGGCCTCTATCCAGCATCACAGCTGATTTTCGTCGGTAGATTTGGGAAGAAAGCACACCTGTCCAGCCTCGACAACACTCACAATTGTTTTTGGGCTGAAGAATGCGTCACTGAATTTGAGCTTCAACTAGTTCCAGCGACCATGTGTGTGTTACTATGCAATCGCGCCGAAGGGCGCAGGGGTCCCCTCAGTGAGCTGTGCTGGCCTGGCTTCCATGCAAGTTCACAGCCGACATGCCTCTTGTGTGTATAAAAGGTCTGAGACCGATCAGAGCAGTAGATGAAGAGAGACAGACCCTCCTGGTCACAGGAACAGCAAAGGGATTGCGCTCGTGAAAGTCAAGGATGCAAAGGCCTCTATCCAGCATCACAGCTGATTTTCGTCGGTAGATTTGGGAAGAAAGCACACCAAAGGGCATGGTGTAACTATTTTACGATGGCGCCGGCAAGCTGCCAGCGCCATCCTAAAAAAGTTACTAAAAAAAAGTTACTAAATTAGCTTCAACAGGAAGCTCTAATAGATAAAATAAAGCAGGTGCTCGAGCACCTGCTTTATTTTATCTATTATTTATTATTTATTATTATTTTATCTGTTGAAGCTAACTTAGTAACTATTTTAGGATGGCGCTGGCAGCTTGCCGGAGCCATCGTAAAATAGTTACAACAGGCCAGGCTTCAACTTTTGCCCCTGGATCCGCCGCTTGTGGATTTGCGAATTCTCAGTAAATTTGCAGAAGTTCGCGGATCGCGAATTTACCAAAAATTCGCAAAATGCGCAAGCGGAACGGATTTTGCGCTTACCACTAATCGCCACCGCCAGTCGGCCGGTGGCGATCCGCCCACCATGCTAATGGGTCCCTTAGTTACTTTCATGTTGAGTGACATAGCCAGAAAGGGAATACTACACTTATTCAGATGTGTACTGAAGTTGTGATATTCCTAGTCACTCATCCAGACTAGTGGTCCTTTGAACGTGGTCTACCTGCTACAGCAGATGCTATGTATGCAGTTTTACTGCCAGTTCGAGTTGGCATTTAAAACTCCTTGCCAAGGTTTAATCTTCCCTTTTAATAATATAATTCACCCCTAATGTAGGGTGTATAAAAGTCATAGGTCAGGGAAATATATGCTTAGAAGGTAGGACATGTACTTTGAAGTCCCAGTGAGAGGCATGTGTACTTCCAGATCCATATTCCCATTTATACATTCAGTCTCCCACCCAAACTGTGACTCACACGTCTATTAAAAAAAGTACAGAGCCACAAAGTCACCCAGTCAGACAGGGACAGAAGCACTTACACATGCAGTCACATGCCCATATAGGGCATAGGTATTCAGCAGTAAGTCAGTTTCACACACAAATATAAACACTCAGTAACACCACCGACCCGCACCACCTAGATGTGGCAATAACCGAGAATGACTGGGTCCATCACTTTACAAAAATCTTCGGCTCGCTAACTGACCTCCCTCAAACAAAAGACCAGGAACAAGTAGAGAATAACTTCCACCCCATTAACCTACGCTTTACTGTTAATGAGGTTAGAAAGGCTATCAAAGCGTCAAAAACCGGCAAGGCTCCTGGCCCAGACGGGGTACCTATGGACTTGTTTTTATATAACAGCGAGTATTGGTCACTAATAATCACCCGGGTAATGACTGCAGTCGCCAAAATTGGTCTTCTTCCATCATGGTCAACATCTACCCTTCTACCAATATTCAAGAAAGGGGACCGTAATGATCCCGCGTGCTATCGACCGATCTCCCTTCTGGACTCCACGGGCAAGATTGCAGGCCGACTACTCCTGGACCGATTACAATCTTGGGCCCAGGAAAACAACATCTTCACAGACCTGCAATATGGCTTCCAGAAAGGGCTCGGGACGGTGGAACAGGCCCTAAACCTGACCCTCCTGGCCGGAAAATATGCACGCGCGAAAGGAGGCAAAATCTATCTGGTCTATGTAGACCTGAGCGCGGCTTTCGACTGCGTTCAGCACGCAAAGCTGTGGCAGACCATGGCCAACCTTGGAGTGGACCCATCTTTATTAGCCTTCCTTAGGGAACTATACACCAACGCGGAAGGCCGAGTTCGCTATGGCACCGGCGGCGAACTATCACTCCCTTTCAAAATATCACGAGGAGTAAGGCAAGGGTGTGTACTGGCTCCCTTCCTGTTCAATCTATATACCAACGGGATTGAACAGGCTATGCTGGAAGGGAGCCAGGACCTTCCACAGATGGCACGCCGCCCGATACCCATCCTCTTGTATGCCGACGACTCGGTCATCCTGGCCCGGACAGCTAACCAACTCCAGCGACAGCTGAATAAATACGTGGCATTCATGGACTCCCTGGGTCTAAAAGTAAACATTAAAAAAACATTCACAATGACCATCGGACCGAAACACGGAACTTCAAAATCCATATTCATCAATAAAAGCAGGCTGGAGAAAACAGCGGTATACCCCTATTTGGGTATACTTGTGGATTACACAATGACCTGGCGCAAGGCAATCGAAGCCAGAAATCTCAACTTTCGCCGAGCAGTATCAGCACTAAGTGCTTTCTCCAGGAAACTTGGCAAACCAGCTCCATCGGAATTACTAACGATATATTACGCAAAATGCCACAGTGTGGCCACCTATGGAGCAGGCATTTGGGGCCACGGTAACATTGACCAACTCCAGGTAACGGAGAACGCCTTCATTAAATATATCCTAGCCCTTCCCCAAAGCTCCCCGATTTTAGCATCACATCGGGAACTGGGGATGGAATATGTGACAGACACCATACGATGCCACCCTCTTATACTCTGGCACCGTATATGGTGTAATCCTGAAAGCCACATAACGCGTTCCCTCATCACCGAATGCCTTGGCCTAGCCCACTGGAGAAAAATACCCTGGCTCAACTACATCCACAAATTCCTTCAAGACCTCAATCGGGAGCATTACTTTCTCGAACCACCTTCAATAGAAGACATTTCAAAGAAACAATTGAAAGAACTTTGTATGGGCCACTTAAGAGAACTTCGCAATCAGGCCGAGATTGTTAAAATACAAAATGAAAAAATCCGCTTACTGCAGTCAGAGAAATTGATACAGCCCTACCTGACGTTCTTTCTCTCGAACCATGAAAAATTCCTATTGACAAGACTACGGTTCGACCTTTTCTTCCGCATGGTCTCATTCCCTGAACTGAATAACTGGTCTCGGAACCTGACATGTTGTCCTTGTGACGGGGTTTCCAACCAATCAACGGTCCACGTCACCTTGTTCTGCAAACACTATAGAGCAGCGAGGAAAAAATGTATTTTTCCACTTCTTCGCCTAAGCGGACTCAGACATACATACCCAGCTCTTGCTTACCTTCAGTCACCGAAAAACCCTCATGAAGCAAAAATGATAGTGACCTTTTTAAGATCAGTAACAAAAACTCGTCGTGAAATTGTTCTTTAAATTATTACATGCGTCTTACTGTATTAACTCATGAACCTTATAAAACTGTACTTTTTATGATTATGCAATTTTATAATCGAATAAAAGTTGATGAAACTGAAACTGAAACACTCAGTAATAGAGCCAGGAACTAATATATAGAGTCACTTGCTTTTACATATAGAAACCTAAAGAAGTAGTAAGGCATGTAGTTGTAAAATGAGACAATTAATTACACATCAAGTGACACACCCAAAGGGGGACTAAAACACTTATTGATATATGTACCCACATTTTGACACTCCTAGTTACTCATCCAGAAAAGAAGAAGTTCAAACATGTGCTGGACCTGCTACTACAGCAGTTTTACTGACAGGTCAAGTTGGCAGTTAAAGCAAAGTGCTAAGCCTTACACTTCCCTTCAACTACATATATGGCATCACTAAGGTAGGCCATAGATAGGTCATAGGGTGGGGTGCTAAGTGCTTAAAAAGTGAAACATGCTTTTAACTATCACTGAGTTACACGCACACGTACACTTTCACATGCTGAGTTACACACCCAACAATCGACTTAAATAGTCAAGCAGATATGCAGTCAATTATTGACACTCCTAATCACCCATCCGGACAAGTCCTTTAAACATGTGTTGGACCTCCTACTGCAGAGAGAGGCTGCATGTGCAATTTTACTGCCAGGATGACTTGGCATTGACAACCAATTTCTAAACCTTAAACTCCCTTTCTTGGTATATATAATGTACTCCCAAGTAAGGCCATAGGTAGGTCATGGGGCAGGGTGCTATGTGCTTACAAGGTAAGATATGTACTGTTAAGATTCAGTGAGTTAGACACACATTTACTCATCCACATGCTTAGTTATACATCCAGTCTCCCACCCATACTCTGACTCACATACCTATTTACAAAGGCATAGAACCACTCAGGCACCCAGGCAGATAGTGACAGAGGCACTTAGATATTCACTCACACACTGACATACAACTTAGGTATCCAACAGTAACAGAGCCAGTTGCACACACAATTACATACTCCAACACTCATTAACAGTTAACACAGCAAGTATGCTATACATACAGGCACTTGCATACAGTTTTACAAACCCATGAGTTAGTAAGAGGAACAGTGAAGTAGCGATATAGTTACTTAGACATCCAGTCACACCCCCATAGACAGGCTGATACACTCACTCAGATATGTATTCAAGTACTGACATAATCAAATCACCAATCAAGACAGGTAGGCCTTTAAACATGTCTCAGCCTTCCTACTGCAGTGTCTGCATATGACATTTTACTGCCAGGGGTACTTGACATTTAAAACCACTTCAAAAGCTGTTAAATTTTCCTTGGACTGACATATAGGTCACCTGTAAAGTAGGCTGTACATAGATCATAGGGGAGGTGGCATGTGCTTGAAAGGTAAACATGTACTTTGAAGTTTCAGTGAGTGAAACACACACTTACACATCTATACACTCAGTAATATATCTAGCACTCCACCCATACTGAGACTCACATATTATTTACAAAAGCATAGAACCAGACATACACACACAGACAGGCAGCGACACAGGCACTAATAGACATTCACTCCGACACTGACAAACCAATTATGTATCGAGCAGTAACTAAGCCAGTTTCACACATAGGTACATATCCTAACACTCACTAACACTGCCAATAAGCTACTCACTCAGCCACTTTCATTCAGTTTTACATACCCATTGAGTTACTAAGAGACCAAGTATAATAGCAATATAGTTACTTAGACATCCAAACACACACCCACAGACACTCACTTAGATATCTACTCAAGTACTGACACATCTAAGTCACCCATCCAGACAAGTGGCCCTTTAAAAATATCTCGAACCTGCTACAGCAGCGTGTACGTGTGCAGTTTTACCATCAAGTTGACTTGCCATTCAAACCCCCTTGTCAAGCTTTATACTGCCCTTTTCCTACATATAAGTGACCCCTAACGTATTCTGTAGGCACCCATATGGCAGGGTTTATATGCTTAAAAGGTAAGACATACAGGGGCATATTATCAAGGGGGTTTATCTCCGCTTTTTTGGCTTTAAAAGCCAAGAAAGCGGAGATAAAATTATCTCCCTATTACCTAGCTGCCGCTAACACCAGTTAGCGACACCTAGTAGGAGATAGCGACCATCTTGGGCCCCTCTTTGCATGTCAGTGATATGTATCACTAATGACATGCAAAGTGGGCGTGCCAAGATGTTAGCGACTGAAAACAGTCGCTAACATCGCTATCTCCTATTACCAACTTATGGAGATAGTCACGCTAAGCGCGAATATCTCCAAAAGCTAACACCTGCCCTTAGCCATGTTATCCAATGGGAGGTGGATAACATGGCTAAGAGCATTAGCTCGGTAATGCATGAATATCGCTGACTTTTTAGCGATATTCATGCATTGCAGCGATTTTTATCGCATTTGCGATAAACCTTGGTAATACCAAGATTTATTTGCGGTAAAAATCGCCGCAGCTCAGCCGTAAATGTTTGTCTCTAACCAAGCAATAGCGATAATTATCGCTATTGCTTGGTAATATGCCCCACAGATTGAAAGGAAGTAGAGCTTTTATGTTAATATATGTATAATGGAATGACATACTGATATAATGAATTGTGTAGCCATTTATTTGCTTGAGGTATGTAATATAAATGTATACTGAATTTTGTTTTCAGATATCTACTTCTTGTGTTCAAAGAAAACTATTTGCAATAGCAAGAATGGAACAGAGGAGGAAAAAACTTAGTTAAAGGTAGTACATGATGGACAGATTGTAATGAGGAAACAAACATCATTGGTAAGAGACCTAAGGGAGTTCCTTAAACAGTATTAGGAAAAATGAAAAGTCTGGAAAATTATGTGAATATAAAGAAAGCTTTACCAACAACTCAAAAACAAAAACCAGAAACTAATGTTCAAAGTAGAAAAAGGTCTAAAAACACTAGTCCTCTGACAGTAAAAAAAAAATACTAGAAAGAAATAAGAAGGATGTTAGAAGTAGGTTTAACACACATTTTGTAAAATATATGCAGAAGTAAAAGAGAACAGCAGCTTACAAGAAAAAGAATATATAGAAAGTGTAGTAGATAAAGTATTTGCTTTGAAGAGTAGACTTTTTATTTTAAAAGGAAACAGAATGAGCACAATGGATAAAACTGTGTTTTCTTTGAAGAAAAAAGAAAAGTTACTTCAACACTTTTTTCTCAAATCTTAAGAGTAGAATGGAAGCATACATCTAGTACTGACCCTTTCTTTAATGAAGAAAGCTACTTTCAAGAGAACACATTAGCGAATGCAGTTGAAACAACTTGTTGATGTTAAGAGGTGAATGATGGTACTCCCATTCCAAAAGAGGCAATCGTTCTTAGGAATGTTGAAGAAGTGATAACTGAATAGATATAGGAGAGGTGTAGATAGGCTCCTGTATAATACTGTTGCAGTATTTGCAATGTTTGGCATAAATTGATTTATATATTTGGAGCTTACGTATGTCTCTTTCAATGCAAAAGTATGATACAGAAAATTGGGATTTTGCAAGGATTAGGTCATTAAAAAGTAAGGAAGTGTACTAATTGACACTGACATTAACGGGCATTAGTATTGATAACTTTACTCAAGGGATTGCAACATTTAACACAGTTTCTTCAGAGAAGCCAAACTGTTTTTGTATTTGTTGTCAACACATTCACTACATAAGCAAAACTCTCAATGTTGTTCTCTACTCAGAAACTGATCAAGACAACAGAGATAAGTTGCAAGAATTTGTTGTATATTTATTTGCAGGCAAACGCTATGGTTTGTCCACAGAGCAAATTATGTATGAGTATAATTAAAATTGGTATTAATTCCAGAAGACATTCAAGAATTAAATGTTTATAAATCAATTTTCATACAATATATATACCCAGTTCAGGCTTTAGTTCGTATAGAGCCAAAGACAGGGAAGCTGCTGCTAACCGAGCTTCAGACAGGCCTTATAGGAACAGATGTCAACTTACCTTTAGATTTCAAATGGAATATTGAAACTGTAGTGGTAAAGAGAAATATTGATGAACAACGTAGCTTTTTATTTAATGGGGTGCATATCAAGAGCAAACAAGCATTTACAATGCAACGGTTTCGCCCTTGCAAAAGTTAGAGCTATTGGCATTGTAAATGACAACATTTTTATTTATGTGTTGGTTTTGAAAACAGATAAATAAATGGCATTGTCATTTACAATGCCAAAAGCTCAATCTCTCGCAAATGCCACACACACAAACACACACACACACACACACACCCAGAGAGCACCCCCACACACACACACAGAGCCCCCCCACACACACACCCCCACAGAGCCCCCCACACACACAACCACACAGAGCCCCCCCACACACACCCTCTTCTCATCAGTACTCTAGAAGCTCTTTTTAGTTTAGCACGATGACCAGAGAATGCTGTGCTATCAATGTAGACTTATAAATACAGAACAAATCAGATCCTTCAACGACTTTCACTAAGGTGAATTCACCAGCAACGAACTACAGAATACATTGTTGTACTGAAACTGCCACTTCGACCTCCAAGAAGAAATACTGTTTTGCACCTTAAAGGGAAGACGACAAAGCGGACACCCAAGGGGCTCCAAAGTTCGTGGCTTAGATCAACGTTTTGCTTAGACTAAACATTTTTCAAAATATATATTTTTCTTTATCATAAAACATATCTCAGATTGTGCACTCTGAACCCCCTCTTACTGCTTTGTAAACTGCTGAGCAGTTTTGCAGAAGAGAACCGTTAGTGGATTATAAATACTGAGGCACTGTAGACAGGAAGATATCTTAAAGACACAAACAGATGGCAAAAACTCCAAGGCACTCCTGAGAAGCCCAAACCTCCTCTTCTGTAGGGCACTAGGGCTGGGATCAGAGAGGCGTCTCAGTCACATGGGGGTGTCCCATGTAAGCCCTGTGCCAGAGATACAGGGCCCTCAGCTGCAGGCCCATCTGTCGGCCTTCCTGTGTGACAAGCCTGGCTCAAGTCTGAAGGTACACGAGTTGCACTCCCAGCAATGACTACCAACAAATACAATGCAGTCTCGACCGATGTATGCCGTCGCAGCTCAGTTACTTAAGTACAGTTTAGGAGTGCTAAGAAAGTGACATCTGGCATTAGCAGTAGTGCAGGACCCAAGTATGTGGACCCACGCCGATTCCTGCTTGAGAGCTGGGGGCAGCAAGGCTGGCCCAAGGGCCCGACGTGCTCTGTGCCGCTTCCTAGTTGGCCATGTTTGGGCCTGCGAAGCTCGCCCCAAACCTGGCCTGCCGCTTTAAATACCGTGCCTGTAACCGAAGTGCAGGCGGCCGCTCCGGTCAGGGCACTGTCCTTCCCCATATTAGTCAAACCCAGGGACACTATTCTTAGCCCATCTGTGCCCGGTGCTGAAGGCCGAAAAATAACTCGCCCGCTGACTTCTCCGAAGCGGCCCTGGGGCCTCGTGTTAGCATAAGGACGAAGGGCACGAAGAGTAGGGCACAGGCTTACTAGAAATCAACGGCCTACATGCAGCTGTGAAATGGGTGCATAATGTCCAGGGACCCCGCCACTGAAGACCCCTGCCCAGGTTTTGAATCTTGCACGTTTACTCTGATGAGCACCACTGTTTGGCTTCAAAAGGACCAGCAAATGCTCAAAAAAAAGGTTTCAGCACTCCATCCATCATCTTGTTGTGTTTGTTGAGTTTACATATTTTGAACATATTTAGCACCTAATAATCTAGGATATGTACATGTTGATGTGTATACTTTTATAGTTACACATGTGAATGTTGCACACAGACCTTGCTCGTTCACCTTGGTACATGGAGTTCTCACTACAAATGAACAATCAGAGAACCCCAGAACAAAACAGGATTTAATTTCGGTGATCTCACAGTTAAATCCAGACAGTAATATAAAGCGGCAACGAGTATAGCCTTTAGCATATATTTCAGGATCCCGCAGAAATATTATTTAAGATTGTTAAAAAAAACTTTTTAAAAATATGTTTGTGCAATTGTTCTTAGTTTAGAACATTTTACATAGTTAAACATATAAATTATAAAGCGCTTATTGTGGTGAGTTATTATAGTATGTCAAGCTACGGAACGGTGGCATTGTAGAAGTTTGCTATATGAAAACAGTTACTGGTAGTAACAACCGTTTTTAAATCAAGTAATAGATTACAAGTGAGGTGTTATTTTGCTGACGCAATGTGCACTCCTGGTATTCATTTTGAAATCCTGATATGAAAGTTTCAAAGCATTTGCTTATCTAGTTTTAAGATTTTAGTCAAATGGTTGGTGTTGTAAGGACTGCAAATATAGTTCAGTTCACTCACCAGTTTTATTTATTTTTTTACATGGAGCTTCATATTACACGTGTTATTTACAGCGCCTAGAAACGGTACCCTTTTTAATGGTACTCTATTTACGCTCAAAAGGCTGAGAGGAGCGATCATTGGTAACAAGAATATTGATAATCATAAACAGAGCTAGTCTTTACACTGGCACTGTGTGGATTTTCGTGTAATGATGAACTCCGTGGTCTTAAGAACCCCTGAAAGCTAGAGTCGTGGATTCCACTCGTGGTTGGCACAGGTGTTAGTCTTTTCCTGGCCTGTCATGATTGCATATTTTCCATTCCACCCTGTACAAATGGGCCTGGGTTGATACCGTGACAACTAACACAATGCTGACATTTTAAGTAACCTGGAGATTTATCGAATTTCATTATTCAAGTTACTGGCAGCCTTTAGACACCTCCCGGGCTGCGCCTAGAATGCCTGACATTATTTTGGCTAGGGTGCGTTTTTTAGTTCACATGAGCCTCTCCTCTCCTAACCTATGTATTTGCTTCCCACCATCGTCACACATTGTGTTTAAAGCTGTGTCATAGGACAGCGTGCTCTACAGACCCACGCATTCACCCCCCTAGAGACTCATGTACGATTCTAACAATCATTCCAAATTCCGTGCTTCTGTGGAACCGAAAGAAGACTGTTGAACACGGCGGACACCCACTTTATTGTCAGTTTTTGATGTTTACAGCGCCCAGCGTTATGAATAACGATCAGGTGACAGCGAGATAGGCCGTAAGAAGCCTTGTACACTTACTGCGGTTTTAAGAACTCTGACAATGGTTTCTTCACCGTGATAAAATCGCATCTGCCTGGAACACACCGAGCTCAATTGGTTTCAGCCCAGAGCAATGTGCAATGGCAAATAAATAAATAAATAAATAAATAACACCGGACTTCATGTGGAGCCGAGCGGGAGCTACTGCGCCGCAGCCTGTGACCCTCACGTCACATCCACAAGTTCACGAACCACAAAAAAACAGCTTTAGTAATGTAATGGCTTATTATATTATTTATGGCTGTTACGTACCGTTACTGCCCTGGTGGTGGTGGACGGCTGGGCACAGCTCTGCCTGCCTTTATGTTCGATAGGGGGCCTAGGCCAGGCTGGTGCCTGCACTGCGACGTCGTGTGGGCCGGGTTAACCACCTCGGCCCAGAACTGCGCCTACCAATGATGACTCTTGGCGGGAACCGGTGCGTGCGGGTGTGCCGGGCGTGGCATTTTGAAAGAAATCAGTGCACGTTGCCTGCCACACTGAACCAAATCCAGCCCACTGCCCCAGCCCAATCAGCGTCCTGCCCACCTCCAAGGGCCGTCGCCTAACTACAGAAAGTAATTTAACAAGTCAGGTCCCGGGCCGCGCTGTGATTGGCTGACGTCACGGGGGTGTCCCGGGCCGGCAGCCAATCACAGCGCGGCCCGGGAATGACGTCACGGGGGTGTCCCGGGCCGGAAGCCAATCGCAGCGCGGCCCGGGACAAAGGGGCGGGGCTTAAAAAAAGCACCAGAAACGCCCCCGAATCGCGTTTTCTGGAGAAAGCGCGATTGACAGCCTCTGTCTCCCAATGGCTAGCCTCCATTTATGGAGCTAGCCAATGATAGACAGAGGCGGTCCAAACATCCCTACTGTAGACAATAATTTTTGATCTGGGAGGGGCTTTGCCCCTCGCCAGGTCGAAACCTAAAAACGGTGGCAACAGTTAGTGGATGTTAGTTAAGTAAAAGGAAATAGACATTATACCTGGCACAAAATAATATTTATTTTAAAAACGTTGACATTGTTCAAGATGTAACATGTATGGAGGATGTAGCTTTACCATCACGTCGACAGATTGAAAAAGTGGATCAACTCAGATTAGAAGAAATACTACAGCATCCCACCCCTGCATTCTAAAGAAGTTACTGGGGATGCTATTGATCTCTTTCAAATAGAAAAAAGAAAATTATCTTTCATGAATGAGTGGGAGAAACGTTTAGAGGCTTGTTCTTTTCTACCACTGTTTCTCACTGAAGTATGTGGCCTATAAGATGACCACCCCATAAAAATACCAGCAGCTGAATACCGTTCAACAAGAATATATTTAGAGGAAACTAGATTTCACCAGTGTATTCCATACATTTACATTGTCTATTTGAAATTGACATTTCTAGACCATCCTTTGCCTTAAATCACATACTGAAGAAAGGAGTTAATCTCCAAAATCACCAAAACCATTCTGCAAAAGAATTTGATGTCAAAGTACATGACAAATTAGAATACAAAATGATTGGTTTGATAGCCAACATGGCATCAATGAGTATTGCTGCTGTTGTAATAAAAAGCTGAAAAGTATGTTGAGAAGCCTACGCGTGGGATGACCTGCTTGAATTTTTCAGAGAAACCAATTCAAACATTGAGGCCATCAATGTGAAAACAGAAGGAGAACTTTGCCCTTTGGATCCTGCTAATGGTTGTAGATATTTTAACCACAGGTTTCAAGCTATGCTGCCTTTCATCTGCAAGAAAACAAATCTACTTCTTGGGGAAGTAACTGATATTTCCCTGGCTTAAAGAGTACCATGCAAGAGGTGCTCCTAATATTTACATGCTATTATGGATCAAAGATCCACCGAAATTTGGAAAAGACAGTGATGAGTCTGCACTCGCTTTCATAGGACAGTATGTGTTTTCAAACACATAGATTTGGGAAGTACTGTCTTCAAAAATACAGAGGTAAAGGAACATTTTACAAAGATATTGTTTTGGTTTTCCATGACCTGTCATTTCCCAAGAAAGAGTAAACAGCTTTTTATCTGCAGTCAACCATACACTGACTTGAAAATCGCTCATTACGTCACTTCATATGGTACAAAATCAGAGTAGACAGAGATGAAGGGGATGTAGAAAGAGATTTATGCAGAAAAGACTGTAACCAAGCACTTGCATAGCTTAAGCTTGAAAATGCTTTCCCATTGAGAGATAAGCTCCTATGAGTGCTGTGATTGGTTGTGCTTGGCCAGTTTACTCTCAAAGTGAAGAGGAGTGTTTGGGTAAGTCTAGGCCTTGCAAGCATGCAAAACAGAGTCTTGAAGTCTTTCCCAGAAATTTAGTACTTAGCTGATGTTCAATCCGGAAAGTACAGGCATTATGAAATCAAATATGTTGGACACATACTATCCGAGAAGGAGTACATATCTAGAAAGCATGTACCTTTATGAAGTAATGCAAAACTACAAATATAGGAGTAATGTAACACAAAACATAGAAGAAGAGAAATATGCAGCAGTTGGATGTGATTTTTTTTACGTACAATAAGAAATAAAATTAATAACAGAAAACTTGGCTGCTAAACTCAAGCCAGGAGAGAATCTTTTTTCGGCACCTCTACAACTCATCAAGCCTTGATGTGCTGAATTGGATTTACTTAGAGAATACGACTGCCATAAATATTATTTCAATGCTGTGGAAGACAGCTTTCAGTATTCAGTGTTTCCAAACTACTTGCAAATGTTAAATGATGAGATTCAACAGGAAGAAATGATTGCAGTTGAGTTAGCTAAGGAGAATTCACAAAGCAGCCACAGTTCTAGACCACTTAGTAAGGATCCTCATGGACAAACAATTATTTCAAATGAAGCTGCAATTGAGGTGGAAGGTGCAATGGAACAAGCAAAACAGGAAAGTGTGGATTTCCAACAGTTAGTTGCACAACTGAATGACTGAATTACATTTATATGGAGGTAAAATAGAGAACATAGCATTGATTCCGCCACGCAAAGAAGGAATGCAAATGCTCTGCATTCAAGCCAATACTCTTGTACCTCAGTGGTCCAGCTGGCACTGGGAAAAGCTTTTTAATTAAAGTTTTCACATTTTACTTACAAAGGACTATAGAATCAAATGTATGATGTATAGTAAGAGCACCGACTGGATTAGCTGCACACAACTTTAAAGGAATCACTTTACATTGGCTAATTTGCTACCTATTGACTTTGACAATAAACTGAATACCAGAGGTATTAGGTGAATCTTGTCATGAAGTCTGCAGTGTACTGAAAAATATTAAGCTTGTAATCAATGATGAGGTGAGCATGGTCTCAAACTTCATGCTTGCCTCCGTACACTTGAGAAGGCAACAGATTGTAAAAACAGTAAGATGTGCTGTTTGGAGGAAATCTTATCTTATCTTATTTTATCTTATCTTATCCAGAATTTGTACAGCGCACGTACACCTGAAGGTTTCATGGCGCTAACCAACAGTGCTAGAAACTTAACCCAAGGGGAAGAGAGGAGAGTTACGCCAGCGTCTGCACAAAGAGCCATGTTTTAAGTTGCTGCCTAAACTGGAGAAGAGTGGTAGAGGAACGAATCTCCAGGGTGAGAGTGTTCCATAGCTTGGTAGCAAGCCTGGCAAACCTACGTCCTCCCTTACGTTGGAATTTGAAGCGGGAAAAGGCCAGAAGGGTTTGAGAGGCAGACCAAAGATTGCGTAAAAGGATGTATTTAGGCAGAAGATCCTGAATAAACTTGGGGCTACGAACATTGAGGGATTTGAACGTCATGCAGGCAGCTTTGAAGAGAGTGCGTTGTACAACAGGAAGCCAATGCAATTGCTTGAGCAGCAGTCTAGCAGATTACCAGTGAGGGAGGCGATAGATAAGTATGGCGGCTTGGTTCTGAGTCAGCTGTAGGCGCTTGCTGAGGGCAACCGGGAGGCCAAGGAAAATGGCATTGGAGTAATCTAAATGCGACAGCACCAAGGCCATTACAACTTGGGTCAAGGCGGAGTGGGTAAACAATCGGCTGATCTTCTTTATTCTGCAAAGCTGGAAAAAGCATGAAGAAACTACAGCATTAACTTGAGGTCTCAATAAGAGCTCATCATCAATCGGAACCCCCAGGCTTTTCACAGATTTGGATGGAATGTAGGGGGGCCAAGTTTAGAAGGCCAGTAATGACGTCCCCAAATAAGCTTACTTTTACCGAAAAGAACCAATTCTGTCTTTCCAGGATTCAGCTTGAGATGGTTACTGTCCATCAATTGACCTATAAAAAGCAGGGTGGAATGAAATTGAAGGACAGATTCAGGGGAGTCGTCGATGGTGAAGGTGAGTTGCAGATCATCTTCATAATTGAAAGTGGTTACTTTAAAGGGTTTTAATAGGGTCAACAGAGGGAACATGTAAATGTTAAACAGAATCGGTGACAAGGAAGAGCCCTGCGGAACTCCGCAGGTAGTGTACAATTTAGATGAGGAAAAGGGGGGAAGACCGACAGATTGGGAACGGGAACTGAGGAAAGACCTAGTCCAGTCGTGGGCGAGGCCACGTATGCCGGCTAGTTTGACACGGTCGAGAAGGATGTCATGGTCGACCGTGTCAAATGCGGCCGACAAATCAAGCAGAACCAGGGCCTGGGGAATGCCTAGGTCTGCATTGTAGCGCAGAGAATCCAGGACTGCTGTGATAACCGCTTCGGTGGAGTGGGCTGGGTGAAATCCCGCTTGAGCAGGGTCTAAAAAATCCGACTGTTCAATGAAATTAGAAAGATGCGTGGTGACCTGAGCTTCCAAGACTTTCGCCAGATAAGGTAACAAAGAGATAGGCCTATCGTTTGATAGTATGGCAGGGTCCCAGCCTGGCTTCTACTGTAGTGGTACTACCACAGCCTCTTTAAAGGAGCTTGGCACCATGCCCGATACTTGGGAACCTGTTAAGAAGACTTAATATGGGCAGGGGAAAGGCAGTGATCACCTTTTTTAAGATCTGGGGTGGACAACAGTCATGAGGGGAGCCTGACTTGAACCTAGCTATCAGGGCAAGCAAGGACGGGACATCCAGCAGAGGAAAGGAATCAAGGGAGGAAGTATTGGAAATCAAGGTGGCGTCATGGGGAGTAGGGAGGGTAACTGGGATGCTGGACTTGATAAGCTTGATTTTATCTTGAAAATATTTTATTGAGGGTATTACAAAATTCTTGTGTGGCTTTAGGTTTAGGCTGGGTTCTTGCTGGATTAGTGAGTTTGTCAACAATGGAAGAAATGTCCTTCGACCTATTGAGGGAGTTTTCAATAATATTGGAAGAAAATTCCTCTTTGGCTAATAGAACGGCCTTCATATAGGTAGAGCGAGCAGCCAAATATTGGGTTTTCACGGAGGGATCATAATTCCTTCTCCACTCGCGTTCCTTCTGACGGACATTAAGTTTCTTAGCCCGGAGGTCAGGGGAGAACCATTTCTGAGCGTCAGAATGACGCAAAGTTTTTGACATTTTTGGGGGGGCATGTACGTTGCTGGCTTTAACCAGCCATTCAGAAGTATTAGCTGCAGATTGATCGGGATCATCATTATTGGTGGGGACTGAATACTGCAGACTATCAAGAAAAGCAGAAATGTCCAAAGAGCCCCATTTCCTAATCATACCTTTATTATTTTCATTATTAATAAAAGGTTTAGAGTGGAGATATAGAATTGAATCAAAAAGTGATCAGAACATATACAGGGCGAGACCGTGGGGAGTGAAACGCTGAGATTAGAGCTCCAAATCTGATCCAGTGTATGTCCTTTAATATGCGTGGCAACATCAATATGGTGGCTAAAATTAAGTCCTGTGAGTAGATCCCTAAATTCACTCGCTGCCGAGTCTCCAGACCCATTATCCAACCAGTAATTGAAGTCAACAACCATCAAAATCTTAGTGTAGTCAGTGACCAGCATAGCCAACTGATCGCACAGAGAGAGTAGGAAAGAGGGCATACTTTGGGGGATTCTGTACATTAATATACAGAGAAAGGTTCCTGACCCAGAGGAAAGCATTTAATTGTCTTCGATGGCCTACCACAATTCAATCCATCAAGACAATTATTCATGATGAAGCTTTGCATCCGTTGGGAAGTATTGGCAATGTAAACATTTGGCTAAACTTCCAATACAAGGAACTACTTAAAAATAAGCATCAATCATCTAACGTGGAATAATGGAAAATATTACAGTGGGAGTTCTCACAACAGTGGGGAGCTGTTCTTTAGAAAGTTGCCTTACCAAGAAACTATTTTCCTTCTCAACACAGCAGCCCAGCTAATATTCAGTTTCCTTGAAGAAGGAAGTTCCATAGTTTGTTTAATGTCTACACTTCAGAAGTGCTCCAATTTTGATGAAGAATTACTTAAGCTGCAGAAAAAACAAATTTTAGAAATTGCAGCGATTTACAAAATGGAACACAAGGAGTTGATAGTACTGCTAAGTGAAAAACTATAAGCAAAATTGGAATAATTGGAGAAATGTTAAGAAGGACTACAGGATTAGACAGTGTTCATGCATATGCAAAAACTGTAGAGTAATTTTTGGCATAATTTAAATGTTGAGGAAGGATAAGTAAATGGAGCAATGGATAGTTATTAATTTCATTACTTTCCAAAAAGGGATCAGCTTGAATACTTAGCCAACAAATGTGTTCAAATTGATGGCGTGAAGCAGATTGGCAAATGTGTGATACATTTTTTGCTTGTAAAGGACATATGTCCAGCTGCAGCAGTTCCCACTCCACTTTTGATATGCTGTAACTATCCATAAATCACAAGGTTTAATTGTAGACACAGCTTTTATTGATATTGGTAGTACTGTATTTAAGAAGATATGTCATATGTAACATGGTCTTGAGTTAGAACATTGTCCAGTTTATTTTTGTTTGACTTTGATGACAGGAAAGTTAGTCCCAATGCAAATTGTGTCAGAGAGTGCAATCGGTTATGGACTGTATATGCTCCTCATTTAGAACAGTATCCCGTTGATAAATAACTGATAATCTGTACAAAGCAGAAGCTTAAGAAAGAATCGACAGATTTTGCTGCAAAGAAGGAAAAGAAGGAGAACCAGGAAGGTGTTATGAGGAAAAAACTTTAGAATGACGGAGACAATATAGGTCACCAGTTATCAAAACCCTCTGGTGTCAATTGCTATGCTAATGCTCAAAATGCACTCTATCCCACCCTGCCCCAAAAGCCTGCAGCACTCCCTCAGCGAGCTGCCTCTACAGCCTTCCCACATCCACTCACTCACCCATACATGCGCTCATGCTCCCCTTCACTTCCACATGTAGGCACTCACACACCCATTGATCCACCCATGTACCCAATCACACACTCACCTATGCAGCCACTCACACAGCCATGCAATCACCCACAAAGTTGAAATTCACACATCAACTCTCTCTCTTTCATACAGCTACTCACAGACCTAGTCACTCACTCATACAGCTACTACACACATGTACTTGCCTAACCATACAGCCACTAACACTCAGTTACTCACCCATAGCGCCACATACTCAACCACTTAAGTATCCAGTTACTCACTCTTTCACCCACTCACCCACTAATACAGGAGCTCACTCATTCATACTCTTTCATATAAATACAGACAAATATTGTTATCTTTTTTTTATCAAAGAGCAGAGGTTCTAACAAAAACCTTTTTTATGATTTTTCAGAACTTTTTTCATGTTTGAGTTTTTAAAAAATGTTTCTACTTTTTTGGTACTTTTTTACAAATTAAAATGGCAACTGGAAAAGGTTTTAACAGAAAAAAATTAAAAGGGTCATAAGAAAACTAACACTTGTGGAGCTTTGCTGCTTCCAAAACTGCAGCAGCAGATTATTCCCCTACAGTTAGAACTTTCTTGCAGTCCAAACAAAAAGTGGCAATTTTTACGAGTTCTGGTGATTTCTCCGGGAGCCATTGCTGGAACTCAGATGATTGATAGTCACCAGGAGCAATTTGTGTTGCAGTTGAGGAAGACAGATCCCCTGTAGTCCACTGCCTCTTTGCTCTTTTCAAACTCCTTAGAGAAGTGCACCTTCATATGATACAACATACTCATTGTGATGCACAAATAATTCTTGGGCATACTCCTGAAGAGAGTCCCCTCACATATTGAGAACTTCACATGCATAGCCACCAATTTCTTCTAGTGGTTAATTTGTGAAATAAAAAGTGCCTGGGCTCTCCTCAGGAGGCAGCGCTAACAGGAAAAATGTGCTGCTGCAAACTGCTTCCTGACTAGAGCCCTTGCATTAATTATTCTAGGGAGGACTTGGCCTAAGGGCTAAAGCTGCCGATTTCGAAACCGGGGAACCGGGCTTGACTCTCGGCACAGCTCAACATACTTTGATTTGTGGAAAATCATGTGCCTTCCAAATGAGTGTGTCCATAACTGGTGCTATAAGCACTGGTGCTGAGGATTAGGTGCCGGTGATGAGCACCAGAAAACACCTGCTCAAATTAGGCACTGATTTCTTCTCCCCAGAGTGGATGGTAAAAAATTCCTAAGCATTTGATTGCCGCATTGCTGGGGGTTCTTCCTCTAAAGAAGTGCCTACATCAAGATGTAGCTGCTGATCTTAACTACCTCCAGATGCCATTGTATTTGGAAATAATTTTAAAAAGAGGTCAAATCAATATGCAAAATGAAAAGAGCATGTGGTGAAATGTGAAACTATAATCTCAGCACTGGATGTCTAAGTAACAGAAAACTTGGTGGGGATATTCTTTCTAGAAAAATCAAAAGTGTCTTGTACTATTAAATCCTTTACTACATAGTCATGTGCTGATAATGAACACCAACGTATTTGCAATTACATGAAATAGAGAAAACAGTGTTCACCCTTAAAATTACTTGGGAAAGTCTCACTTAATTTTTTTTATATATATTTTTATTAAGCAACTCCAAATATTGTACAACAAATAATAGAGATATTCAAATACATCAGTAATAATTAATAAAGAAAAGACATGCATGGTTCATCATATTAGTTTGAAAAAGATAAAACCTTGCAATATTACGTTAAATATTATACAACATGAGGTCTAAAATATATATTAAAGAGAAGAGCCGGACTAAAAAAAGAGGGAAAAAAACCAATTCATCATTGAGCATTTCTTATGTCGCTACTCCAGGCAGCAATTGGCAGCCATATTTTACGGCCACGTATTCTAGAACTTTTCCCTCTAGCTCCATAAATGGCTTTTTCTTGATTATGGATTCCCAAAAAGCGAGTTAGCTACATTTGGAAGTTTGGGGAATCCAACTCCTTCCATCGAGCTGCCAATATTATTCTATAAATTGCTGTGCCTAAAAATAAAAATGTTTCCTCTTCCGTGCTATGTCCAAGAGTACTAATATAACCAAGTATATACAGGGTAGGTGATTCCGCCACTTTATGGCCAAACACTTTCTCCCAAAATTCGGATAACATTCTTTTTAATGATGCTAATTTTACACATTCATAAAACATATGTACTAGAGTTGCAGGGCCTATTCCACATCTCGGACATTCAACCTTTAATCTTTTGTCCCAAGTGTATAACTTAGCCGGTGTATAATATAGGTCATAAATAGTTGTGCTTTTAGATTAGATGATCGGAATAGTTTGGATGTCAACAGCAGAGACATGTGAATATCTACATTGGGATTAATACGTTTACCCGCCCACGATGTCTCTATGTGTTCCAGATCATCTTTTTGTTTCTCCAATAGCATATCATAGATTGTACCTATTCTAGTTAACCGTTTACCTATATTCTCAAGAAAAGGAAAGTTCTCAAGTGTAATTCTTGGAATTTTTAAATGAAGAATAGTATTAGTTTGGATAAACTTAAAGTAATCAGTACTAGGAATGGCAAAGTTTGTTTGAAGGTTCGAAATCCTAGTCTCTGATTCTCCACCAAGAAAATCCCCCACTGTGGCAATCCCCAAATTTTCCAATTTTTTGGCAATATCGTCGTTAGCTTGTATTGACAATATGGAGGAGTGCCGTAGTGGGATGTATTTTTTAAATTTTGGGATTGCAAGATGTCTGGAAGACTTCTTCCATATTTTCCAATCACTATTGATGATCTGAAACTTCACTTTTTTGTAACAAGACGGCTCTAGTTGTCCCAGCAAAAGGCCTTTTGCTTTATTCCCAATTGCTAATTCATATATAGATGGTATCGCATTACTCTGTGTACTTTCAGTCAATGATTTCAAAATAAATAACGGTGCCATTTGATGAAGAAGAGCAGCCCAGAGGTATAGCATTATATTAGGAGTCGCCAAACCGCCCTATGTTGAGGTAGAGATAAATATGTCATAGCCCTCCTAATTGTTCCGTATTGCCAAATAAATTTGGACATTTGTGACTCTATGGATTTAATGTTATTATCTTCCACTATTAGGGGGATGGCTCGGAACAGATATAGTAACCTAGGAAGAATATTCATTTTTAAATAACTGATAGATGAAGACTAATAACCCTAGTGAGATCTTTACTTATAGCCTTCATTAGGGGTTCATAGTTAAGCTTGTTGATATTTTCTACCCTGGGGGATTTACATACTCCAATATATATGGCTTTATCTACTTCTTTGGATCCTCATATTCAACATTATTGGTACATATAACCACTGTTTTATCTCTATTAAGTGAGTACCCAGAATAATGGCCAAACGCCTGGGTAATAAGTTCTATTTCTACAATTGCCTCAGCAGGGTTAGGTGTTACTACCTCAACATCATCTGCATATGCCAGTATCTTAGTTTCATACATGCCAACAATAATAGGTTCTGTTGCTCGAGGTGTTATTTATTTTAGAATCAGGGGGTTGAATCCCTGACTTGTGCCTCTTAATATATTAATTGAGCTAGATTCTATATCCATCACTTGAAGCTTGGCTCTTGGATCTTGATACATTGCTTTGATTGAATTAGCAAAGCCGGGCCCAAAGTTATTCAGTTCCAGTACCTCCCATAAAAATGTCCATGAAACTCGATCGAAAGCTTTTTCGGCGTCGAGGAGGATCATTGACATCTGGCCCCCAGTCCCGCTCATGATGTCAAAGAAGGAGATGACTCTGCAGGTATGATCCGTAGTGCACTTGCCGGGAATAAAGCCATGCTGCCAGGGGGAGACAAGGTGTTCGATGACCCTCCCGAGCCGATTGGCCAACATCTTTGCGTACAGCATCGGAATTGATTAGTGAAATTGGGCAGTATGACAATGGACGCTCTGGAGGCTTTCCCTTTTTAGGGAAGATGATTATATTAGTTTCCTTCCATGACTCTGGTGGGGTACCGCTCCATTGTAGCCCAAAAAATAGGTCTAGCAGGTAAGGTATTATTTGTTCTCTGAGAATTCTATATAATTCTAATGGAAGTTTATCGGGACCTGCGCCTTTCCCTGAGGCCAGGCCAGATAGGGCCAGTTGCAGCTCAGTGACCGTGATTTCTTTTACCAGATCTTCTCTAGTGATGTCATAAGCGGTCCTACTCAACCCACGTTCCCATTATTAATGCCCCTAATTATTCTTTAATTTCATTCGGGTCAGTTATATCATCACTTTGATATAGCTTTTGATAGTACTGCCGAAAAACTTCCACAATATCACCCGGTGTTGTATTTTCTTGACCCTCAAATTTAATAGCAGTAATCATATTATAGGATAATTCCTGACGGGTACGCAATGCCAGCTGCTTTCCCACCCTTTCCCCATGTTCATACATTTTATTCTGATTTGACTGAAAGGTCTCTGCTGCTCTCTGGGTAAGCCCACTATTAAGCTCTGTTTTAAGAATTACCATTCAGGGCAAAGTTGTTCCGCTGTCTTCACCCCGCATTATTAGGGTGGTATGCTCTTCCTCTGCTTCAGCCAATTCCCCCATCTGTTGGTAGTTGACCCTGTGCTGTTGTTTCTTACGTTTGGCCACAAACCTAATTGTCTCTACCCTGAGGGCGGATTTAAAACAATCCCAGACCACCCCCGGGGTTGCTCTGTATCGATTGCAATCAAAGAATCCCTGGGTCCAGGCAGTTATATATTTTATATACTCTCTGTTAGCCAAGAGTTTTCTAACAAATGACCAATTAGAATGAGGCCTGTTAAAATTCGCTATATTGATTGTGAGGGTCAATGAGATATGGTCCGAAATTGTCTTTGGGCACCTAATAATTTCTTCTTCTGTAGAGGAATCTCTGGTTGTCAATATATAATCGATTCTCACATATTTATTGTGGGGATGTGAAAAATATGAATACCCGGGATCTGATTAGTATTTAAGATCACAGATATCTATTAGATCATACCTACCCCTAAGTTGGTTAATGGTTCTAAATACTTTTGGTTTACGGCCTGTGTATGTATCCTGTTTCTGCCTATTCACTGTAGACCCAAGGGAGATATTACAATCACCACAGAATATTAGTGTTCTAGCCCAATAAGCCAGCTCTAGTTCCAACTCTTCGAACATATGTGGGTCGTCCTGGTTTGAGCCATAAACTGAGCAGATAGTGATACCCAGTTTCAGTTCTATAATAGCCCACCTTCCAAGAGTATCAATTGCCTTACGTGTAGCTTGTCCAAGGGAAGTTTTAGCTAAGGTGACTAGCCCACGGGTTTTTGATGTTTGCATTGTAGACGCAAGCAGGTTATATTGGGGAACCCTTAATAAATCCCTTATGTAAATAGGCAGGTGAGTCTCTTGGAGGCAGAGTATATCATAAGAATACTGTCTAATTATTTCATATAAACGGGCCCTCCTACCCCTATCGTTGAGTCCAGCCACGTTCCAGGAACATAACTTTAAAGTCCCCATTGCAGTTTTTTAATTGACACGTATATGATATATGCTCTTCTCAGTTTTACAATCAATACTGAAATTTCAATCTTTTGCATGTCTTTCAACCAATATATTCTTATTATGCATTTGAAGTTGCTTTTTTAAATTTCTTTTCCCCCCCATGCCTTCCCGCCACCACTGCCCCCCTCCTACCCTGCCCCACCACCATCCCCCCAGCACCCAAAGTGAGGCATTCATACTCCGTCAGAGTCTGCTGTGATGGATATGCGTCTCATGACCAGTGCACAATTTAATATTCCTAACTCAACAAACTTGCAGATAAAGTAAGCCTGTATATATTTTATTCACAGACGTGCGGATTGAACCTAATATCCCATATTGCCTAATTTCTCAATCTCTGCCCCTAAATGATTTATTCATGCTACAGCTTGTAGTTATAGTTGTTATCAAGACTTGCTGATTCTGCTCAAGATCTATTTAAGCTCATAAAGATATTCTTTCGCTTTAATTTCCAAGATAGAAAATTTTGTTTGACCCCCATAAATTACTTTGAGCCGAGCAGGATTATTGAGATATGTCTGTGCCTTCTTTTCTTGGTACAGTTTTATCAGCTGGCGCAACCTCCACCTCCTTTCAACTGTGGTGTGGCAGAAGTCAGGGCGCACAAAATAGGAGAACCCACCTCTAGCTCGTTTGGCTTCAGGCCTAGCTTTCTCGAATATTGCCAGTCGGAGGAGGAGGAAATTACCAAAGAAAATGAGAATAGCCTGTGGGTACACCCTGGGGTTCACTGGATGCTTTAAGGTAAGGGGAACTCCGAAAATCTCACTTTAAATGTTATATTAGTAAACTACTAATCACAAACATTAATTAAAATATGTGTATACATGTGTTTTAGACTTCCTAAAATCACACCAATTTTATGAATATCCAAGGTAGCAGAATATACGTATCACAACTTTTCATCATAAATTTGCTAATATAAAACATAATTAAAGAAAAGCCTTCTGAGAACATCTATTTCTTGATGCTGAAGAAATTTATGCTGCATTCTTGAGGCCTAGGAAAAAGAGGATGTCTCTATCCAAACAAAGAAGCTCCTGCTACATATAGTTAGGAGAAAGAACCCTTGTTTGGTGGAGATTCAACTCGTTGGTGTTTCGTTGTCTTCTCTATAGCAGGATTCAGATTAACACAGATTTCTGGATGAAAACACACAAGGTAATGAAACATTGACAAAATGCAGACAAGGTCACTGGAGATATTTGCCTGTAATCCATTATGCAGCTATAGTGTAGAATATGCAACTGGTGTTTACTAAACGAGGTAGCACTCACTAATTAACCAGTATTAACTACTCCAGCTGGTTAACCATTTTCTGCAAAACTGCAGGCTCTTGTTGGATAAACGGGCAGGTGATGTTACTTTCTGGCCCTGATGCTCATTTCACAGAAATTAAACTTCAATGGGAAGCACTTACAAATATAAACATAGTAGGTGACCCATTCGAAGCTGCACTTCTGTAAAGGACAAATGATCCTAACTTCCTGGTCTTCACAAAGGAAAATCAGTGTGTTTTCTTGATAATTCCACATTGAAAAACAATCTGAAATCTTTGATAGTGGCAAATGTAATATTCATCTATCAGAGCCTAATCTGAAGTGACTGTGATGAATGTGTTCTTTATTGGTCTCTCCTGGTGAGAGCAGAGTCAATTAGTCTCCCTTCCAATGACTACAAAATATGAAAAAGTGCAGAATCACCCAGAAGATTTGCAAGCCTTTGAAGCCAAAACGCGTTTGTCTGAGTTATTGTTACAGAGTGGCTGCTTAAAATACATTGGAAGAATTTCCAGTGGGTATGCAATTTCTTTGGAGAGAAGAGCATAAAAAGGCAAAATAAAGTTCTAAAACAAGCGGAATGGGGCATAATAAAAGTCAGAAATTAGCATAAATAGGGCAAAATACTGGTGAGAAATGAGCAGAAAGATGCAAAATAGAGGTCAGATACGAGTAGAAAGAGGCACAATAGAATTCAGCATCAAGCAGAAAGAGATAAAACAAAGGTCAGCTACGAGCAGAAAGAGGCAAAATAGGATCAGAATGAGCAGAAAAAGTTAAAATAAGGGTTAGAAACAGGGGGACAAAGGCAAGCTAGAGCTCAGCAATGAGCAGAAAGAAGCAAGATAAAGGCAAGAAATTAACAGAAAGAGGAAAATAGAGGTCAGAAATTTTGAGAAAGGCAAAATAAAGGTCAGAAAGAAGCAGAAAGATGCATTATAAAGGAACAATGAGAAGACAGCGATGGTAATCTTCCCGCACCGGACTGGTGCGTCCCGCAAACTAAGGATGCGATGACTCTGGCAGCGGCAACAGGCGCTGCAACGATCTCGGCCTTCGTAGCAGCAGGAATTTCCTCGCACTGACAGGGATGCGCTCCGCAAGTGAGCGATGCGTTAAACTTTGCAGAAAGTTCTCTTAAAATCTTGGTTTCCAGCTTCCCAACACAGGTTCAACTTCTAGGGGCACCACATCTGGCCCAAGCCCTCTGGGAAGGACAGAACTCTCTCAGTAGAGTTCAGGGAAGCAGGGGGTGAAGTCCTTTAGTTCGTGGGACTTCTTAACAGGAAGCCAGCTCTTTTTCAGGCCCTTGGAGATTCCTTCAAGCAAGGGGACACAGCAGAAAACAAAGTCTTTCCCGTCACCTGGGCAGCAAAGCAACTGCAGGTCAGTCCAGCAAAGCAACAGCAGGACAGTCTTCCTTCTTCAGTCTTCCAGCTTTCTCCTTGCAGAGGTTCCTTCTTGATTCCAGGATGATCTAATTTTCTGTAGTCTGGGGTCCTGTACTTATACTCAAAAAAGTATTTGTTTCTTTTGTGAAGGAGGGCTCTCAGCCCGGTCAAAACCAGTTCTGGAGCACTCTGTTTACATGACTCCTTCTTTCCTTTCACAGTGCAGAGCAGAAACTTCAGACGACCCACAGGAGGTGGAGCCAGCATTGTGGAGGGAAAGCACAGCCCTGAAGCACTTTGTTGACATGATTCCTTCTCTCCTTTCACAGTGCAGGGCAGAGACATCAGACGCACCACAGGGGTGGAGCCAGCACTGTGGGGGACAGGCACAGTCCTATTCAGGTCCCAGGTGCAACTCCTCCCTCCCAGCTAGATGCACATCTCTCTATTCACCACTGGGTGGACTCATTCTGTCTCCTGGAATCCCCCAGCCCTGTCACTCACAAACCAGACAGTCAATTCACATACAGACAAAGGCACACATAAAGGCCAGACAAGAAAGCAGCCACTTTCTAAAAGTGCTGGTTTCAAACACAGGATTCAAAACAACATCCTTCCTAAAAGATGTGTTATTAAATTCTGAGTTCAGGGATACCAGACTTATATGTCCTATCTTGCTCCCATGGGAAGATATGCAGGTAACCACTGCAACCAGCATTCCCCATGATAGCCTATGGGCAAGATAGCCTTACAATAGTGAAAAACGAAAATGGCTGTAATTTACTACCAGAGCATGTCACCTGCCCTAGTACATGCTCTACCTTTCACATACACTACACCCTGCCCAAGGGGGTACCTTTGGCCTTCCATAGGGGTGACCAATCTGTACAGAAAGGGAAGGGTTAGGCCTGGTCAGAAGGGACACTGGCCAGGTTGACATGGCAGTTCACAGATTGCACACAGGCACTGCGGTGGCAGGCCTGAGACACCATTTTATGGCTACTCATGTGGGGGGCACAATCGGGGCTGGAGGCCCACTAGTAGCATTTGTATCACCAGCCCTGGCACACTTATGCCACTTTACTAGGGACTTCTTGGTGATACAAATATTCCATTCATGGATAACCAATCACAATAACAATTTACACCAGGAGCATATGCACTTTAGCACTGATCAGCAGTGGTAAAGTGCCCAGAGTCCTACTGCCAACAACCACAGATCAGGAAAAACAAGGGAGGAAGAAGCAAAAAGTTTGGGGTAAACCCTGCAAAAAGGGCCATTTCCAACAGAGGCAAAATAAAGGTCATACATAAGCAGACAAAAGCAAAAGAGAGCAGAGAATTGGCAGGACCTACTTGGGCACTCATGCAATCACTCACAGAACTCACAGCCACTCATGAACCCACTCTCTCACAGATGAACTCAGACATGTACACTCACTCACAGATCCAGTCAGACACTCATGCACCCGCTTACAAAATCAGACATACACTCACCCACCCATTCACAGTCCTACTCAGAGACTTAAGTACCTACTCAGAGATTCACACACCCACTTACAGGTTACTGTTAGGAAATAACAGTAAAAAATGATAGACGTTTACTGGGATGGTATAGTAGGAAATAGAATTTAAAAAAAACATTGGAAATTCACTGAAAAAAGAAATGTTACAGGGAAGTTATGTACTTATAGTAGGCTGAGATTTCACTCATGCAAAACCATAGAAATTTAACAGTTATAGTTACCTGAGCTAACAATAACTTGCACCCCGCAAGGCACTGCTTATGACCCTACATATTACATCTCCAACATCACTGATGACATTATCCACAGAACCACTCACACATCCACTCATCCATTGTAGAAAGTCTCATATTTCCACTCACAGACCATACAATCACACACAAATCAATAGAACCCCTCACATACCCACTATGTCACCCATAGCCCCACTCACACACCCACTCACTCACCCACACAGTATCTCACACAGCCACACACTCACCCATATAACTACTATACACCCACTTATCTACCTATACAGCCTCTCACACACTCACTCCCTCATCCATACAGCCTCTCAACACAGCCACTCACTCACCTATTCAAACACTCACACATTCACTGACATACCCACACAACCGCTTACATACCCATTCACGCATCCATACAAGCAGTCATGATGTCATTTGAGATGCCATCAGTGATGTCATGAGTGATGTCACTGACCATGTCATGAGTGATGTAATATGTGACGTCATGAGCAGTGCATTGCGGGCGCCCGAGTTATAGTTATATACTATAACGGGTGAATTTCAATGGTTTTGTATTAGTGAAATGTCCTGCTAACTATAACACGTGTGAAACCTATGGTTTTTTCAGTGAATTTTTAACGCTTTTTAAATGCTAATTTTTAACTATAACGTGTGTGAAACCTATGCTTTTTTCAGTGAATTTCAAAGGTTTTGTAAATGATAACTTTTAAATGTATTAATTGTTATATTTTTTATACTGATTTACTACATTATTTTAAACTATTTTTTAAATTATTTTTATTTTTAATGACATTACACATTTTTTATATAAATTGAAAAAAAATGTTTTTAAAAATATTGGAATTGTAATATATATATTTTTTTAATTCATATATAGCAGGGAATGATATCCATGGAAGGAAATTCAAATTACTGGTAAGTACAGTTACATTCACTTTTCAGGAATAGTAGTGAGCTAGATAGGGGAATTAATTCCTCTTCAATCCTGAGGTCCCCTGTGAGCCAACCAGCCCATCAGGTACCTCCAGTATGAGCCAGGCAGCTGTGTTGCAGAGAGTCGTTCAAAGGGCACACCCCCTGTTTACAACACTCTGCAACACAGTTCCGTGGTGCTTACTGGAGATATCTGTTGGACAAGTGCCCCCTAGGGGACCTCTGGATTGAACAGGAATTAATTCCCCAACTTAAAACGCGCCTCAGGGCATGTTTGCACTCACATCACCTCAAGCCCCGCCCCCTACCTTCACCACTGTGCTAACGCGCCCTGTAGAGTATTCTAAGTTGGGGGATTAAGTCCCAGCCAACTATAACTCGCACCCTCGCAATGCACTGCTGATGACATCACATATTCCATCATTTATGACATGGTCAGTAACATCACTGATGACATCTCAAATGGCTAAGCTTGAAGAAAAGGCTGCAATAATTTTACAAAAAAATACCTCTACTAATATATTTAGGTATTAAGAAATAACCTTCTTTGTAGCTTTAATAATTCGGCATCTACAAAAACTACTTATGGTATGCTTGTCCTCTTTACCAAATATAACACCAATGCCTGCTGCAGTCTTCACGGTCTGTTTACAATTAGAATGACACCACTAGTTACATTATTCATTCATTAGAAATTGACTTGTTGGTATTTTCAAGCCATACAATTATTTTAATGGCTTGTAAGATACCAAATACTCAAGCGCGGTTCACGCAGAAGCAACTCATCCCTTCAATGGTTTCCTTTGCATTCTGGGAATTGTAGTCACGATTTTAAAGAGATTATCGATTACAAGTCTACCAAAGAAAAAAAATGGTCTGCCTGACTAATTCCCACACGGCTCCTGAAATGTTGCATTGTCACACGCACTAAAACTAACAAACGGAACAAGTAAGAGGTAAAACAGGTGAGATCTTCGACCGGTTCACTCACTCTACCTTTTTCTCACTGTTGTGCCTCTGCTGTGACCCACAGAATGCTCTGAGACCGTGCCTGCTTATGTTCTTTGTGAATGACGTTCTTAACGGTAGCAGCATCATCTTTTTGGTGTGTAGGAAAACACAGCCTATGTCTACACGTGCTGTATACTAGTTGGTGCGAAGGCGAGAGGTGAAAATGTAAGTTTGCACGTAATGACCAGCCCCTGCACAAAGCAGGTAGTGCAAGAACAGAGAGGAGAACGACTCACCATCGATGACAGCCCAAAACCAAGAATTGCAAAGGGTGGAGCAACTATCTAAAGAATCAGGATGGATAGGAGTTTAGTCTTACATCGTTGTGAAATATGGAGAAAGTCTGAAAAGTACAAGAAGGACGTTCCTCAGATGAGAGATTGGATGGACAACATTTTGAACATAGGGATATTCTATGAAACTGTGGATGATGGTGGAGGTTCTGGAAAGCTGTGGAGGATGTATGCAACATTAGGAGCTTGTATGCAGCGTGGAAGTATTATTCTGTGAATTGTAAAGAGTGTAACAATTCTGTAGGTTGCTGAAGGATAGGAGCTAAGTTCTGTAGTGTCAAAGCATACAAGCGTCTTCTGTATTGTTGTGAAAGATGTGAGAGGAGTTATTTGGATTTGGGAGGAATAGAAGTGAGGTCTATGGAACTAGGAAGGATGCAAGAGGAGCTCAAGAAAGCTGCTAATAATGTTCTGTGGAGTTGCAAGGGATGGGGGAATTCTGTGCAACTGTTAAGGAAACTGAACAAATTGAGGTGACTCAAGAGCTGTAAAAGGCAGCAGATGTGGGGAAAACAGAAGACATTCTGCAAATTAGTTAGGGGGAGTTATGCATAGTTGTAAAACATGGGTGGAAATTTCTGTAAATTTTGAAGGTGTAGATTTGTAATAGATGGGAAGTATGCTCTACACTTTTGAAGGATGGGGAAGTGCTATGAAGTTGAGAAGGGGTAGAAAGAGTTTGTAAAGATGCAAGAGCAGTTCTGCAGATTTTGAAACATGCAACAGTTCTGTATAGTTGTGAAGGATAGGAGGTAGGAGATAGAGTGCAGCACGCTAACCCCTGGGGGCATCTTCGTGTCGAGTACCAGAGGTGGTACTCACTTACTTTACCGACTTCATAAGGATGAAGGGCTGAGTGGTCATGCCGGAATTGAAACCTGTGACAAGGAGGTCAAAGGGACATTCCTGACCTGGTCAAAAGATAACTGACAGAAGCAAAAGTGTCAACTACTTAACCCGAAGGAGGTCAGCAAGGGAAGCATTGAGATACTGTTCAAAGTAGCACTGTATCTTTCTGGCCTGACAGGGTGGGTGAGCTGGTGAACTCAGCAGTGCTGCTGAGACCCCGAGGCTGAAGCGGAAATGTAACAGCGCCAGCACATGGTGTCCCAGGGGGTTGATCGCTATTGAGAGGTGTCTGTAGTCACCAATTCAAAGTAATGTGTCACTGCAGTGAAGAGGTGAAACTCTTTGTTTCAAACGAAAGAACTGGAAGCACCCAGTGTCTGACAACACCAGCCCATTTAAAGCAGGCAAACAAGGGACGTCAGTGCAAACCGGCAATATCACTCAGTGACTCCAAGGCTCACTGTGGCCTGCAGATCACGAGACTGAATCCAGCAATATCACTCTGACTTCAGGGCTCACTGTAGCCTGCAGATCATGAGACTGAATTCACCAATGTCACTCGATGACTTCAGTGATCACAGTGGCGGGAGTGCAGATCACAAAACTGAATCCGGCAATAGCACTCAGTGACTTTAGTGCTCACTTTGGTCTGCAGATGTCAAGCCTGAATCTGGCAATGACCGTCTCAGCCCTTCATCCTTCCATTGTAAATAGGCTGGGAATCATTACATCTGGTTACGGTATGTTGTGATACTGTCACACAGCTCACTTTGAGGGGCACTCCTCTGAAAGAGGCCCGTGTTTGCCAGAGCACAAGAGGTTAGTGTGTCCGCATCAGAAGAGAGGTGTCTGCAGCAGGAGTCAGGACAGGTTTAGGACAGAGCTAGCGAGGTATGGGGTGGGCTCACAGATGGAGACCCTCATGGCATACTTCACACTCTGCACAGGGCCGTGAAACACACTGCGAGGCACCTACAGACACTTCACAACTAACAGACAACGAATCTGGTAACACTTGGCTACAGTTCTAGCATTTAGTGAGAAACTCAGAGCAGCGCCATTTTAAAAAGACAGAGGTCCCCCTAGAAAGTACAGCAAATGAGATTCTTCACTGGTGACGTTTCGCCAATGAGAGTTGCTCTAATTTTGATAGCGAGGCTTGGAATGCAAATAGTGCCGGATAGATTGACGTACCCTTCTTCGGGTTGAGAGATGATTGGAAGTTTGAGCTAGAGAGATTGGAAGCTGAAATGCGATGAGAGATATTTCGGCTCCGACTCCCAGTGCTGGTCATTGATTTAATTAAATTGTTCCTTGATGGATATCAAAAATTGGCGGTCTAGGAGTGACAGCAGAGAGGGACGGGTCACAATAGTGTAGGCACAAGGAACTGAATTTGGCAGTCAACTTAAACATTTAATATTGTTATGTTTTAATTGAGCCTAAGTATGCCGAGTTGTAATCCCCATATAAAAAAGAGCATTATTTTTTATCGGCAGGGTATGCGTACCTACGCGAACCCTGCAATTTTTCCCCCCAAAAATTTGGGGGGGGGCTTTAGGGGTCCTTGTGCGACCCCCTGAGCAGGCCTAGGGGGTCAGGGTATTTCTACCCTGCCCCCTTTGCGTGTTTTCCACCTTTGTTTCCCTGCTTTCTTGTGCCTCAGTCTACCGAGGCACAAGATGGCTGCCAACACTTTCTGGTTTAGAGTGTTGACAGACAGTTGACAGCCAATTAGCATTCAGCTCGTGCTCGGGAAGGTACAGAGTACAGTAAGCTTACAGTAAGCTTACCGTAACACCTCCAATATATATCTATGATTTTACTTTTGATTTACTCAGGAACTACTAAACGGATTTACACCATTTAACAAAAAGACCCATCTGCGAACAGAACTCTACCTTTTTGCCAAGTTTGGTGTAATTCCTATCACCCGTTCGGGCTGTAGCCCCGGCTAAAGGTCCTATGGGAAATTGCATGAGGAAAAACACATTTTGCGAGAATCAAGAGGGAGAGAGAGGACCAGAAAGCTAGTCCAGATCCCCGGTTTATATGTATGGATATCAAAAGGAGACTAGCTCTAGATTGGGTTAATCTAACATTAATATTATAGATTTCTATTAGTTACATAGCGACTCAGTATTGTTTTGCCAAGTGGCAGTGGCACCTGTTGGGTGTCTTTAGAAAGCCCTCACCCACCAACCTAGTTGGTGGCATGCTTCATCATCGGGCCCACCCAGTGACACCTAGCGTGTCCCGGGTGTGCTTCGACGCCTGATTACAGCGGAGCAGGTATGTCACTGTGTGTGCGGTGTAGGGTGTTAAGGTATGTGAAGTTAAAACGGCTTGGCGGATGGTCCCTGAGGTGAGGATACTTTATTAAAAGGGCCTCCGTCAGCGGTTAAAAATAAGGCTGTGGGACGTTAGAGGCGGGTTACGACCTCCTACGTCCTTGGAGTGTCAACATGTTTCAGCCAGTGCCTTATACTAATCTGGCTTTCTTCAGGACAATAAAATATGTGTGGGTTAAAATAGGGGTTGTGTAGTGTAGTCTATGTGTCTACACGCCCTACAGTGTATCTAACTGTGAGAGGGGGGATTCCCTTCTCAAGATCACCTGTACATTTAACATTGAGGACAGGTACAAGACAAACATAGGAGAGAAAGAGTCACTAGAAGGTATTGGTCATGTTTTATGACAGCCGACTTAAATAGCGAATAGTGCAGGCTATGAGCGGCTCAAGTGTAATGATACTGGTGGTATCATTAATGTGAAATCGCACTAGAACTTCGAGGGTGAAGTGATTAAAACAGCGGTAAAAATTACTGCAGTGAAAGGTGAAGAATAGTGGCGCAAGGACCATTTCTTACGCTTTCAAGGCTTGTTTTTGCTCCAAGGTTATTGAAGTGGCAGGGTGTGGCCCTAGTAGGGAGAAAGAGGTAGGACCACTGGGGTTAGGGGACCTGTAGGAGAAAATTTGGGAAGCGCTTACCTATTGTAGTGATACTCAGCATACTCACAGGATTTCTGGCCAGCACCAGCGTGGGACCTGTTGTGCCTCCTTCGCAGAACCGGTAGTGAATGGCTGCTGTTGCCGGTTTATATACTGTCATAGATTGAATAATTGAGGGCACCTGTTGGAAGAGCAATGGTAGAGAGACTCGCTAGGCGGGTCTAGATAGCGCTCAGGTGTGTTGCTAATTGGCGCGCTGAAGTGCCCGGTCAGATGCGCCTGTGTGGGCGTGTGAGGCTGCTGGTTGCCGGTGCGGCCGTGGATAGCGCATGCGCGGCCGGGAAGTGGTCCGCGCATGCGTAGACGGCAGTGAACAGTGCATGCGCGGCCGAGAAGTGGTCCGCGCATGCGCCGTAGTGAGTATTCTGGTGCCCGAATGGGAGGGTATCCCCGTTCGCGCTACCGCTCAATTACCTGCTGCACTGGCTCAAGTTGCGTGGCGGAAGCAGCATGATGTAGCATTATGAAAAGCGATTATGGCCCAGAGTGCTACTATGTGTAGATTAATATACCTCCACGTTACCTACTGGCTCATGATAGATGACAGGGGCAGTTTAATGGGGCATAATGGATAGCGCTTGAGGCCCTGGGTGTTCTCAGGTGCTAGTATATATAACATGGCAAGGGGAATAGCGCGTTGGACACCAGGTGGTTCTCAAGTGCCAGGTTAGCACAGTATACGGTAGGGCCTTCCTGGAGGGTGATAACGACCAGGGGACGTTATATACCCTGGGTGGTAGGTGTTTGGACAGACTGTGTTGCTCCATAGAGTTGCGATTGCCATCATAGGGTCAGGGAGTTCCAGGGGATAGCATCATTAAGCCCATCCGTAGCTGTGGATAGACGGTATATCCATCTTTGTTCTTTGTTTAGTAGTTTTTTGTCATTGTTGACGGGGCTGACTGGTATTTGCTCAATGACTGCCCAGGTGAAGTCATTGGGGGTGTGACCGTGGGTGATGAAGTGGTTTGTCAATTTGCTAATGTTTTCTTGCATCGCATTGTGCTGCGGTGCTCTGTGATCCTGGTCCTCACTTTGCGAGTGGTCATGCCCACATATCTGAGACCACATCTGCAGGTTATTAAGTAGATAACATTCTGCGAGTTGCAATTAGTGTGGCTCCTTTGGGACCATACTTTATTCGGTTCCAAGTTCAGGGTTTTGGTGTGGGATGTCAAATGACAGACACTGCAGTCATTGCATGGGTAGTGTCCGGTTACTTTAGGCATTCCCCACGCATTGAGGATGGTATTGTCGGGTTTAGGTGGTGGTTTGGGTCTGGTACTGACTAGTTGGTCTCTGAGGTTGTGGCACCTTTTGTAGGCGAACCTGGGGGGTTCCCATTTCCTTTGCCCTGAATTGATGATTCTCCAGTGCTTTTTTATTATTTTAGCCACTTCATTGGAGGCAGTATTGAAAGTAGTCACACATGTTGTAGGTTGTGTGTCGCTTTCTTTGGTGACGTCTTCAAGTAGTGCGTCACGGTTCTGGTTTCTTGCCCTCTTCTGGGTTTTCTTGATGATCGCCTTAGGGTAACCGCGGTTTTCTAGTTTTTGGGCTAGGTCCGCTGATTGTCTTTTGTAGTCGTTTACATCTGAGCAGTTCCTTATAATGCGGAGAAACTGGCCAAAGGGTAAGTTCTCTTTTAGGGGGCGGGGATGGAAGCTGTTGAAGTGTAGCAGTGAATTTCTTGCCGTGGGTTTGTAATATGTTGTTGTTGTCAAGGTTCCGCCTTTAGCTGTTATTTGTAGGTCCAAGAAAGCGAGTTGCTGGTTACTGGCTGTGCAGGTGAACTTGAGGTATGGATCCCTGTTGTTGAGCCATTGCAGGAAGTTATCTAGTTCAGGTTGTTGCCCGTTCCAGATGACTAGTATATCATCGATATATCGGTGCCATTTTGTATGTGGTTCTTGAACGGGTTGGCTTCCGTATTTATGTGTGTGCTCTCAAAGTGGTGGACGTAAAGTCCAGCTACACTCGGCGTGAAAACACTGCCCATTGAGGTTCCGTTGGTTTGTAGGTAAAAGGTGCCCTCATATTCAAAGTAGTTTTCTTTCAGGGCAAGGGCTGCACAATTCATGACAAAACTCCTGGGTGTCTGGTATGGCCAGGGGGATTCTTCCAGGATGTCATGTAGGACCTGTAAGGTGGCGTCTTGTGGGAGGCTGGTGTATAAGCTTTCCACATCCAGTCCTACCAGTAGCTGTGTCTCGGGGTCAAAGGGGATGTTATCGATAACCTGCAGAAGGTGTTTGGTGTCCCTAATGTAAGAGGGGGTTTTTTGTACCAGGGGGTTTAGGTAGAAGTCACAATATCTTGAAAGTGGCTCTAGAATGGAGTTGATGCCCGATACAATTGGTCTGCCCGGTGGTGGAATTACCCCTTTATGTACCTTAGGTACTGTGTAGAAGTATGGGGTTCTGGTGTTATCCGGGCAGAGATATTCGGCCTCCTGTTGTGAGATGTGCTCGTCATCTGCTGCCCTTTTGACAAGGTTGTGCACTGTATTGCGTAGTTGTTCTGTGGGGTCCTGCTCCAGTCTGCGGTAGTTCCGGCTGTCGCTGAGTAATCTCCGACATTCCGCATCGTAGTCTGTTTTGTCCAATAGCACAATGCCACCCCCTTTATCTGCTGGTTTGATTACCAGGGTGGGGTTATTTTGCAGGCGTTGTATCGTCTGCCTATCTTCCCATGACATGTTATTGTAGTGGTTGGTCGGGTTGAGTTTTTCGATGTCATTAAAGACACCCAACAGGTGCCACTGCCACTTGGCAAAACAATACTGAGTCGCTATGTAACTAATAGAAAAACACATTTTGGAACCCCCCTTTTTTTCTCGGCCCCCGCTTCACGAATCACCCCTAAACTTTCAGGGAAGAAGCGGAGTGGAGCAGGCCATCTTCTTGGAGAAATTCGAGAAGATTCATTCACCGGCGCTAAAGTTATTCCAAATAGAATGTTGTGGATTTCCTATGGAAACTAGGTTTTAACTATAACTACCTACTGGCGACCGCCAGTAGGTAATATATATATATATATATATATATATATATATATATATATATATATATATATATTCACTGAAAAAACCATAGGTTATAGACCATATATAGTTAGGGATTAGCATTTACAAAACCTTATTTTATTCGCACAAAACCATTGAAATTCCATATATAGTTCGTTGCACTAACTATATATCGCGGACCCACAATCCACTGCTAATGATGTCACATATTACATCATTCATGACATGGTCAGTGACATCACTGATGACATCACTGATGACATCTCAAATGACATCACTGATGACATCACTGATGACATCTCAAATGCAAACTCGCTATAAGTGTACTGGGGATGCCCAGACGTGGGTCCCAGGCACTCCACACCACTGGAGTCAAGCTAGCCGGGCTGATGAGAGGTGTTACCTCGAAACCGGTCCGGTCCTCGGATGCTTGATTCCGTTCTGGGAAGGACATGGCTTTTGTAGTTCGGACTGGACTGTTCCCATGCGGCACAGGGTCAGAGCTGATTTGCATATCGCCATTGTCTAACCCAGGGTGGTGTGGAGTGCAAAAAAACGATGGATTAGGACCCAGATCTTTTGACTGGGTTGAATGTGTGACATTGATCCTCATTCGGTCCATCACCTGTTGTTTTTGCAAACTCGCTATAAGTGTACTGGGGATGCCCAGACGTGGGTCCCAGGCACTCCACACCACTGGAGTCAAGCTAGCCGGGCTGATGAGAGGTGTTACCTCGAAACCGGTCCGGTCCTCGGATGCTTGATTCCGTTCTGGGAAGGACATGGCTTTTGTAGTTCGGACTGGACTGTTCCCATGCGGCACAGGGTCAGAGCTGATTTGCATATCGCCATTGTCTAACCCAGGGTGGTGTGGAGTGCAAAAAAACGATGGATTAGGACCCAGATCTTTTGACTGGGTTGAATGTGTGACATTGATCCTCATTCGGTCCATCACCTGTTGTTTTTGCAAACTCGCTATAAGTGTACTGGGGATGCCCAGACGTGGGTCCCAGGCACTCCACACCACTGGAGTCAAGCTAGCCGGGCTGATGAGAGGTGTTACCTCGAAACCGGTCCGGTCCTCGGATGCTTGATTCCGTTCTGGGAAGGACATGGCTTTTGTAGTTCGGACTGGACTGTTCCCATGCGGCACAGGGTCAGAGCTGATTTGCATATCGCCATTGTCTAACCCAGGGTGGTGTGGAGTGCAAAAAAACGATGGATTAGGACCCAGATCTTTTGACTGGGTTGAATGTGTGACATTGATCCTCATTCGGTCCATCACCTGTTGTTTTTGCAAACTCGCTATAAGTGTACTGGGGATGCCCAGACGTGGGTCCCAGGCACTCCACACCACTGGAGTCAAGCTAGCCGGGCTGATGAGAGGTGTTACCTCGAAACCGGTCCGGTCCTCGGATGCTTGATTCCGTTCTGGGAAGGACATGGCTTTTGTAGTTCGGACTGGACTGTTCCCATGCGGCACAGGGTCAGAGCTGATTTGCATATCGCCATTGTCTAACCCAGGGTGGTGTGGAGTGCAAAAAAACGATGGATTAGGACCCAGATCTTTTGACTGGGTTGAATGTGTGACATTGATCCTCATTCGGTCCATCACCTGTTGTTTTTGCAAACTCGCTATAAGTGTACTGGGGATGCCCAGACGTGGGTCCCAGGCACTCCACACCACTGGAGTCAAGCTAGCCGGGCTGATGAGAGGTGTTACCTCGAAACCGGTCCGGTCCTCGGATGCTTGATTCCGTTCTGGGAAGGACATGGCTTTTGTAGTTCGGACTGGACTGTTCCCATGCGGCACAGGGTCAGAGCTGATTTGCATATCGCCATTGTCTAACCCAGGGTGGTGTGGAGTGCAAAAAAACGATGGATTAGGACCCAGATCTTTTGACTGGGTTGAATGTGTGACATTGATCCTCATTCGGTCCATCACCTGTTGTTTTTGCAAACTCGCTATAAGTGTACTGGGGATGCCCAGACGTGGGTCCCAGGCACTCCACACCACTGGAGTCAAGCTAGCCGGGCTGATGAGAGGTGTTACCTCGAAACCGGTCCGGTCCTCGGATGCTTGATTCCGTTCTGGGAAGGACATGGCTTTTGTAGTTCGGACTGGACTGTTCCCATGCGGCACAGGGTCAGAGCTGATTTGCATATCGCCATTGTCTAACCCAGGGTGGTGTGGAGTGCAAAAAAACGATGGATTAGGACCCAGATCTTTTGACTGGGTTGAATGTGTGACATTGATCCTCATTCGGTCCATCACCTGTTGTTTTTGCAAACTCGCTATAAGTGTACTGGGGATGCCCAGACGTGGGTCCCAGGCACTCCACACCACTGGAGTCAAGCTAGCCGGGCTGATGAGAGGTGTTACCTCGAAACCGGTCCGGTCCTCGGATGCTTGATTCCGTTCTGGGAAGGACATGGCTTTTGTAGTTCGGACTGGACTGTTCCCATGCGGCACAGGGTCAGAGCTGATTTGCATATCGCCATTGTCTAACCCAGGGTGGTGTGGAGTGCAAAAAAACGATGGATTAGGACCCAGATCTTTTGACTGGGTTGAATGTGTGACATTGATCCTCATTCGGTCCATCACCTGTTGTTTTTGCAAACTCGCTATAAGTGTACTGGGGATGCCCAGACGTGGGTCCCAGGCACTCCACACCACTGGAGTCAAGCTAGCCGGGCTGATGAGAGGTGTTACCTCGAAACCGGTCCGGTCCTCGGATGCTTGATTCCGTTCTGGGAAGGACATGGCTTTTGTAGTTCGGACTGGACTGTTCCCATGCGGCACAGGGTCAGAGCTGATTTGCATATCGCCATTGTCTAACCCAGGGTGGTGTGGAGTGCAAAAAAACGATGGATTAGGACCCAGATCTTTTGACTGGGTTGAATGTGTGACATTGATCCTCATTCGGTCCATCACCTGTTGTTTTTGCAAACTCGCTATAAGTGTACTGGGGATGCCCAGACGTGGGTCCCAGGCACTCCACACCACTGGAGTCAAGCTAGCCGGGCTGATGAGAGGTGTTACCTCGAAACCGGTCCGGTCCTCGGATGCTTGATTCCGTTCTGGGAAGGACATGGCTTTTGTAGTTCGGACTGGACTGTTCCCATGCGGCACAGGGTCAGAGCTGATTTGCATATCGCCATTGTCTAACCCAGGGTGGTGTGGAGTGCAAAAAAACGATGGATTAGGACCCAGATCTTTTGACTGGGTTGAATGTGTGACATTGATCCTCATTCGGTCCATCACCTGTTGTTTTTGCAAACTCGCTATAAGTGTACTGGGGATGCCCAGACGTGGGTCCCAGGCACTCCACACCACTGGAGTCAAGCTAGCCGGGCTGATGAGAGGTGTTACCTCGAAACCGGTCCGGTCCTCGGATGCTTGATTCCGTTCTGGGAAGGACATGGCTTTTGTAGTTCGGACTGGACTGTTCCCATGCGGCACAGGGTCAGAGCTGATTTGCATATCGCCATTGTCTAACCCAGGGTGGTGTGGAGTGCAAAAAAACGATGGATTAGGACCCAGATCTTTTGACTGGGTTGAATGTGTGACATTGATCCTCATTCGGTCCATCACCTGTTGTTTTTGCAAACTCGCTATAAGTGTACTGGGGATGCCCAGACGTGGGTCCCAGGCACTCCACACCACTGGAGTCAAGCTAGCCGGGCTGATGAGAGGTGTTACCTCGAAACCGGTCCGGTCCTCGGATGCTTGATTCCGTTCTGGGAAGGACATGGCTTTTGTAGTTCGGACTGGACTGTTCCCATGCGGCACAGGGTCAGAGCTGATTTGCATATCGCCATTGTCTAACCCAGGGTGGTGTGGAGTGCAAAAAAACGATGGATTAGGACCCAGATCTTTTGACTGGGTTGAATGTGTGACATTGATCCTCATTCGGTCCATCACCTGTTGTTTTTGCAAACTCGCTATAAGTGTACTGGGGATGCCCAGACGTGGGTCCCAGGCACTCCACACCACTGGAGTCAAGCTAGCCGGGCTGATGAGAGGTGTTACCTCGAAACCGGTCCGGTCCTCGGATGCTTGATTCCGTTCTGGGAAGGACATGGCTTTTGTAGTTCGGACTGGACTGTTCCCATGCGGCACAGGGTCAGAGCTGATTTGCATATCGCCATTGTCTAACCCAGGGTGGTGTGGAGTGCAAAAAAACGATGGATTAGGACCCAGATCTTTTGACTGGGTTGAATGTGTGACATTGATCCTCATTCGGTCCATCACCTGTTGTTTTTGCAGACATCTCAAATGACATCACTGATGACATCACTGATGACAACAACCAATGACTGTATGTTTCTGTAAAGTTAAAATATGTCTTACATGTTGAAGAATGAGTGGATGTATAAGTGTCTGGATGAAGGATTTCGTAGGTGCATGACTGACTGTATGAGAGAATGATTAAATGTGTCTCACTGAGTGCATGGGTTAGTCACTAAAGTGTCTTAATTTGGCAATCATTATATATGTTGTTCTGTAAACTGCTGCATGTTTAACACCTTGGCTGCTATGCGTTTTCCCCCCCTGTGCTGGAAATTGCTTTATTACTTTATTCATGACGAGCTCAGCTCGTCATCAGCACAGCTCAACTGTGCATCATGACGAGCTCAGCTCGTCATGAGCATCGAAAGGGTTAAATCAGTAGCTATATCAGTAACTATATGGGTTATTGAATGGTTGCCCAAGTATTTGTATGGGAGACTGAGTTTGTGTGTGGGTGGCTGGGAGGTGTATGACTATGTGCATAGATGTGTGAGCAGTTGATTCCCTAGGTGTATGGGTTCAAAAGTGCATGTAGAAACAGCTGTATGGACAGTTGACTGTGTGCATGAGTGTATTGGTGAGTGAATGGATATCTCAGTGCTGCATGTCAAAGTAAGAACATATGTAAAACACAGTCCATGAGAGAGTTGACATATATAAATAACTGAACATAAGAGCCAGTGAATGTGGGAGTGGCTGTATGGATCATTGTGAACTTGTATCAGGGATTGTATAAGAGAGTAAATATGTGTTAGTATATGTTTGAATAAGTAAGGTGTGTATAACTGTATAGTTGAGGAAATGGAGGTGTGATTGATTCTTTGCATGACTGACTAGGTGTGTGAGTAACTCCATGGATGTGTGACAGTCTGTGAGTGTCTGTTTACACTGAGTGTATCTAAGGTTATATTACAGTCTGAAGATGTTCATTGTATTATCACATAAATGATATCATAAGTGATGTGATCAATAATGTCAAATGAGATGGAGATGTCAGTGATGTCATCAGTGATGTCATTTGAGATGTCATCAGTGATGTCATCAGTGATGTCATTTGAGATGTCATCAGTGATGTCATCAGTGATGTCACTGACCATGTCATGAATGATGTAATATGTGACATCATTAGCAGTGGATTGCGGGTCCGCGATATATAGTTAGTGCAACTAACTATATATGGAATTTCAATGGTTTTGTGCGAATAAAATAAGGTTTTGTAAATGCTAATCCCTAACTATATATGGTCTATAACCTACGGTTTTTTCAGTGAATTTTCAAGGTTTTGTAAATGCAAATTCCTAACTATATATGGTCTATAACCTATGGTTTTTTCAGTGAATTTCATTGGTTTTTTAAAAGCTAATATCTATAGCTGTAAAATATATTCTTTATTACGTGACGTATCAAGTAGCCCGTGAGACCCCTCATGATGCATCGCATAACCGTGACGTATCGTCTCTGCAGCGCAAACAAAACCGCAATCGCAATTTTTTGTTCTTTTGCCCCGCGGGGAACTTTAATAGCCCCCTCATCAATCCTAGGGGTTCAGGAGGAGTCTACCTTACCCCTTTCCTTCATTTACACCTGTTTTTTTTTCCACCTCTTGTCTCTCGATCCCACAGAGAGACAAGATGGCGGCCGCTCCAGACTGTTTACAATGTTAACAGCCAATCAGCTTCACCTCAGACTCCCGTTACACTGCCGGTTAGCTTCCCGGTTAGCTGCCCGGTTAGCTGCCCGGTTCGCGTACCAAGACGCGTCTCTACCGCGAATAAATCGAATTTTTTTTTTGGGCCCCGCGTCGCTCTATAATATCCCCCTCATCAATCCTAGGGGGTCAGAAGGGGTCTACCTTGCCCCCTTTCCTTCATTTCCCTCTTTGTTTTGGCCTCCTCTTGTCTCTCGATCCTACCGAGAGACAAGATGGCGGCCGCTCAGGACTGTTTACAATGTTGACAGCCAATCAGCTACTCCTCAGACTCCCGTTACACTGCCGGTTAGCTTCCCGGTTAGCTGCCCGGTTCGCGTACCAAGACGCGTCTCTACGGCGAAAAAATCGGATTTTTTTTTTTTTTTGTTGGGCCCCGCGTGGCTCTATTATATCCCCCTCATCAATCCTAGGGGGTCACAAGGGGTCTACCTTGCCCCCTTTCATTCATTTCCCCCTTTGTTTTGGCCTCCTCTTGTCTCTCGATCCTACCGAGAGACAAGATGGCGGCCGCTCCGGACTGTTTAGAATGTTGACAGACACCGGAGAGCCAATCAGCTTTGCATCGCAAAGTTCCGTTACGCGAAAAGTACGTGAACCGGAGCGCTGCCCGGAGCGCTGTTACAGATATATATCTTTTTTTGAACGTTCATTTCTCAAAATTCACTGAAGCACATATGTTGAGACCTAGCAAAGGCACATCGGGCTAACAGTCCCTACAATTTTGCCAAGTTTCGTGCAAATCCATTCAGCCGTTCGAGCTAAAAGTGAGGCCAACCGCCCTATGGAAAAATGAATGGGAAAAACGCGTTTTGGGACCCCCCTTTTCTCTCGGCCCCCCCTTGACGACCCCCCCAAATTTTCAGGGGCTGCTCAGAAACAAAATGTGCCATTTTCCTGAAAATTTCAGCCAATTCCATCCACAAACGCCAAAGTTATTAGACATAGAATTTTCAAAAGTTCCATAGAGAAAAAATCCTAACTATAGTGATGTCATCAGTGATGTCATTTGAGATGTCATCAGTGATGTCATCAGTGATGTCACTGACCATGTCATGAATGATGTAATATGTGACATCATCAGCAGTGGATTGCGGGTGCGCGATATATAGTTAGTGCAACTAACTATATATTGAATTTCATTGGTTTTTTGTCAATAAAATGTCCAGCTAACTATATATGGTCTCTAACCTATGGTTTTTTCAGTGAATTTTCAAGGTTTTGTAAATGCAAATTCCTAACTATATATGGTCTATAACCTATGGTTTTTTCAGTGAATTTCATTGGTTTTTTAAAAGCTAATATCTATAGCTGTAAAATATATTCTTTATTACGTGACGTATCACGTAGCCACGTGAGACGCCTCATGACGCGTCGCATAACCGTGACGTATCGGTTCTGCAGCGCAAACAAAACCCGTAACGTAAGCGTGCCGGAGCACGCTTACAGATATATATATTTTTTTTAACCTTAATTAGACAAAATTCACACGTGCACATATCTTGAGGCCTTGCAAAGGCACATCAAACAAACAGTCCCTACAATTTTGCCAAGTTTGCTGGAAATCTATTCCCTTAATTTTTTTTTTACTGTTTCTCTTGGTTTTCCCCTTGTTACGCTTACCGGGACGCTACCCGGTACGCGAACCGGACGCTCCAAAAACACAAGATGGCGGACTCCCGTTACGCTGCCGGTTAGCTGCCCGGTTCGCGTACCGGGAAGCGCCTCTACCGCGAAAAATCGCGGGGACTTTAATATCCCCCTCATAAATCCTAGGGGGTCAGGAGGGGTTTACCTTGCCCCCTTTCCTTCATTTCCCCCTTCTTTTTTCACCACATCTTGTCTCTCGAACCTACCGAGAGACAAGATGGCGGCCGCTCCGGACTGTTTACAATGTTGACAGCTACGCTGCCGGTTAGCTGCCCGGTTAGCTGCCCGGTGAGCTGCCCGGTTCGCGTACCGGGACGCGCCTCTACGGCGTAAAATCGCAAAATTTTTTGCCCCGCGGGGCACTTTAATATCCCCCTCATCAATCCTAGGGGGTCAGGAGTGGTCTACCTTGCCCCCTTTCCTTCATTTCCCCCTTCGTTTTTCACCACATCTTGTCTCTCGATCGTACCGAGAGACAAGATGGCGGCCGCTCCGGTTTGTTTAGAATGTTGACAGACACCGGAGAGCTATTCAGATTCGCTTCGCGAAGTTCCGTTACGCGTCAGGTACGCGAACCGGGGCGCTAACCGGAGCGCTGTCACAGATATATATATTTTTTTAAACGTTAATTTCTCAAAATCCACTGGAGCACATATATTGAGACATAGCAAAGGCACGTCGGGCAAACCATATCTACAATTTTGCCAAGTTTCATGTAAATCTATTCAGCCGTTCGAGCTAAAAGTGAGTCCAACCGCCCTATGGAAAAATGAATGGGAAAAACGCGTTTTGGGACCCCCCTTTGTTCTCGGCCCCCCCTTGACGAAACCCCACCAAATTTTCAGGGGCTGCTCAGAAAAAAAATGTGCCATTTTCCTGACAATTTCAGCCAATTCCGTCCACAAACGCCAAAGTTATTAGACATAGAATTTTCAGAAATCCCATAGAGAAAAAATCCTAACTATATATACCCACTGGCTATCGCCAGTAGGTAATATACATATATAAACATATGTAATCTGCATATCTATATAAATATAAATGCATGCATACATATACATATATGCATACATATGCATGTTATTTACATGAAAGTTTTAAAAACACTAATAAAAGCAAAGCTAAAAAGCCACCTCATTACAAACAGAATGGCTTTAACTTAAACGAGGGCGAGATCTATTGCATTTTCAATGCTTGTTTACTTTGGTTCTATCAAGAAGGCATTCAGATGTGTCACACATTTGCCATAAATTCTGAATGTTAGCACTCTAGTTGCTCATTAGATCACTGTAGTAAAGCTAGTGCTCACCAGGGAAGTCTGCTGCTAATCATGGTTTGCCGCCATTTTCCCGCATTTTTTATCCCGCAGACTTTCAGTCCGCATACCATTATCCCGCAAGGTCATTGAGCTCGCATACCATTATCCCGCATTTTTTCAAAACGCATGTGCATTTATCGCGCATGCCTTTACAAAGAATTACGTTTTAAAGGCATGTATGGTAAATGCATTTGCGTTGTGAAAACCACGATGACGAGAGAGGTAAGTGGGTTTGTGTTAATTTTTTCGTGGGTTAGTGAATGTGTAGTGTAGTGTAGTGTTGTGTAGTGTAGTGTTGTGTTAGTGTAGTGTAGAGTTGTTGTGGTTGTTTAGTGTAGGGTCATGCTGGGGGTAGTGTTTTAGGGTTTAGGGTTGTGTTGTAGTGTTTGCGTAGTGTAGGGTCATGCTGGGGGTAGTGTTTTAGGGTTCAGGGTAGTGTTGTAGTGTTTGTGTAGTGTAGGGTCATGCTGGGGGTAGTGTTTTAGGGTTTAGGGTTGTGTTGTAGTGTTTGCGTAGTGTAGGGTCATGCTGGGGCTAGTGTTTTAGGGTTTAGGGTAGTGTTGTAGTGTTTGCGTAGTGTAGGGTCATGCTGGGCGTAGTGTTTTAGGGTTTAGGATAGTGTTGTAGTGTTTGCGTAGTGTAGGGTCATGCTGGGGGTAGTGTTTTAGGGTTTTGGGTAGTGTTGTAGTGTTTGCGTAGTGTAGGGGCATGCTGGGGTGTAGTGTTTTAGGGTTTAGGGTAGTGTTGTAGTGTTTGCGTAGTGTAGGGTCATGCTGGGTGTAGTGTTTTAGGGTTTTGGGTAGTGTTGTAGTGTTTGCGTAGTGTAGGGTCATGCTGGGGGTAGTGTTTTAGGGTTTTGGGTAGTGTTGTAGTGTTTGCGTAGTGTAGGGTCATGCTGGGGTGTAGTGTTTTAGGGTTTTGGGTAGTGTTGTAGTGTTTGCGTAGTGTAGGGTCATGCTGGGGGTAGTGTTTTAGGGTTTTGGGTAGTGTTGTAGTGTTTGCGTAGTGTAGGGTCATGCTGGGGGTAGTGTTTTAGGGTTTTGGGTAGTGTTGTAGTGTTTGCGTAGTGTAGGGTCATGCTGGGGGGTAGTGTTTTAGGGTTTTGGGTAGTGTTGTAGTGTTTGCGTAGTGTAGGGTCATGCTGGGGGTAGTGTTTTAGGGTTTTGGGTAGTGTTGTAGTGTTTGCGTAGTGTGGGGTCATGCTGAGGGTAGTGTTTTAGGGTTTAGGGTAGTGTTGTAGTGTTTGTGTAGTGTGGGGTCATGCTGGGGGTAGTGTTTTAGGGTTTAGGGTAGTGTTGTAGTGTTTGCGTAGTGTAGGGTCATGCTGGGGGTAGTGTTTTAGGGTTTAGGGTAGTGTTGTAGTGTTTGCGTAGTGTAGGGTCATGCTGGGGGTAGTGTTTTAGGGTTTAGGGTAGTGTTGTAGTGTTTGCGTAGTGTAGGGTCATGCTGGGGTGTAGTGTTTTAGGGTTTTGGGTAGTGTTTGCGTAGTGTAGGGTCATGCTGGGGGTAGTGTTTTAGGGTTTAGGGTAGTGTTGTAGTGTTTGCGTAGTGTAGGGTCATGCTGGGGTGTAGTGTTTTAGGGTTTTGGGTAGTGTTGTAGTGTTTGCGTAGTGTAGGGTCATGCTGGGGGTAGTGTTTTAGGATTTAGGGTAGTGTTGTAGTGTTTGCGTAGTGTAGGGTCATGCTGGGGGTAGTGTTTTAGGGTTTTGGGTAGTGTTGTAGTGTTTGCGTAGTGTAGGGTCATGCTGGGGGGTAGTGTTTTAGGGTTTTGGGTAGTGTTGTAGTGTTTGCGTAGTGTAGGGTCATGCTGAGGGTAGTGTTTTAGGGTTTAGGGTAGTGTTGTAGTGTTTGCGTAGTGTAGGGTCATGCTGGGGGTAGTGTTTTAGGGTTTAGGGTAGTGTTGTAATGTTTGCGTAGTGTAGGGTCATGCTGGGAGTAGTGTTTTAGGGTTTAGGGTAGTGTTGTAGTGTTTGCGTAGTGTACGGTCATGCTGGGGGTAGTGTTTTAGGGTTTAGGGTAGTGTTGTAGTGTTTGCGTAGTGTAGGATCATGCTGGGGGTAGTGTTTTAGGGTTTAGGGTAGTGTTGTAGTGTTTGCGTAGTGTAGGGTCATGCTGGGGTGTAGTGTTTTAGGGTTTTGGGTAGTGTTGTAGTGTTTGCATAGTGTAGGGTCATGCTGGGGGTAGTGTTTTAGGGTTTAGGGTAGTGTTGTAGTGTTTGCGTAGTGTAGGGTCATGCTGGGGTGTAGTGTTGTAGGGTTTTGGGTAGTGTTGTAGTGTTTGCGTAGTGTAGGGTCATGCTGGGGGTAGTGTTTTAGGATTTAGGTTAGTGTTGTAGTGTTTGCGTAGTGTAGGGTCATGCTGGGGGTAGTGTTTTAGGGTTTAGGGTTGTGTTGTAGTGTTTGCGTAGTGTAGGGTCATGCTGGGGGTAGTGTTTTAGGGTTTAGGGTTGTGTTGTAGTGTTTGTGTAGTGTAGGGTCATGCTGGGGGTAGTGTTTTAGGGTTTAGGGTAGTGTTGTAGTGTTTGCGTAGTGTAGGGTCATGCTGGGGTGTAGTGTTTTAGGGTTTTGGGTAGTGTTGTAGTGTTTGCGTAGTGTAGGGTCATGCTGGGGGTAGTGTTTTAGGGTTTAGGGTAGTGTTGTAGTGTTTGTGTAGTGTAGGGTCATGCTGGGGGTAGTGTTTTAGGGTTTAGGGTAGTGTTGTAGTGTTTGTGTAGTGTAGGGTCATGCTGGGGGTAGTGTTTTAGGGTTTAGGGTAGTGTTGTAGTGTTTGTGTAGTGTAGGGTCATGCTGGGGGTAGTGTTTTAGGGTTTAGGGTAGTTTAGTTGTTTAGTGTATGCTAAAGGCATATTCGTTCTAAAAGTTTTCGTTATTTTAATTTGCGGCCTAATAGTACATGCGGGATTTTTTTTGCGGACTGATGGTATGCGGGATTTCGTCATATATTCGCTAATCATACTTTCTATGGCAAAATGAACCCCCTCATTTTGTTCCTTTTTAAATTAAATGTTTTAAGAGTTACCACTTTATTCCAATCAAGATGGCTTCAGGTGTGCCATACCTTTGTAATAAGTAGGACTGTTAGCACTCTAGTTGTTCTTTAGAACACTCTGGGACAATCTGTCATTGGGCTATAGTTGGGCTACATCTGGCTGATATTTGGGCTACATTTGGTTTTTTGTCTCTGGTGGCCATCTTTGGGCTACATTGGGCTACATTGGGCTACATTTGGGCTCCAACATATATATAGCCCAATGTAGCCCAATTTATATTTTTCAAAGTTAATTTTCGTAAAAACCACTGGAGCCTATATCTTGAGACATAGCAAAGGCACATCGGGCTACCAGTCCCTACAATTTTGCCAAGTTTGGTGTAAATCCATTCAGCCGTTCAGGCTAAAAGTGAGGCCAACCGCCCTATGGAAAATTGCATGGGAAAAACACGTTTTGGGACCCCCCTTTTTTCTCGGCCCCCCCTTGACGAAAACCCCCCAAATTTTCAGGGGCTGCTCAGAAACAAAATGTTCCATTTTCCTGAAAATTTCAGCCAATTCTGTCCTCATAAGCCAAAGTTATTCGACATAGAATTTTCAAAAATCCCATAGGAAAAAAATCCTAACTATATATACCTACTGGCTATCGCCAGTAGGTAATATATATATATATATATATATATATATATATATATATATATATATATATTCACTGAAAAAACCATAGGTTATAGACCATATATAGTTAGGAATTAGCATTTACAAAACCTTGAAAATTCACTGAAAAAACCATAGGTTATAGACCATATATAGTTAGGAATTCGCATTTACAAAACCTTATTTTACTCACACAAAACCATTGAAATTCCATATATAGTTAGTTGCACTAACTATATATCGCGCACCCGCAATCCACTGCTGATGATGTCACATATTACATCATTCATGACATGGTCAGTGACATCACTGATGACACCACTGATGACATCTCAAATGACATCACTGATGACATCACTGATGACAACATCCAGTGACTCTATGTTTCTGTAAAGTTAAAATATGTCTTACATATTGAAGAATGAGTGGATGTATAAGTGTCTGGATGAAGGATTTAGTAGGTGCATGACTGACTGTATGAGTGAGTGATTAAATGTGTCTCACTGAGTGCATGGGTTAGTGACTAAACTGTCTTAATTTGTGCATCATTATGTCTGTTGTTCTGTAAACTGTTGCATGTGTTGATAAGTAGCTATATGAGTAACTATATGGGTTATTGATTGGTTGCCCAAGTATTTGTATGGGAGACTGAGTGTGTGTGTGGGTGGCTGGGAGGTGTATGACTCTGTGCATAGATGTGTGAGCAGTTGATTCACTAGATGTATGGGTTCAAAAGTGCATGTGGAAACAGCTGTATGGGCGGTTGACTGTGTGCATGAGTGTATTGGTGAGTGAATGGATATCTCAGTGCTACATGTCAAAGTAAGTACAGATGTAAAACACAGTACATGTGAGAGTTGACATATATAAATAACTGTGCATAAGAGCCAGTGAATGTGTGAGTGGCTGTATGGATTATTGTGAACTTGTATCAGGGATTGTATAAGAGAGTAAATATGTGTTAGTATATGTTTGAATAAGTAAAGTTTGTATAACTGTATAGTTGAGGAAATGGAGGTGTGATTGATTCTTTGCATGACTGACTAGGTGTGTGAGTAACTCCATGGATGAGTGACAGTCTGTGAGTGTCTGTTTACACTGATTGTATCTAAGGTTATATTAGAGTCTGAAGAGGTTCATCGTATTATCACATGAATGATATCATCAGTGATGTGATCAGTAATGTCAAATGAGATGTCATCAGTGATGTCATCAGAGATGTCATTTGAGATGTCATCAGTGATGTCATTTGAGATGTCATCAGTGATGTCATCAGTGATGTCACTGACCATGTCATGAATGATGTAATATGTGACATCATCAGCAGTGGATTGCGGGTGCGCGATATATAGTTAGTGCAACTAACTATATATGGAATTTCAATGGTTTTGTGTGAGTAAAATAAGGTTTTGTAAATGCGAATTCCTAACTATATATGGTCTATAACCTATGTTTTTTTCAGTGAATTTTCAAGGTTTTGTAAATGCTAATTCCTAACTATATATGGTCTATAACCTATGGTTTTTTCAGTGAATATATATATATATATATATATATATATATATTCACTGAAAAAACCATAGGTTAGAGACCATATATAGTTAGCTGGACATTTTATTGACATAAAACCAATGAAATTCCATATATAGTTAGTTGCACTAACTATATATCGCGCACCCGCAATCCACTGCTGATGATGTCACATATTACATCATTCATGACATGGTCAGTGACATCACTGATGACATCACTGATGACATCTCAAATGACATCACTGATGACATCACTGATGACATCTCAAACGACATCACTGATGACATCATCTAGTGTCTGTGTGTTTTTGTAAAGTTTAAATATGTTTTACATATTGAAGAATGAGTGGATGTATGGAAGACTGAGTGTGTGTGTGGCTGGCTGGGAGGTGTGTGACTCTGTGCATATCAATGTGTACTTGTATCAGTGATTGTATAAGAGAGTAAGTATGTGTTAGTATATGTGTGAAAAGTATGGTGTTCTGTGTTTAACTGTATAGATGAGGAAATCGAAGTGTGATTGATTCTTCACAGGACTGACTAGGTGTATGAGTGCATATGATAGTGTTGTAATAATGAGTGACTGTATGTATGAGTGATTGTATGGGTGAATGAGTGAATGTGTGTGTAGACGTAGGAATCAGTGAGTGCGTATGTAGTAACTGGTATTGGTGTGTCATGATGTCATCAGTGATGTCATTTGAGATGTCATCAGTGATGTCATTTGAGATGTCATCAGTGATGTCATCAGTGATGTCACTGAAGTATGGTGTTCTGTGTTTAACTGTATAGATGAGGAAATGGAAGTGTGATTGATTCTTTACAGGACTGACTAGGTGTGTGAGTAACTCCATGGATGAGTGGCAGTGTGTGAGTGTCTGCATAGGTGTATGAGTGCATATGATAGTGTTGTAATAATGAGTGACTGTATGTATGAGTGATTGTATGGGTGAATGAGTGAATGTTGGTGTAGACGTAGGAATCAGTGAGTGCGTATGTAGTAACTGGTATTGGTGTGTCATGATGTCATCACTGATGTCATTTGAGATGTCATCAGTGATGTCATCAGTGATGTCATTTGAGATGTCATCAGTGATGTCATCAGTGATGTCACTGACCATGTCATGAATGATGTAATATGTGACATCATCAGCAGTGGATTGCGGGTGCGCGATATATAGTTAGTGCAACTAACTATATATGGAATTTCATTGGTTTTATGTCAATAAAATGTCCAGCTAACTATATATGGTCTCTAACCTATGGTTTTTTCAGTGAATTTTCAAGGTTTTGTAAATGCAAATTCCTAACTATATATGGTCTATAACCTATGGTTTTTTCAGTGAATTTCATTGGTTTTTTAAAAGCTAATATCTATAGCTGTAAAATATATTCTTTATTACGTGACGTATCACGTAGCCACGTGAGACGCCTCATGACGCGTCGCATAACCGTGACGTATCGGTTCTGCAGCGCAAACAAAACCCGTAACGTAAGCGTGCCGGAGCACGCTTACAGATATATATATTTTTTTTAACCTTAATTAGACAAAATCCACACGTGCACATATCTTGAGGCCTTGCAAAGGCACATCAAACAAACAGTCCCTTCAATTTTGCCAAGTTTGCTGGAAATCTATTCCCTTCATTTTTTTTTTACTGTTTCTCTTGGTTTTCCCCTTGTTACGCTTACCGGGACGCTACCCGGTACGCGAACCGGACGCTCCAAAAACACAAGATGGCGGACTCCCGTTATGCTGCCGGTTAGCTGCCCGGTTCGCGTACCGGGAAGCGCCTCTACCGCGAAAAATCGCGGGGGACTTTAATATCCCCCTCATCAATCCTAGGGGGTCAGGAGGGGTTTACCTTGCCCCCTTTCCTTCATTTCCCCCTTCTTTTTTCACCACATCTTGTCTCTCGAACCTACCGAGAGACAAGATGGCGGCCGCTCCGGACTGTTTACAATGTTGACAGCTACGCTGCCGGTTAGCTGTCCGGTTAGCTGCCCGGTGAGCTGCCCGGTTCGCTTACCGGGACGCACCTCTACGGCGTAAAATCGCTAAATTTTTTGCCCCGCGGGGCACTTTAATATCCCCCTCATCAATCCTAGGGGGTCAGGAGTGGTCTACCTTGCCCCCTTTCCTTCATTTCCCCCTTCGTTTTTCACCACATCTTGTCTCTCGATCGTACCGAGAGACAAGATGGCGGCCGCTCCGGTTTGTTTAGAATGTTGACAGACACCAGAGACCCAATCAGATTCGCTTCACGAAGTTCCGTTACGCGTCAGGTACGCGAACCGGGGCGCTAACCGGAGCGCTGTCACAGATATATATATTTTTTTAAACGTTAATTTCTCAAAATCCACTGGAGCACATATATTGAGACATAGCAAAGGCACGTCGGGCAAACCATATCTACAATTTTGCCAAGTTTCATGTAAATCTATTCAGCCGTTCGAGCTAAAAGTGAGTCCAACCGCCCTATGGAAAAATGAATGGGAAAAACACGTTTTGGGACCCCCCTTTGTTCTCAGCCCCCCCTTGACGGAACCCCACCAAATTTTCAGGGGCTGCTCAGAAAAAAATGTGCCATTTTCCTGAAAATTTCAGCCAATTCCGTCCACAAACGCCAAAGTTATTAGACATAGAATTTTCAGAAATCCCATAGAGAAAAAATCCTAACTATATATACCCACTGGCTATCGCCAGTAGGTAATATACATATATAAACATATGTAATTTGCATATCTATATAAATATAAATGCATGCATACATATACATATATGCATACATATGCATGTTATTTACATGAAAGTTTTAAAAACACTAATAAAAGCAAAGCTAAAAAGCCACCTCATTACAAACAGAATGGCTTTAACTTAAACGAGGGCGAGATCTATTGCATTTTCAATGCTTGTTTACTTTGGTTCTATCAAGAAGGCATTCAGATGTGTCACACATTTGCCATAAATTCTGAATGTTAGCACTCTAGTTGCTCATTAGATCACTGTAGTAAAGCTAGTGCTCACCAGGGAAGTCTGCTGCTAATCATGGTTTGCAGCCATTTTCCCGCATTTTTTATCCCGCAGACTTTCAGTCCGCATACCATTATCCCGCAAGGTCATTGAGCTCGCATACCATTATCCCGCATTTTTTCAAAACGCATGTGCATTTATCGCGCATGCCTTTACAAAGAATTACGTTTTAAAGGCATGTATGGTAAATGCATTTGCGTTGTGAAAACCACGATGACGAGAGAGGTAAGTGGGTTTGTGTTAATTTTTTCGTGGGTTAGTGATTGTGTAGTGTAGTGTAGTGTTGTGTAGTGTAGTGTTGTGTTAGTGTAGTGTAGAGTTGTGGTGGTTGTTTAGTGTAGGGTCATGCTGGGGTAGTGTTTTAGGGTTTAGGGTTGTGTTGTAGTGTTTGCGTAGTGTAGGGTCATGCTGGGGGTAGTGTTTTAGGGTTCAGGGTAGTGTTGTAGTGTTTGCGTAGTGTAGGGTCATGCTGGGGGTAGTGTTTTAGGGTTTAGGGTTGTGTTGTAGTGTTTGCGTAGTGTAGGGTCATGCTGGGGCTAGTGTTTTAGGATTTAGGGTAGTGTTGTAGTGTTTGCGTAGTGTAGGGTCATGCTGGGCGTAGTGTTTTAGGGTTTAGGGTAGTGTTGTAGTGTTTGCGTAGTGTAGGGTCATGCTGGGGGTAGTGTTTTAGGGTTTTGGGTAGTGTTGTAGTGTTTGCGTAGTGTAGGGTCATGCTGGGGTGTAGTGTTTTAGGGTTTAGGGTAGTGTTGTAGTGTTTGCGTAGTGTAGGGTCATGCTGGGGGTAGTGTTTTAGGGTTTTGGGTAGTGTTGTAGTGTTTGCGTAGTGTAGGGTCATGCTGGGGGTAGTGTTTTAGGGTTTTGGGTAGTGTTGTAGTGTTTGCGTAGTGTAGGGTCATGCTGGGGTGTAGTGTTTTAGGGTTTTGGGTAGTGTTGTAGTGTTTGCGTAGTGTAGGGTCATGCTGGGGGTAGTGTTTTAGGGTTTTGGGTAGTGTTGTAGTGTTGGCGTAGTGTAGGGTCATGCTGGGGGTAGTGTTTTAGGGTTTTGGGTAGTGTTGTAGTGTTGGCGTAGTGTAGGGTCATGCTGGGGGGTAGTGTTTTAGGGTTTTGGGTAGTGTTGTAGTGTTTGCGTAGTGTAGGGTCATGCTGGGGGTAGTGTTTTAGGGTTTTGGGTAGTGTTGTAGTGTTTGTGTAGTGTAGGGTCATGCTGAGGGTAGTGTTTTAGGGTTTAGGGTAGTGTTGTAGTGTTTGTGTAGTGTAGGGTCATGCTGGGGGTAGTGTTTTAGGGTTTAGGGTAGTGTTGTAGTGTTTGCGTAGTGTAGGGTCATGCTGGGGGTAGTGTTTTAGGGTTTAGGGTAGTGTTGTAGTGTTTGCGTAGTGTAGGGTCATGCTGGGGGTAGTGTTTTAGGGTTTAGGGTAGTGTTGTAGTGTTTGCGTAGAGTAGGGCCATGCTGGGGTGTAGTGTTTTAGGGTTTTGGGTAGTGTTGTAGTGTTTGCGTAGTGTAGGGTTATGCTGGGGGTAGTGTTTTAGGGTTTAGGGTAGTGTTGTAGTGTTTGCGTAGTGTAGGGTCATGCTGGGGTGTAGTGTTTTAGGGTTTTGGTTAGTGTTGTAGTGTTTGCGTAGTGTAGGGTCATGCTGGGGGTAGTGTTTTAGGGTTTAGGGTAGTGTTGTAGTGTTTGCGTAGTGTAGGGTCATGCTGGGGGTAGCGTTTTAGGGTTTTGGGTAGTGTTGTAGTGTTTGCGTAGTGTAGGGTCATGCTGGGGGTTAGTGTTTTAGGGTTTTGAGTAGTGTTGTAGTGTTTGCGTAGTGTAGGGTCATGCTGGGGGTAGCGTTTTAGGGTTTTGGGTAGTGTTGTAGTGTTTGCGTAGTGTAGGGTCATGCTGAGGGTAGTGTTTTAGGGTTTTGGGTAGTGTTGTAGTGTTTGCGTAGTGTAGGGTCATGCTGGGGGTAGTGTTTTAGGGTTTAGGGTAGTGTTGTAGTGTTTGCGTAGTGTAGGGTCATGCTGGGGTGTAGTGTTTTAGGGTTTTGGGTAGTGTTGTAGTGTTTGCGTAGTGTAGGGTCATGCTGGGGGTAGTGTTTTAGGGTTTAGGGTAGTGTTGTAGTGTTTGCTTAGTGTAGGGTCATGCTGGGGGTAGTGTTTTAGGGTTTAGGGTAGTGTTGTAGTGTTTGCGTAGTGTAGGGTCATGCTGGGGGTAGTGTTTTAGGGTTTAGGGTAGTGTTGTAGTGTTTGTGTAGTGTAGGGTCATGCTGGGGGTAGTGTTTTAGGGTTTAGGGTAGTGTTGTACTGTTTGTGTAGTGTAGGGTCATGCTGGGGGTAGTGTTTTAGGGTTTAGGGTAGTTTAGTTGTTTAGTGTATGCTAAAGGCATATTCGTTCTAAAAGTTTTCGTTAATCTAATTTGCGGCCTAATAGTACATGCGGGATTTTTTTTGCGGACTGATGGTATGCGGGATTTCGTCATATATTCGCTAATCATACTTTCTATGGCAAAATGAACCCCCTCATTTTGTTCCTTTTTAAATTAAATGTTTTAAGAGTTACCACTTTATTCCAATCAAGATGGCTTCAGGTGTGCCATACCTTTGTAATAAGTAGGACTGTTAGCACTCTAGTTGTTCTTTAGAACACTCTGGGACAATCTGTCATTGGGCTATAGTTGGGCTACATCTGGTGATATTTGGGCTACATTTGTTTTTTTTTGTCTCTGGCGGCCATCTTTGGGCTACATTGGGCTACATTGGGCTACATTGGGCTACATTTGGGCTCCAACATATATATAGCCCAATGTAGCCCAATATATATTTTTCAAAGTTAATTTTCGTAAAAACCACTGGAGCCTATATCTTGAGACATAGCAAAGGCACATCGGGCTACCAGTCCCTACAATTTTGCCAAGTTTGGTGTAAATCCATTCAGCCGTTCAGGCTAAAAGTGAGGCCAACCGCCCTATGGAAAATTGCATGGGAAAAACACGTTTTGGGACCCCCCTTTTTTCTCGGCCCCCCCTTGACGAAACCCCCCCAAATTTTCAGGGGCTGCTCAGAAACAAAATGTTCCATTTTCCTGAAAATTTCAGCCAATTCTGTCCTCATAAGCCAAAGTTATTCGACATAGAATTTTCAAAAATCCCATAGGAAAAAAATCCTAACTATATATACCTACTGGCTATCGCCAGTAGGTAATATATATATATATATATATATATATATATATATATATATATATATATATATATATATATATATATATATATATATATATATATATATATATATATATATATATTGTGCTCGTCAAATCCCGGCAGATCCACAGGAATGATAAAAGCACTCAGGAGGTTCCTTCTCACAGAGTTGGTTTATTGATTACAAGCTACACCACAGACGCGTTTCGGCGATTTGCCTTCATCAGTGTGTGTATCCACACGCACAACCAGGTACATTTATCTCAGTCAGCATTCGAATCGTGTAAGGGTGACGCCCCATAGTGAGCATAGACAGAGGACTGTAACCCTCCCAGCAACTGCGAGCTCCATATTGTAATGGTAAATATACACCATATACATAACTCAAGACAGATGCAATGAGCCATTATGCAATCTACAGATAGGTAAACACGCTATAGTGGGAGGTAACAAACATCACTATGCAGAGATTGCATGACAGGATACATCCGTGGATCGGCAATTGTCCTCTGAAAATATTCTAGCTCACTAAGTCCCCGAAGAGACTACCCAATGTCATGGGGGAACAGTTAATAGGTGGGTCCAACTCTTACACAAGAACGGGTACATAACCAAAATATTAGAGGAAGGCTGTGTCAGCTTGGATAAACTAAGAAAAGGGTCAGCAAGGAAAAAGTGCCTTATCTAGATCATACTTGAATACAGAAGTATTTCTATTTGGAATCAAAGAGCCCTTTGAACCTAAAAATCATCATTGAAATTACGTTGAACCATAGCTAATCATTCATGTGCACAGTATCTATACGACTACAAATATCTAGTTCAAAATTCATCAAACTGGTTGTTCTGCCAATTATCACTAGCACATAAAATATATACAGTTCATACAGTTGATTCACAGAAGTTTCGGCAAACAGAAACTTATCTTGTAAAATGAGACTTACAGGAAACGAATACATCATTTACCTAAATGAAATACCATCTCTTCCCCACTGTTCATACCTTTGGGCCATTTTGTAGAAAGATCTATAATATAACGTGATTCTAGCCTACGTAATCGTCGTAAGCGATCTCCTCCCCTAACGTTATTTCTGATGGTGTCAAGGCCAAAGTATTGCAGCTGACTACGATCTCTGTTGTGTTTTTCGGCAAAGTGCCGGGCGACTGGATAAGATGGGTCTGCTTTATCAATCGCTCTTAGGTGTTCCAAGATCCGTAGTTTCAACATATTGATGGTGCTCCCTATATAGTTATATAGTTAGGCAGTAAACCGCTAGGGGCGTGCTACATGTCATAAATTGCTTAATCTGCAATCTCTTACCAGTGTCAGGCACCTCAATTGAGAGGACCCTTCTGCTCCCTGCACAGGCCTTGCATTTGCCACATGGGTAAAACCCACTCATGGTTTTTAGGGTGTTGCTCTTCGGAGGAGGTTTCTCTAAATGGCTAGTCACTAGATGGTCCCCCAGAGATCTGGCTTTACTAAAGGTAATGAGTGGGTGGGTAGGTAAATCCTCCCTGAGTATATTGTCCGTCTTGAGGATGTGCCAGTTTCTACGGAGCATAGCCCTCAAATCATCAGCTCCAGCGGAGAAAGGAGTTATTAGTCTGAACTTTCCGCTGTCAGCCAATGATGCTTTGGGATACCTCCTTGTGGTGGATCTAGGTGTAAGCAAGGAATCTCTTGGGATAGCCCTTACTCTTTTCAGGGTGTTACTCAGTAAGACTTCTCCATATCCCCTGGCAACAAATCTACTCACACATTCCCTCGCTGCCACCTCAAAATCCTCTACTCTCGAGCAATTTCTCCAGAGTCGGAGTAGCTCTCCATAAGGAATACTCTTAATGAGTTGCGGGGGATGGCTGCTACTGGCAAAAAATGTAGAATTACCAGCAGTGTTTTTTCTGTGTAGGGCTGTGCGAATTTGGTTGTCTCCTGGGAACACCTTAAGGTCAAGATAGTCCGCTGCCACCGAACTCACCGTCCCTGAAAAGTGTAGATTATAGTCATTCTCATTGAGTAGGTTGATGTAGGCCTGTGCTGTCTCAGATGTGCCCCGCCAGAAAATAAACAGGTCATCAATGTACCTGAACCAACCCTCCGTCCTGCCCTCTGAACAATCTATACTACAGCTCCTCCCACCAGCCAACAAATAAGTTTGCATAGCTAGGAGCGAAGCAGGTACCCATCGCCGTTCCAGACACCTGCCTGAACAATTGATCTTCGAACAAAAAAATGTTATTGCTCAAACAAAACTCAGTAAATTCGAGGATCATGGTATTATGCTTGGTGAATCTTAATTGTCTTAGGTTCAGGAAATGCTGTATAGCTTCCAGGCCATGCCGGTGTTCTATGACTGTGTACAAACTTGTGATGTCTAATACAATTAACTGGCAGCCATCATCCCATTTTACATTACGAATTTTGTTCAGGAAGTCCTTGGTATCCTGGACATATGAAGGTAGAGTTAGTACCAAAGGAAAGAAGAACTTATCAATGAAACGGGACATATTTTCAGTGAGGCTGCCACTGCATGACACGATGGGGCGGCCCGGTGGGTGTTTGTTGTCTTTATGCAGTTTAGGCAGATGGTAAAATGTCGGTGTCAGGGGTTGGCTATTACGGAGAAAGAGAAATTCATCCTTGCTCAGCATGTTGGATTCATGCCATTTCCCTATTAGCCTGTCATAACTCCGGATACTTTCTAGGTATACTTCATTGGTACACTTGATGTAGAAGTTTGTATCAGAAAGCTGGCGTAGTGCTTCATATCTGTAATAGTCTCTTGTTAACAACACCACGTTCCCCCCTTTATCCGAGGGTTTAATTATGATGTTATTGTCCTTCGTGAGGTTGTGTAGAGCCTGTTTTTGTTGCTCTGTGATGTTGTGTTTCATAGGATGGTTCACTTTTCTATACTGCATGAGTTCTTGGGTCATGGCTAACCCTGGGCGGAGTTCGCGGAGTGGGGCTTCGCGGAGCTACGCGAAGTGGGCGAGAAACTACGCCCACCTCCGCACTCCGCGTAGCCCCACTCCGCAAAACCACTGGCCGCCAGCCCCGCCACCCGCCTCCCTCCCGCCCTCCCTAAATACTTTAAAATAAAGGAATGCTATAAATTAAAAAGCACTTACCTTGCCGCCACGTTCCCCGGGGCTCGTTATCTTCCGTCTTCCGTCTTTATCAGTAATGCGCATGCGCGGGCGGCCGCGCATGCGCATTTTCTCGTGAAAATGCGCATGCGCGGCCGCCCGCGCATGCGCATTACTGATAAAGACGGAAGACGGAAGATAACGAGCCCCGGGGAACGCGGCGGCCAGCGGCGGCAAGGTAAGTGCTTTTTAATTTATAGCATTCCTTTATTTTAAAGTATTTAGGGAGGGCGGGAGGGAGGCGGGTGGCGGCCAGCTACACTCCGTCTGCGGAGCGTGCATAGTGCCGCCTGGCTCCGCCAGCTCCGCAAAATGCGGAGTGGGCGGCACTACGCACACTCCATGCACGGAGCGTAGCTGGCCGCCCACCCCTAGTCATGGCCTCGGTAAAGGCGTCGATAGCATCCCAGGGCATCTGTGGGATGAAAACTGAAGGGGGTTTGTACCCGCTCTCTTCCCGATCTTGCTCAATTCCAAGGGCCTGCGCTCTCTGTACTCTGTTGAGGGTTTCTGGTGGACTATGCGCGGAGCTTTCTTCCCGCAGTTCCTCAAGCGTTTCGAGAGCTTCCATCTCTCTGCCCGTCAGGGCATCCGTGGATGTAATTCTTGTGCCCTTGTCACCAGTCTCTTTCAGGTGAAGTTGTAGCTTGAAGTGTTTATGTAGTTTGAGCTTGCGTGTAAATCGAAAGAGATCGATCCGGGTTTGGGTGTATTCAAGGGGGGTACTGGGGCAAAAGGTGAGTCCAAGGCTAAGTAAATTCTTTTTGCATTCAGTTAAAGTTCTATCCGTTAAATTCACCACCGTTAAATTATGGCTTATGTTGGTGTTCTGGTATAATATATATATATATATATATATATATATATATATATATATATATATATATATATATATATATATATATATATATATATATATATATATATATATATATATATATATATATATATATATATATATATATATTACCTACTGGCGATAGCCAGTAGGTATATATAGTTAGGATTTTTTCTCTATGGAACTTTTGAAAATTCTATGCCTAATAACTTTGGCGTTTGTGGACGGAATCGGCTGAAATTTTCAGGAAAATGGCACATTTTGTTTCTGAGCAGCCCCTGAAAATTTGGTGGGGTTTCGTCAAGGGGGGGCTGAGAAAAAAGGGGGGTCCCAAAACGCGTTTTTTGCATTGAGTTTTCCATAGGGCGGTTGGACTCACTTTTAGCTCGAACGGCTGAATGGATTTGCACGAAACTTGGCAAAATTGTAGGGACTGTTAGCCCGATGTGCCTTTGCTAGGTCTCAATATATGTGCTTCAGTGGATTTTGAGAAATTAACGTTTAAAACAAGATATATATCTGTAACAGCGCTCCGGGCAGCGCTCCGGTTCGCGAACTTTTCGCGTATCGGAACTTTGCGAAGCGAAGCTGATTGGCTCTCCGGTGTCTGTCAACATTCTAAACAGTCCGGAGCGGCCGCCATCTTGTCTCTCGGTAGGATCGAGAGACAAGAGGAGGCCAAAACAAAGGGGGAAATGAAGGAAAGGGGGCAAGGTAGACCCCTTCTGACCCCCTAGGATTGATGAGGGGGATATTATAGAGCCACGCCGGGCCCAAAAAAAAAAATAAAAAATACGATTTTTTCGCCGTAGAGACGCGTCTTGGTTCGCGAACCGGGCAGCTAACCGGGCAGCTAACCGGGAAGCTAACCGTCAGTGTAACCCAAAAAAAAAAAAATTCCGATTTTTTCGCCGTAGAGACGCGTCTTGGTTCGCGAACCGGGCAGCTAACCGGGCAGCTAACCGGGAAGCTAACCGGCAGTGTAACCCAAAAAAAAAAAAAAAAAATCCGATTTTTTCGCCGTAGAGACGCGTCTTGGTACGCGAACCGGGCAGCTAACCGGGCAGCTAACCGGGAAGCTAACCGGGAAGCTAACCGGCAGTGTAACGGGAGTCTGAGGAGTAGCTGATTGGCTGTCAATATTGTAAACAGTCCGGAGCGGCCGCCATCTTGTCTCTCGGTAGGATCGAGAGACAAGAGGAGGCCAAAACAAAGGGGGAAATGAAGGAAAGAGGGCAAGGTAGACCCCTTCTGACCCCCTAGGATTGATGAGGGGGATATTATAAAGCCACGTGGGGCCAAAAAAAAAACAAACAAAAAAATCCGATTTTTTCGCCGTAGAGACGCGTCTTGGTACGCAAACTGGGCAGCTAACCGGGCAGCTACCGGGAAGCTAATCGGCAGTGTAACGGGAGTCTGAGGAGAAGCTGATTAGCTGTTATCATTGTAAACAGTCTGGAGCGGCCGCCATCTTGTCTCTCTGTGGGATCGAGAGACAAGAGGTGGAAAAAAAAAAGGTGTAAATGAATGAAAGGGGTAAGGCAGACCCCTCCTGAACCCCTAGGATTGATGAGGGGGCTATTAAAGTTCCCTGGGGGGTGAAAAAAAAAAATTGCGATTTTTCGCGGTAAAGGTGCTTCCTGGTACGTTAACCGGGCAGCTAACCGGCAGCGTAACGGGAGTCCGACATATTGTGTTTTTTGAACGTTTGTGATATGTGCACGTGTGGATTTTGTCTAATTAAGGTTAAAAAAATATATATATATCTTTAAGCGTGTTCTGGCGCGCTTACGTTTTGGGTTTGGTTTGCGCTGCAGAGACGATACATCACGGTTATGCGATGCATCATGAGGCGTCTCACAGGCTACGTGATACGTCACTTAATAAAGAATATATTTTACAGCTATAGATATTAGCTTTTAAAAAACCAATGAAATTCACAGAAAAAACCATAGGTTATAGACCATATATAGTTAGGAATTTGCATTTACAAAACCTTGAAAATTCACTGAAAAAACCATAGGTTATAGATCATATATAGTTAGGGATTAGCATTTAAAAAACCTTATTTTATTTGCACAAAACCATTGAAATTCCATATATAGTTAGTTGCACTAACTATATATCGCGGACCCGCAATCCACTGCTAATGATGTCACATATTACATCATTCATGACATGGTCAGTGACATCACTGATGACATCACTGATGACATCTCAAATGACATCACTGATGACATCACTGATGACAACACCCAGTGACTGTATGTTTCTGTAAAGTTAAAATATGTCTTACATATTGAAGAATGAGTGGATGTATAAGTGTCTGGATGAAGGATTTAGTAGGTGCATGACTGACTGTATGAGAGAATGATTAAATGTGTCTCACTGAGTGCATGGGTTAGTGATTAAAGTGTCTTAATTTGGCAATCAATATTTATGTTCTTCTGTAAACTGCTGCATGTTTAAATCAGTAGCTATATCAGTAACTATATGGGTTATTGAATGGTTGCCCAAGTATTTGTATGGGAGACTGAGTGTGTGTGTGGGTGGCTGGGAGGTGTATAACTCTGTGCATAGATGTGTGAGCGGTTGATTCCCTAGGTGTATGGGTTCAAAAGTGCATGTAGAAACAGCTGTATGGACAGTTGACTGTGTGCATGAGTATATTGGTGAGTGAATGGATATCTCAGTTCTACATGTCAAAGTAAGTACATATGTAAAACACACTCCATGTGAGAGTTGACATATATAAATAACTGAACATAAGAGTCAGTGAATGTGAGAGTGGCTGTATGAATCATTGTGAACTTGTATCAAGGATTGTATAAGAGAGTAAATATGTGTTAGTATATGTTTGAATAAGTAAGGTGTGTATAACTGTATAGTTAAGGAAATGGAGATGTGATTGATTCTTTGCATGACTGAATAGGTGTGTGAGTAACTCCATGGATGTGTGACAGTCTGTGAGTGCCTGTTTACACTGAGTGTATCAAAGGTTATATTAGAGTCTGAAGATGTATTATCACATAAATGATATCATCAGTGATGTAATCAGTAATATCAAATGAGATGTCAGTGATGTCATCAGTGATGTCATTTGAGATGTCATCAGTGATGTCATCAGTGATGTCATTTGAGATGTCATCAGTGATGTCATCAGTGATGTCACTGACCATGTCATGAATGATGTAATATGTGACATCATTAGCAGTGGATTGCGGGTCCGCGATATATAGTTAGTGCAACTAACTATATATGGAATTTCAATGGTTTTGTGCAAATAAAATAAGGTTTTTTAAATGCTAATCCCTAACTATATATGGTCTATAACCTATGGTTTTTTCAGTGAATTTTCAAGGTTTTGTAAATGCAAATTCCTAACTATATATGGTCTATAACCTATGGTTTTTTCTGTGAATATATATATACATATATATATTACCTACTGGTGGTCGCCAGTAGGTATATATAGTTCAGATTTTTTCCTATGGGATTTTTGAAAATTCTATGTCGAATAACTTTGGCGTTTGTGGACCGAATTGGCTGAAATTTTCAGGAAAATGGCACATTTTGTTTTTGAGCAGCCCTTGAACATTTGGGGGGGCTTCGTCAAGAGGGGGCCTAGAAAAAAGGGGGGTCCCAAAATGCGTTTTTAACATTGAGTTTTCCATAGGGCGGTTGGACTCACTTTTAGTTCGAACGGCTGAATGGATTTACACGAAACTTGGCAAAATTGTAGATATGGTTTGCCCGACGTGCCTTTGCTATGTCTCAATATATGTGCTCCAGTGGATTTTGAGAAATTAATGTTTTAAAAAACAGATATATCTGTGACAGCGCTCCGGTTAGCGCTCCGGTTCGCGTACCTGACGCGTAACGGATCTTCGCGAAGCGAAGCTGATTGGCTCTCCGGTGTCTGTAAACATTCTAAACAGTTCGGAGCGGCCGCCATCTTGTGTCTCGGTAGGATCGAGACACAAGAGGTGGCAAAAACAAAGGGGGAAATGAGCATAAGGGGGCAGAGTACATCCTCCCTGACTCCCTAGGTTTGATGAGGGGGCTTTAAAAGGGCCTCTCGGGGTTAAAAAATAATAATTTTTATATCGTTATTTTTGCGGGGGAGCGCTCGGTACGCGCACCAGGAAGCGGTCCGGGAAGCGTAATATTGGGAAAATAGGATGAAAGAATGTTCAAATATTGTATGTTTATTGATTATTATTTTTGTTTTTTGATTTATTTTATTTAAGTACCAACATGTAGGTACCAATGCAGAGTCTAAAAATAAAAATACATTGTTTCCTTTGTAGATATCTTGCAGGTTGTTTCAGAAGTTATTGAGGTATATGGAATTCATAGCGTAGTCTGTCAGGAAAGCAGAAACACCATGGAGGCAGGACATGATAAAGAGATGTTGAATACACATAGGAGATGATATAGTGGAAGAAAGGAAGTAACTATGAGCAAACTTAAAGTTGCACACTATATTTAAAGTCTGATTTTACATTAAAATCAATTTGCTACTAGTTTAAAAAATATATATAAAAATGAATATTGTCTCAAACAATTTTTGATTTATTATATATACATTTATTTTTCTGATTTATTTTCAAAATTAAAAAGAACTTCTAATAATTCTTGGTCAGATTTTATCTCATTTTCAATTAAGAAATCCACAGCTTCAACACATTGCAGAAGTTCTACGTCCATTGATTCATCAAAGAATTCTGAATCATTTTCTGTGTCTTGGTTGCATTCTGTAACAATTTCCACATTATTTTTCTGCTCTCCTTCCATTTCTATGCTGTAAAATGAATTAAAAAAAAATATATCAGTACATATAGGGCACTGTTGGGTTTAAGTACAGACAGGTAGTTTGGTTTTTTAAACAGTGTTTTTTTTTCGTTGGGCAGTGTATGGTATCAAACTGGAAGTAGAAATATCAAAAAATGTATGTGATAAAGTCTAAGTCAATTCTTAATTATACAAGACAAGTCTAACTCCATCCATAACTAAAACAGAGAAGTCTATTTTATTCTATAAGTATTACAGAGGGATTATTTTTTATTTTATTTATTTTTAAAGGGGCTTATAAAGCGCCTGGTGACGCCTCCCGGCGTGTCCCCGCGCTGTGTGGAGAGAGAGTCTTGGCCAGAGATCAGAGAGACTGTACATTATAAAGTAAATAAATGAGTTTTCAGCAGCTTCCTGAAGGAAGCCTCATTTTGTTCTAATCTGATGGCTGCAGGGAGGGCATTCCATTTCCTAGCCGCAAGGGTGCGGAAGGACTTTCCACCCATCCTGGCTTTTTTTATGCGCGAGGTTTTAAGCAGCCCCATTCCCCTAGAGCGTAGGGTCCTGTTCGGCTCATATGGTATGGCTAAGTCAGACAAATAAGACGGGGCTTTTAGATGGATGATCCTGTGACACCATAGGAGGGCTTTAAATAGTATCCTATGTCGGATGGGTAGCCAATGAAGGGAGGCAAGGGAAGGTTTAGACGGAGCCCTGCGAGGAAGTCTCAGCACAAGGCGAGCCGCTGAGTTTTGCAGGACTTGCAGCTTTCTAATGTTTTTATCCGATGTTCCCAGCAGAAGTACATTGCCGTAGTCTATACGGGAAGTGATAAGTGCCTGAGTCATTGTGCGTCTGGAATTCAGGGGAAGCAGATCTAGGGTGCGGTTAAGAGTTTTCATAACTCCAAAACATTTGCCCACCGTTTTTTTGATATGGCTGTCATATGATAGCTTGTTGTCTATCCAGACACCCAAGTTTTTAGCTTCTTGACTAGGAGTAGGTACAGGTCCCAAACTAGTGGGCCACCAATCTTTTGTCCACAGAGAGTCTCCTCCACCTATTACCAGTACCTCCGTTTTAGTGCCATTTAATTTGAGGCAATTTTCATTCATCCAGACAGCCAGTTTACTCATACAAGATTTGAAGTTTTCAGCCTCTGCGGATGGGGATTGTGAGAGGGAGATCAGTAGTTGGGTATCGTCGGCGTAAGAGACCAGCTCTACGCCGAACGATTGTACCACCTCTGCCAGCGGAGCCATGTACAGGTTGAACAGGGTGGGACTCAGGGCAGAGCCCTGAGGTACCCCCTGTGCAAGTGTCATGTTATCTGAGAGGAAAGTCCCTCTTTGGACCTGAAAGCTTCTGTTGGTAAGAAAAGCTTTCAACCAACCCAGAGCCTCTTTGATGACACCTGCTCGGTTTAGACACTGTAGCAAGATGTGATGAGCTACAGTGTCAAACGCGGCACTGAGGTCTAGCATAATGAGGGCCATAGTTTTGCCATCATCGGCTCCTTCCCTCATAGTTTCGGTGGCTCTCAGGAGAGCTGTTTCAGTAGAGAATCTCGGTCTGAAACCGGACTGAGATGTATGAAAGGCATTATGGGCTTCCAGATGTGCCATAAGTTGGACATTGGCAATTTTCTCTGCCAGCTTGGCCAAGTAAGGTAGCAGGGAGATAGGACGTAGATTCTCTAACAGATCCTGACTAACATTGGGTTTTTTTTTGATGGGGAGGACTATGGCTTTCTTCCAGGCTGCGGGTAGACAGGCAGTGGAGAAGGAAAGTTGCAGGATGTGCCTAAAATGGGGCTCCAGAACTGACAGACTAGCTGCTAAGATTTTAGGAGGGGCTGGGTCACTAGGAGAGCCGGATTTAATGCTTTTGCAAGTAGATATTAGAATGTCGGCAGAGGGAACAGAGAAGGCGTCTAAGCAATATTGAGTGCTAGTACGATCTTTATATTCTACAAAGTCAGAGCCAGACATTTTACTACCAGAAAAGCTCGCATATATCTTCTCGATTTTACCAGAGAAGTAATTTGCGATTTTGTTGCAGGTTTCCACAGAATCAGTGTGGGAGACAGGGCTGGAGTCAATTATTGATATTTCCTTAAATATCTGGAAGAGCTCCTTAGAGGAGTTCTCGGCTTCTTGAATCCGGTCGTTATAGTGAGAGGCTTTAGACGCACGTATCAATTTATTATATTCTTTTTGTGCGGCTTTATCATGGATTTTTTTATCCGGACAAAAGTTTAGGCGCCATTCCCTTTCAAGTTTTTTGCAAGCAGTCTTGGCTTTTTGTAGCTCCTGACTAAACCAAGGGGCCGATTTAGTTTTCCTCGTGGCACTAGTCATGACGCGTTTGGGGGCAGTGCTGTCAAGGGCCTTAGTGATGCAGGTTTGAAGGTGATTATATGCTGTGTCACAATCCCGACCTTTAGGCGGTCCAGCCTCTTGAAGGATTTTACTAAAGGAATCAATAGAAAATTGTTTCCATTTCCTGCAAGTGTATTGTTGTACACTTTGTTTGTGACGTTCATTGCCGTCCATTTGGAGTCTTATCGGGATGACAAAATGGTCAGACCAAGGTATTGGCTGGTGAGGAAGGACTTGTACTCCCTTCCAGTTCCCAAAAACAGGATCTAATAGATGTCCTTGTTGGTGTGAGGGTTCGGAGTTTTTTAACTCTAATTGTATGGAGAGTAGCTCCACTATAATATCAGCTGCCTCCTTGTCTGTGGAATCCTCAAAATGGACATTGAGGTCGCCTAGTACCAGTAGGCGATTTCTCCTGAGAGCGAGATGAGTTAGGGACTCCATGAGAGTGGGAATAAAGTCGTAAATCCTGCCCGGGGGGCGATACATAAGGATACCCGAGAGAGAATGATTAGGCCCTGTAGTAATTGTGAAGGATCCAGCTTCACAGTGGTCAACAGATATGGTAGTTAGGGTGCATTCAAAAGGTGTTTTAGTAGCGACAGCGATTCCGCCTCCTCTACCATTCTGTCTATCCAGTCGTGATAGGGAGTACCCAGGTGGTAGGGCCTGAATAATATCTGGGTCTGAATGACTGTCCAGCCAGGTTTCTGTGAGAAACAAGATATCAATATTGTCATCCTCAAGTAGATGAAATATCTCTACACAATGTTTTCACATGGATCTACAATTCAGTAATGCTGCTTTTACTGCGCTTAAGGTTTTGCCAGAAGTCATGTTAATAAGGGGCGTAAACATACATAATTTACATTTCTTCAGTGATAGAGCGCTCATGGCATGGTTGCAACACAAGGGAGTGTGGTGCTGTAAGTCTAACAGTTCCTGTCTGCCATACCTTATAGTGTCAGGTGTGAGAGAGCCAAGGGTTTGTGCCCCATGCCCCGTCCTGTCGCGGACGGGCGCAGACGGGCAGGACTTAGGCTCGACTTCGGCTCGCTTCCGGCGCGCCCGCTGCACGCGTCCGCTGCGCGGACGCTGACCCAAGCACATTTATAGAGGGGGGAAGGGGTCGCCAGAGCGCTGCGCTGTGAGCCCTGAACCCGGAAGTGCTGGGCTCCTCCTCACCCTCCGCTCAAACGCCCAGGATTGGACGCGGCGGACCAGGGCGGGAGTGGGCGGACTATGTAGATTCCCTAAGCTCTGACTCAGCCTGGAGAATTACGAGGGGAGCAGGTATAGTGCAATGCAGTTTTGACATTCAAATTCAAGTTTTTAAAAACAGTATCAACATACACAGTAAAAAGTTTTAAAGGAAACTTCAATCGCAGCAATTAAAAGTAGCGCGCTAAACGAGCAGCGCTGTCCGTGCAGCTGATCACACCCAGAGCGCTAAGTGGATTGAGCCTGCCTCTACCACCGGCAAGACTCTACTCCACAGCGCGAGTGCGTTTTACCTGGACTTTAAGTAGTAGCCACTCACAGTGTCGCCAGAGCGCTGCGCTGTGAGCCCTGAACCCGGAAGTGCTGGGCTCCTCCTCACCCTCCGCTCAAACGCCCAGGATTGGACGCGGCGGACCAGGGCGGGAGTGGGCGGACTATGTAGATTCCCTAAGCTCTGACTCAGCCTGGAGAATTACGAGGGGAGCAGGTATAGTGCAATGCAGTTTTGACATTCAAATTCAAGTTTTTAAAAACAGTATCAACATACACAGTAAAAAGTTTTAAAGGAAACTTCAATCGCAGCACTAGTATATAACTATCAGAAAATGTTTTCCTAATTAACTTACAGTACAGAACATACTTCAGTTTTTAAAATAACATCTTACCTTTCAAATAGAAGTTTAAGTTATCAGTTGAAATGTACTTGATGTGTACTTCAAGAAGTAGTAGTCAAACTGGCTGTGTTTCTCTCTCTTTCTTTATATATATTCAGGTACATAACCAATCAAATGTCATGAAATAATAGAAGATATTGAAAGTAGCATTTTGATTGGTTGTCAATTCTAACACTTCATAAGTGTTTTGGTTAGGTAATTTACCTCAGGATATTACTGGCTTACAGCATAATTTTCACAATGAAATTCCATCACATTTGGGGAAATGGTAGGGACTGCTATGTAGTAGGGGCTATTCTATATTTGATGAAAGCGTCTGTAGTGGTTTTTCTGTAAATTACTTTCCCACCTTTTTTTATCGAGTGCTTACCGGTGCGCTCCCCGGTACGCGAACCGGCAGCGTTACGGGAGTCCTCCATTTTGAGTATTGGTAGAATTGTGACACAAAATGGAGGACAATGTTCGGAATGGGAAGAAGGGGACACTGTAGACACTTTGTGACCCTCTAGGTTTTCGGAGGGGGGATTAGGATGCTGATACATGCAAAAATAAATTGAAAAAAAAAAAAATTCGCGGGGGGAGCGCCCCGTACGCGCACCAGTAAGCGAACCGGGGAGCGTACTTTGGAGGAAAAAAAAAGAATACATTTTACAGCTTTTGATATTTGCTATTAAAAAACCATTGAAATTCACTGAAAAAACCATAGGTTATAGACCATATATAGTTAGGAATTAGCATTTACAAAACCTTGAAAATTCACTGAAAAAACCATAGGTTATAGACCATATATAATTAGGGAGTAGCATTTTCAAAACCTTATTTAACTCGCTCAAAACCATTGAAATTTGCATATATAGTTAGATGCACTAAATATATATCGCGCACCCGCAATCCACTGCTGATGATGTCACATATTACATCATTCATGACATGGTCAGTGACATCACTGATGACATCACTGATGACAACTCAAATGACATCACTGACAACATCACTAATGACAAATAAAATGACATCACTGATGACATCATCCAGTGACTGTATGTTTCTGTAAAGTTAAAATATGTCTTACATATTGAAGAATGAGTGGATGTATAAGTGTCTGGATGAAGGATTTAGTAGAGGCATGACAGACTGTATGAGAGAGTGTTTAAATGTGTCTCACTGAGTGCATGGGTTAGTGACTAAACTGTATTAATTTGTGCATCATTATGTCTGTTGTTCTGTAAACTGCTGCATGTGTTGATCAGTAGCTATATGAGTAACTATATGGGTAATTGATTGGTTGCCCAAGTATTTGTATGGGAGAGTGAGTGTGTGTGTTTGGGTGGCTGGGAGGTGTGTGACTCTGTGCATAGATGTGTGAACAGTTGATTCACTAAATGTATGGGTTCAAAACTGCATGTGGAAACAGCTGTATGGGTGGTTGACTGTGTGCATGAGTGTATTGGTGAGTAAATGGATATCTCAGTGCTATATGCCAAATTAAGTACATATGTAAAACACAGTGCATGTGAGAGTTGAGATATATAAATTACTGTGTATAATAGCTAGTGAATGTGTGAGTGGCTGCATGGATCATTGAAAACTTGTATCAGTGATTGTATAAGAGAGTAAATATGTGTTAGAATAAGTTTCAATAAGTAAGACGTGTATAACTGTATAGTTGAGGAAATTAAGGTGTGATTGATTCTTTGCATGACTGACTAGGTGTATGAGTAACTCTACGGATAAGTGACAATCTGTGAGGGTCTGTTTACACTGAGTGTATCTAAGGTTATATTAGAGTCTGAACAGATTCATCGTATTATCACATGAATAACGTCATCAGTGATGTTGTCAATGATGTCATTTGAGTTGTCATCAGTGATGTCATCAGTGATGTCACTGACCATGTCATGAATTATGTAATATGTGACATCATCAGCAGTGGATTGTGGGTGCGCGATATATAGTTAGTGCATCTAACTATATATGCAAATTTCAATGGTTTTGTGCGAGTAAAATAAGGTTTTGAAAATGCTAATCCCTAACTATATATGGTCTATAACCTATGGTTTTTTCAGTGAATTTTCAAGGTTTTGTAAATTCTAATTCCTAACTATATATGGTCTATAACCTATGGTTTTTTCAGTGAATATATATATATATATATTACCTACTGGCGATAGCCAGTAGGTATATATAGTTAGGATTTTTTCTCTATGGAACTTTTGAAAATTCTATGTCTAATAACTTTGGCGTTTGTGGACGGAATTGGCTGAAATTTTCAGGAAAATGGCACATTTTGTTTCTGAGCAGCCCCTGAAAATTTGGGGGGGGGTCATCAAGGGGGGGCCGAGAAAAAAGGGGGGTCCCAAAACACGTTTTTCCCATTCATTTTTCCATAGGGCGGTTGGCCTCACTTTTAGCTCGAACGGCTGAATGGATTTGCATGAAACTTGGCAAAATTGTAGGGACTGTTTGCCCGATGTGCCTTTGCTGGGTCTCAATATATGTGCTCCAGTGGATTTTGAGAAATTAACGTTTAAAAAAACAGATATATCTGTGACAGCGTCCTAGATAATGCTCCAGATCGCGTACTTTTGGCGTAACGGAGCTTTGCGAAGCGAAGCTGATTGGCTCTCCGGTGTCTGTCAACATTCTAAACAGTCCGTAGCGGCCGCCATCTTGTCTCTCGGTATGATCGAGAGACAAGAGGAGGCCAAAACAAAGGGGGAAATGAAGGAAAGGGGGCAAGGTAGACCCCTTCTGACCCCCTAGGATTGGTGAGGGGGATATTAAAGTGCCCCGCGGGGCCAAAAAAAAAAAAAAAAAATTTTCGTGGGGTGCGCCCGGTTCGCGTACTGGAAAGCGGTCTGGGGAGCGTAGTATAAGGAAACAAGAATGATTGACTTTTAACTTATTGTATGTTTATTGATTGTTCGTTTTGTTGTTTTTTTTGTTTTTTTTTATTTACGTAGCTACCTGTAGGTATCAATGTAGAGTCTATAATTGAATAAACGCCGTCTCCTTTGTAGATATGTTGCTTGATGTTAAAGAAGTTATTGTGGTATATGGAATTCATACCATAGTCTGTCTGGAAAGCCGAAACAACATGGAGGCAGGAGATGATAAAGAGATGTTAAATACACATTGGAAATAATATAGTGGGAGAAAGGAAGTAACTATGTACAAAGTTAGTATGTAACACCAAAAAAGTTGCACAGTATATTTAAAGTCTGACTTCACGTTATAATCAATTTGCTACTAGTTTTCAATATATATATAAAAATAAATAATGTGTCAAACAATTTTTGAATTAAGAAATTAAAATTTATTTTTCAGATTGTTTTTCAAAATTTAAAAGAAAATCTAAAAAATCGTGATCATTTTTTTCTTCATTTTTCAGTAGAAAATCTACTGCATCTACACATTGCACAAGTTCATTGTTTATTGTGTCGTCGTAGAAATCCATGTCAACTTCTGTCTCAATTTTTTTTTTCTGTTTCAGTTTTCAAGTTGTTTTCTTGCCCTTCCATTTTGAATTCTGAAAAATGAATTTTTAAAAAATATATCAGTACAGAAAGGGTATTGTTGGGTTTCAATACAGACAGGCAGTTTGGTTATTTAAACAGTGTTTTTTTCTTTGGGCAGTGTATGGTATCAAATTGGAAGTAGAAATATGAAGAAAATTATCAAATAAACTCTTAGTCAATTCTGAATTATACTGGAGAAGTCTAACTCTATCCTTAACTCAGGGCCGGCGCTAGGCATGGGCAGCGTGGGCTGCCGGTCAGGGCCTCGCACTCAGCCCATCAGCATGGGGCCACACACTGGTGATGTGTCCTTTTGTTTTCCTGGAGATCTATCACAAAGAAAGGTGTCGCCTGCAATTAAGGTCCATTGGCGGGGGCCCCTCCTTGGGCCTCTCATGGATGGTGTCAGGAGGTATAGGGGAGGGAGAAGGAGACGCTCCCTCAATTGCAAGGAGACCATTCACAGACACTGTGGGGGGCCCATTATCCAGCATTTTGGCGCACCCTCAGTTTTAAAAATAATATCTTACCTTTTAAATATAATTTGAAGTTATCAGTTGATTTTTTGTTGTTCTGCACTTCACGAAGTAGTAGTCAAAATGGCTGTGTTTCTCTCTCTTTGTTTATATATATTCAGGTACATAACCAATCAAATGTCATGATATAGTAGTAAATATTGAAAGTAATATTTTAATTGGTTGTCATTTCCAACACTTTCGATATGTTTTGTGAAGTAATTTACCTCAGGGATTTTAGAGAGTTCTACATGCTAAATGGCTAAATGGTAATCCAACTAAATTTGTGAAAATGGTAGGGATTGGTATGTAGTATGAGCTACTGTTTAATTGGTGAAAGTGTCTCCAGTGGTTTTTCTGTAAATTACTTTCCTACCTTTTTTGAGCGAGTGCTTGTCAGTGCGTTTCCCGGTATGCGAACTTGCAGTGTTACGGGAGTCCTCCGTTTTGTGTTTCGGTAGAATTGAGATACAAGATGGAGGGTAAATAATGTTCAGAATGGGTAGATTGGGGTACTTTAGACGTATGCTGTTTCCCTAAGTTTTCTGAGGGTGGCTGAGGAGGCTCATATATGTCGATAAAAAAAAAGTTTTTTTTCGTGTGGTTAGCTGCAGGTACGCGAATTGGGTAGCGTACCGGGAAGCGAATATAGGTGAAATTAAGTGAAAAAAAAGGTTCATTCGAAATTTTAAAAGAGTCCACTAAGTTAAGGTAGCTCTGAAAAGAGCTTTTGGGTTCTGTGTATGTTCTAGAAAGTTATAAGTAGGAACCAATACACATTCTTAAATTTAGTATGAAAACTCTGTTCCCCTCATCTGAGAAATGCACACCATCTCCTTTGTAGATATCTTGCATGTAGTAACGCAAGTTATTGTTGTAGATGCAGCCCATTCCATGGTCCTGAAACAGACTTATTTACATGCTTCCTCGATTTCTCAATTTGTGGACAAAATTGATTGGACCACCTCCATTTTTGTCTTTGGCATATATTAGAATATACCAAGGCAGTTTGAGGAAAAAGTGTAATCAATTGCTCAAAAGTGTCCTTTAAAAGCATTTCCAGACCTACCCCAGTCAAAGTGCCCAAATCGTTTCCTCCAAAGTGCACTATTATGAGGTCAGGGGTTGGCAAATGTAAAAAGGTTTTCACCAATGGTATCAATTGGTGACATTTCAATCCTCTTCGACCAATCCATTTGATTTCCACATTTTGTAAATCGAGGTTGTGTAAATTTCTGTTATCAGTATACCTGAGAGGCCAGTGGATGTAGCTATGTCCCAGAATCCAGACTGAAAACATGGCTAGAGGAGTTTTTGCTGCAGTCAGATGAAGTGTGGGAATGAAATGGCAGTTGAAATAGTGATGTTTGTAATGTAAAAAACTGTGGAGTTTAAGTGCAAATGATTCATTAGCAGTGATTGGTGTATTTTCATTGCTGAAAACAGAAAGTTAGGGTGCATGGATGTGTTCTTTGAAAGATGTATTTTGAATGGTTATTTAAAAATGTTGTTATGAAAGATTGCAGTGGATTAGCAGGTGTACTGAGAGTTCAGAGTTCATTTGAAACATTGTTGTGTGAACTTGTGGTCATGATAGGTCAGGCAGGCGGTAGTTGCTATGGAAAAGAGGTAGAAAGGGCAGAGGGGGGAAGGGTGTTGATTTGAAAAAAGTGAGGGAAGAGTTTTTATTGGCTGACATGAGAGATATGTGTGTTGAATATCAGCGTTTCGGTGCCTTTGTTGGTTCCAGACTCTGGAGTGCATACCTTTAATTCTGGTACAGAATAATTGGTGTGTTTCTGAGACTGTTTTCAATTTCAAAAAGAATTTGTAAAGGTGAGTTATCGTTTATATATTTTAGTTAAAGAGTAGTATGCTTTTTTGCGTAAATAAGAAAGTCAGCTGTGTATTTAAAATGATGTTTTGCGTTGAGTGTTTGCATTCTGCTTTCAAAGGCGATTTTGCATTCTTCATTTATAGAATCGGAAAAATTATTGGTTCGGTAAAATACAGAATCGGTAATTTTACCGATTCTGTAAATTTGCTATGTAGGGGGAGTCTTCTGAGTCTCAAATGACTTAACGAATCAGTATTTTAGCATGAAATCAAACTTCATGGTAAAATACCGATTCCGGTGTGCATGCACATTTGTGCATGCACACGTATGTCATGTGAAAGGCAGACCTGCCCTTACATGAATGTAGGTGTATAATTGTTTTACATAAAAGGTTTTAAAACTTTGAAATCAAATGCATGCACACTTAGGGCCCGTTGTAGGTGGTCGTTTAGGACATTTACCGACCGGTTACGACCGATTTCGGTCGTTTACGACCTGTAAATGGCGAAACGGTATGTAGGCGCCTAAATCCAGGGTCACATGTAGATAAATTTACATTTACAGAATCGGAGAAATTGTTTTTGATGGTAAAATGATGTGACTCCTGCAATGCGTCGCTTTTGCGGAACAGATATATGATGTAATTGTGTTGTTAATGTTACGGTGTACATGTAAAAAATGATGCATAAGTGTTGCACGGGCATTGTAGATACTCTCCTATGTGTGCTTAGCAATTTCAAGTCACTTCCCCCGGGTTCAAGGGCCTTGTAAATACGTCCCCATGTGTGTCTGGTCATTTGAAGTCATTTTCCTTGTAGTTTAAGGCCTTTGTAAATACGCCCCCATGTGTGCCTGGCAAATTTTAATTTTGATTGTTTGAGTTACATAGCCATGTTAAAAGTTATTGAAAAAAAGGTGTAAGTTCCTTAAAAAAAGTTTTCATGTGTATTAGGGCATTTTAAGTCTGTTCCCCATGAATGTAGGGGCCAGATGTAGGTGGCTGAAAATAGCCATTTACCGATCGGTAACGGCCGAATTCGGCCGTTACCGACCGGTAAATGGGCATTGACATGTAGGGGCCCTTAAATGTTGCGTTTTCGGTAATTTTACCGAATCGGTAATTTTAGCGATTCGGTAATTTTACCGAATCGGTAATTTTACAGATTCGGTAATTTTACCGAAAATGCAAGATTGAAATGTGGGTAGCCAATTTTCCATTGGCACATGGCTTTCAGAATCGGTATTTTACCATGGAATACAAATCCATGGTAAAATACCGATTCCTGTGTGCATGCACATCTGTGCATGTACACATATGTCATGTGACAGACAGACGTGTCCTTAGGGCATGTCTGTGTGCCACATTGCACACATGCCCGTTTTGGGGGTGCTAGATGGTGTCAAAGTGATACCCTCTGCACCCTTGACAAATTCGGTATTTACCGATTCAGTAAATACTGAATCGGTATTTGAATTGAATCCTATGGGCTTCAAGGCCCATAGGATTCAATAGCAAATACCGATTCGGTATTTACCGAATCGGTAAATACCGAATTTTTAAGGAATCGGTAATAAATCAGATGTTGGTACCTACATCCCATTTACCGATTTTGAAATACCGAATCGGTAAAATTCGGTAATATTCGGTATTTCAAAATCGGTAAATGCGATTTACCTACATCTGGCCCTAGGTGTATTATTGTTTTACATAAAATGTTTTAAAACTTTGTTTGAAATCAAATGCATGCACACTTAGGGCCAGATGTAGGTGGTCGTTTCAGGCCATTTACCGACCGGTTACGGCCGTTTTCGGCCGTTTCCGATCGTTAAATGGCAAATCGGTATGTAGGGGCTTAAATCCAAGGCCACATGTAGGTAAATCTACATTTACAGAATCGGAAAAATTATTTGTTCGGTAAAATACCGAATCGGTAATTTTACCGATTCTGTTAATTTGTTATGTAGGGGGGAGCCTTCTGAGTCCCAAAGGCCTTAACGAATCGGTATTTTAGCATGAAATCAAACTTCATGGTAAAATACCGATTCCGGTGTGCATGCACATGTGTGATTAGGGCTGGTTTGCTTGCCACATGGCACCTGTGCCTGTTTTGAGGGTGTCAGAGGGTGTCAAAGTGATACCCCCTGCACCCTTGTGCATACTTTTTTTTTTTATAGCATTGTCGAATCTAGTTCTTAATGTTATTGATTTACTGTTTGGTAATAGTGGTTAATAACATTTTTTATTATATTTCACCACAGATTCAACTGCAGATTATTTGGGAATTGCCGTCTAAGGATAGAATTCGAAAGGCTACAAAACGTCAAAGACAGCAGTTACCTAATATTTTGCAGCAGTCCTCTACATTAATATTACCTCAACGGACGAAGAGAACACCGGGTAAGAGAACGAAATCATTCCTTAAAAACATTTGTAGAAACAAAAGTATAACTACAGAACAAGTTTTAGTCCAGAAAAAGAGAGCCAATTTAAATGGAAAGGAAAGGCCAGTGAAAAAAGTTTGTGCTAGAGCAGGAGATAACTCTGTGCATGGCAGTAGAAGGGCAAATATTTTCAGGGACATTCGTAAGCGAATGTTCCGTAACAGGGTAATTGTCAATTTGGTAAAACAATTTAAAAAAGGTCAACAGAAAGTGTCATTTTATAAGAAAAAGAAAAATGTAGAGAAAATTATTGATCAGGCTTTCGAAATCAAGCGAAAGGTATTTATTTTGGTAATTAATAGAATTAGGAAACTAAACAAGGTAATCTATGTTTTCAAATCTAATAGTAGATGGAAGAGAGACGTTAATCGGAGTATTTTTTGTGAAGTTTTCTTAGGAGAATGGATGCATAGTTCAAATAGTGAGGCATTTTTTAATGAGGGGAGTTATTTTCAGGACAATGTTTTGGTGCATGCAGTTGACAGCAGTGGTCATGCATATGAGGTAAAAGATGGTCATCCGGTTGGAAAAGAAATAGTTGTGTCTGCAGATGCAGAAGAGGTGCTAAGTGATGAGGTTTTAGGGAGACGTCCTAAGGGACCAGTGTACACCTGGAAGTGTAGTTCTATTTGCAGTGTGCGACAGAATTCTATCAATTTGCTTTGTGATTTTATACGGACATTTCATAAGAAAAGTGTAAAGCAAAAAATAAAGTTGTTGCAAGAATTAGATCCTTGCAGAGTGAGACAAGTGACAGGTTTGCATGGTCATTCACTGGCTTGTCTTTCTAGGAGAGTATGCCAGAGTGTATTTCATCATTTCAGGATGCTTGCAGTGCATCATAATAAAGTGAGGAAATTAGTTAGAATGTTGTATTATGCTAAGAGTCCAGCAATTATGCTTAAAAAATTAAGCAAAGCCCTTTTGCATGGTTCTGAAGTAGATGTGAAGAATATTTGTCAAGAAATTGAGTTCTGTTATTTTGCTGGTAAAGAGAACAATGTTGATATTGAACCACTAGAAGATGGTAATGTGGAAGACAGTGAACAGATTTTCAGTACAGATAGGTTTCACAAGGAAATTTCCACGTTTATGGTGAAATCAAGTGAGAGGCCTAATTTCACTTGTGTGTGTTGTCGACGGACTTATTATAAGAAACAGACTAAGTTAGTGGATATATATGCAAAGAGTGATATGGAAAACAATAGTGAATGGAAGGATTTTGCCACATACTTGATGGTAGAAAATTGTTTTGATTTGGGAGCAGACCAACGTATGTGTACTTGCTATAACAAATTAAACCAAAACCAGATGCCTTCTAGAGCGGTTTATAATAATCTGGATTTAGATGACATTCCTTATGAATTGAAGGATTTAAATACTTATGAATCTATTTTGATTCAAAGTGTCCATTCTTTCCAGGCTATTGTACGAATGGAGCCAAAGACAGGGAAGTTGCCTCCATCAGATTTACAGAGCGGATTAAAGGGAAGGTTTGTTTATTTGCCTTTGGATTTGAAGAAAAACATTAATACAATTGGAGTAGAGAAAGTGGAAGAGGAACCTCTGGTTATCATAGTTAATGGTGTTCCGACAAAGAGTAAGAAAATCTGGCAAGATTTAGTGGATGTTAGGAAAGTTAAAAAGGCAACATTGTATTTGATAAAAAATAATAAGTACTACAAGAATGTATGTGTTGCAGAAGAGGAAGTAAGTGAAGAAGAGGACAGCGATTTGTGTCCTGGTCAAATTGAGAAAATAGAAGCCTCTAAAAAGAAAGAAATATATGAACATTATAGTGTTCATCCTTTGCATTCCAAGGAAGTCATGGGGAATGCTATTGAGTTGTTTCAAATGAAACAAGCCAAAGGGAGTCCTATTAGTGTTTGGGAGGAAAGTTTGGAAGCTCGGTGTTTCCCACAGTTATTTCCCAGAGGTCGAGGAGGACGTTATGATGAGCGACCTGTTCAAATTCCTGCTTCAGAATACTGGACTTTAAGATTGTATACAGAAGATCCTAGGTTTCGACAATGCATTCCCTATTTATTTCTTCTATTGTTTGAAAGTGATCTCTCTGGATTGTCTTATGCAGTGAACCACATCTTGAAAAGTGGTATACAACTGAAAAATATCTCGGCAAGGGACTTTATGGATAAAGTCAATGTGCAAGACAGTATTTTGGATTCTCACCTGATTAATCTCATGGCTTGTCAGAGTGGTACTAATGAGTATTGGTACCGCCGTCATGGTGACTTAAAATGTATGCTGAGGAACTTAGGAACTCCCACATGGCTCCTCACTCTCAGCTGTGCTGAGTATGGCTGGGAAGACTTACTTGAATTTCTACGAGAGGTAAATGGAAACATTGAAAATATTGAATTTAAGACACCCGGAGAACTGTGCTCTTTGGATCCTGTGAATGTTTGCAGGTACTTCAATCATAGATTTGAAGCTATGATGTCTTTCATCACGAACAAGAAAAATCCACCTCTTGGAGAGGTATTGGATTTCTTTTGGAGAAAGGAGTATCAAGCAAGAGGTGCTCCTCATATACATATGCTACTATGGATCAAAGATGCACCCAAATTTGGAACAGATCCGGATGACTTAGTGATGAGTTTCATAGAACAGTATGCTACATGTGCTGTTCCAAAGACAAATGAAGACAAAAGTCTAAGAGAACAAGTTTTACGGTTTCAAAGCCATCGTTGTGGAAAGTACTGTCGTCGAAAATTCAGAAACAAGGACAAATACTACACCAAATGTCGTTTTGCATTTCCACGGTCGGTGTTATCAAAAGGAAGAGTTAACAATTTGATGTCATCGCTGCGACATAATGTGACAAGGAAATCACCCAAAAACACATACAATTTGAAAAGAAACGAAGAGTCCAAGTACATCAATGACTACAACCCAGTGATTTTGTCCATGTGGAACGCTAACATGGATATACAGTTTGTGGCTGACAACTGTATGGCTGTTGCTCGGTATGTGACGTCTTACATCACTAAAAAAGAAAAGACAGAACTGAAGGATATGTGGGAGGATATTTCCCATGAAAAGAGCCTCAGTAAGAAGTTTTACAGTTTCAGTCTGAAGATGTTGTCGCATCGAGAAATAGGAGCTTATGAATGTTCTGACCGGTTATCTTCAGCAAGTCTCTATGCCAAATCTAGGAGTATCATTTGGGCGAGTCTTGGTCTTGCTGCAACGCGTAATCGAGTTCTGAAACCTGTACGGGAAATTGAGTATTTGGCGGAGAAGGAGCCAAACAGTACAGATATTTTGAAGAGCAACATGTTGGATACATATTATCCAAATAGAAGCAGTCACCTGGAGAATGCTTGTCTGTATGAAGTTCTTCAAAATTACGTTTTCAAGAGGAACATCAAAGAAGATATTGATAAAGGTGTGTATCCTGTAATTGGAAGTGAGGGATGTCTGGTCAAGCAAAAAAAATGTCAATTGATAAATCATCGAAAATTGGATTGCGAATCTCCCGAAAGAAAAGAGTTTTTCTATTTAGCTCTTTTGCAACTTTTCAAGCCTTGGCGTGCAGAAGAGGAACTGCTTGGAGATTTCCTCTGTTACAAAGACTCTTTCAATGCAGCCAAGGAGTCCATAGAATGTCCTGTTTTTCCAAAATATCTACAAATGTTGAATGCAGAAATTGAGCAGGAAGCAACAATTGCAGCCGAAATGGCTAGAGACAGTTCTCAGGACAGTCAGAGTTCTGTTTCATTGAGTCAGGATCCACTAGGAGAACCAGTTATTGAAAATGAAGCTGCTACTGCCATGATTGAAGTGGAAAGAGCCATGGCACATGCTCAAAAGGATGCGGTTAACTTAGAAGAATTGGAAAGACAACTTAACGTTGAGCAGAGGAAAATATATGTCGAAGTTACCAACCAAATTGAGCATGGATTAAGTCATGAGAAGAAAGAGTGCTCATGTACGTCGTTGAAGCCTGTCCGACTGTACGTGAGTGGAGAAGCAGGAACTGGAAAAAGTTTCCTTATTAAAGCAATTTCATGTTATATGCAGAAAAGGACTGATTCATCACTGTCTTGTGTTGTGACCGCTCCAACTGGACTGGCAGCTCATAACATTAAAGAAAATAGAAGCCTCTAAAAAGAAAGAAATATATGAACATTATAGTGTTCATCCATTGCATTCCAAGGAAGTCATGGGGAATGCTATTGAGTTGTTTCAAATGAAACAAGCCAAAGGGAGTCCTATTAGTGTTTGGGAGGAAAGTTTGGAAGCTCGGTGTTTCCCACAGTTATTTCCCAGAGGTCGAGGAGGACGTTATGATGAGCGACCTGTTCAAATTCCTGCTTCAGAATACTGGACTTTAAGATTGTATACAGAAGATCCTAGGTTTCGACAATGCATTCCCTATTTATTTCATCTATTGTTTGAAAGTGATCTCTCTGGATTGTCTTATGCAGTGAACCACATCTTGAAAAGTGGTATACAACTGAAAAATATCTCGGCAAGGGACTTTATGGATAAAGTCAATGTGCAAGACAGTATTTTGGATTCTCACCTGATTAATCTCATGGCTTGTCAGCGTGGTACTAATGAGTATTGGTACCGCCGTCATGGTGACTTAAAATGTATGCTGAGGAACTTAGGAACTCCCACATGGTTCCTCACTCTCAGCTGTGCTGAGTATGGCTGGGAAGACTTACTTGAATTTCTACGAGAGGTAAATGGAAACATTGAAAATATTGAATTTAAGACACCCGTAGAACTGTGCTCTTTGGATCCTGTGAATGTTTGCAGGTACTTCAATCATAGATTTGAAGCTATGATGTCTTTCATCACGAACAAGAAAAATCCACCTCTTGGAGAGGTATTGGATTTCTTTTGGAGAAAGGAGTATCAAGCAAGAGGTGCTCCTCATATACATATGCTACTATGGATCAAAGATGCACCCAAATTTGGAACAGATCCGGATGACTTAGTGATGAGTTTCATAGAACAGTATGCTACATGTGCTGTTCCAAAGACAAATGAAGACAAAAGTCTAAGAGAACAAGTTTTACGGTTTCAAAGCCATCGTTGTGGAAAGTACTGTCGTCGAAAATTCAGAAACAAGGACAAATACTACACCAAATGTCGTTTTGCATTTCCACGGTCGGTGTTATCAAAAGGAAGAGTTAACAATTTGATGTCATCGCTGCGACATAATGTGACAAGGAAATCACCCAAAAACACATACAATTTGAAAAGAAACGAAGAGTCCAAGTACATCAATCACTACAACCCAGTGATTTTGTCCATGTGGAACGCTAACATGGATATACAGTTTGTGGCTGACAACTGTATGGCTGTTGCTCGGTATGTGACGTCTTACATCACTAAAAAAGAAAAGACAGAACTGAAGGATATGTGGGAGGATATTTCCCATGAAAAGAGCCTCAGTAAGAAGTTGTACAGTTTCAGTCTGAAGATGTTGTCGCATCGAGAAATTGGAGCTTATGAATGTTCTGACCGGTTATCTTCAGCAAGTCTCTATGCCAAATCTAGGAGTATAATTTGGGCGAGTCTTGGTCTTGCTGCAACGCGTAATCGAGTTCTGAAACCTGTACGGGAAATTGAGTATTTGGCGGAGAAGGAGCCAAACAGTACAGATATTTTGAAGAGCAACATGTTGGATACATATTATCCAAATAGAAGCAGTCACCTGGAGAATGCTTGTCTGTATGAAGTTCTTCAAAATTACATTTTCAAGAGGAACATCAAAGAAGATATTGATAAAGGTGTGTATCCTGTAATTGGAAGTGAGGGATGTCTGGTCAAGCAAAAAAAATGTCAATTGATAAATCATCGAAAATTGGATTGCGAATCTCCCGAAAGAAAAGAGTTTTTCTATTTAGCTCTTTTGCAACTTTTCAAGCCTTGGCGTGCAGAAGAGGAACTGCTTGGAGATTTCCTCTGTTACAAAGACTCTTTCAATGCAGCCAAGGAGTCCATAGAATGTCCTGTTTTTCCAAAATATCTACAAATGTTGAATGCAGAAATTGAGCAGGAAGCAACAATTGCAGCCGAAATGGCTAGAGACAGTTCTCAGGACAGTCAGAGTTCTGTTTCATTGAGTCAGGATCCACTAGGAGAACCAGTTATTGAAAATGAAGCTGCTACTGCCATGATTGAAGTGGAAAGAGCCATGGCACATGCTCAAAAGGATGCGGTTAACTTAGAAGAATTGGAAAGACAACTTAACGTTGAGCAGAGGAAAATATATGTCGAAGTTACCAACCAAATTGAGCATGGATTAAGTCATGAGAAGAAAGAGTGCTCATGTACGTCGTTGAAGCCTGTCCGACTGTACGTGAGTGGAGAAGCAGGAACTGGAAAAAGTTTCCTTATTAAAGCAATTTCATGTTATATGCAGAAAAGGACTGATTCATCACTGTCTTGTGTTGTGACCGCTCCAACTGGACTGGCAGCTCATAACATTAAAGGGATTACTTTGCATCGGTTACTGATGCTGCCAGTGGAGCATGATAACAAATTACAATACCACAAGTTATCTGGAGATGCTTGTTGTGAAGTATCTCGAGTTTTGAAGAAGATGAAACTTCTTATCATTGACGAAGTAAGCATGGTTTCCAATCTCATGCTTGCTTTTGTGCATTTAAGAATGCAGGAAGTTCTTAAAACAGAGCATGATGTGTTATTCGGTGGCAAACACATCATTGTTTTTGGTGATCTTCTGCAGCTGACACCAGTGAAAGGACAACCAGTGTTTAAACTGCTTACACATGAAGATACCAAGAAGTGCCTAGGGAGCATTGGCAACGTTAACATATGGTTAAACTTCAGTTATGCTGAGCTGCGTGAAAATATGCGTCAGGCAAAGAACGAAGATTACAAGAATATTCCACAAGATATTAGAATCGGGAGAGTGACGGAGCGTGGTAAACAAGCTTTACATGCACGCTTACTGTCAAATTTATATCCAGAAGAAGACGTTTTGCCAGAGGATATTTTTCAGAAAATTACTGTGAAGAAATCTGGAATATGTTTGATGCCAACTCTTGCAGAATGTTCCATCTTCAACAACAAAATGTTGAATTTAGAATAACAAGAGATTGTAAAACTTGAAGCTATTGACAAAATAGAGCATATGGGAGCAACAATTATTTTGTCAGAGAATTTGAAATCTAAATTGGATTCATTAGAGAAGACTGTATCTAAAACTGCGGGTTTTGAAAAGACTTTGAATGTGTGTTTAAATTGCCGAATCATTTTGAGAAGGAATTTACATGTTGAAAGAGGTCTGGTAAATGGATCAATGGGTAATGTTGTTGACTTTGAGAAATGCAGAAATAGAGATGGAATTGAATTTTTAAAAATTACATTTGATGGCATTGAGGAAGTACAGCTAATTGGTCATTGCTCTGCTAGGTTTTTGCTTGTTAAAGACTTATATGTTCGCCGTAAGCAGTTTCCTGTTTGCTTGGCATATGCGGTGACAATTCATAAATCGCAAGGTTTAAGTGTAGACACTGCTTTAGTGAATATTGGCAGTTCTGTGTTCAAAGAGGGTGTAGCTTTTGTAGCATTGTCACGAGTCAAAACTTTATCGGGTTTGTACTTGATGGACTGTGATGTCACAAACATTTGTGCAGATCTAGATTGTGTTAAGGAATACAATAGGTTAAGAAGAGAGTATGCGCCACATTTGCCTCAATATCCTTTGTTCGAGAAACGTGTGGTAGGCCGGAAACGAATAAATATCAGTAATAGTAGGGAGGTTGTAGCAAAAAGAGCAAAAGTCGATGAACCCAAAAGTGGAAGCAGGAATAAAATGAATTCTGTTGAAAATGTTGTTGGTTTTAAATTTGAAAATAGTTCTGGTGTCAACTGCTATGCTAATGTAGTTGTTAATGTTCTCTTTTCACTAGAGACTTTCGAAGAACAGATTGTGATCAATTCGGAACAAAGTTTATGCTGTTTGTTGAATTCTGTGTTAGAGAAATGTAGTGCTGATAAAACGTGAGTAGAAAGTGTGTCTGAAATTCGTTTTCTGTTAGACGAATGTTCAGGTCAAACAGATTTCTCTGAAAATATTCAGCAGGATTGTCAGGAGTTTTTAATGTATATGCTTGATGTATTGCAAGATGAGGGTGTAGATGTAGATTATCTATTTGGCCTTTCTTATCAATGGCAGCATGACTGCGAGAACTGTAGGCTATCAAGTACTACTAGTGTAGACTCAGAAAGATTTATATATTTAACTTTGCCTGACAGTAAATCAGTATCCTTCAATAAGCTAGTAAATGCAGCCGATCAAAACATGGAGTGCAGCCAATGTAAGTCTGGAATGCTGTCCACGTTAATTTTACGAAGTTATGGCCAGTATGTCATTTTAATGTTCCAACGATGTAGGCCTGATGGAACTAAATTGACAACTTTAATTAATAATTTTGTGGCTTCGCAGTTGTCAATATCAGGAGGACTTTTAAAACTACTGCAATTATATATCATAACGGTCCTTCAACTAATTCAGGACATTACACAGCTTATTTGAAATCTGGAAACGGATGGTCATTCTGCAATGATTCTGTTTTAACTTTTAAAAAAAGATTGCCTTTCCACCTTCAAAATTCTTACCTGGTGTTCTTACAACCAAAATTTTAGGAAAGGAAGCTTGAGATTTGTTTAGAGGAATTTACAGAGGTTCTAATGGCTCCTACTATATATGGCCTTGTGGATAATTGTAGTACAGAGCGAAAACTATTTGTTTTTATAAGCAAAGTCAAGCAGCAGATCAAAAAAAGGAGTAGAGGAAATGTAAGTCTGCAATGCTGTCCACATTATTTTTGAAAACTTATGGATGAAACGTCATTTTGCAATTTCAACTACATAAACTAGAAGAAAATAAGTTGTCCAGTCTAATTAAAAATGTTTTTGCTACACAGTCATCGATTTCAGGAAGAACATTTGCAACTGCAGTTATTACATAATATGCTGGTCCTTTGACAACATCTGGATTTTACACAGCTTATTTAAAATTTTAAAAATGGCTATTCTTTCAGCAAACATTACTAATTGAGTATGAAGCAATGTTGCCTTTTAACTTGATTTTTGAAGTCAGAATTTAGGGTAGGTAATTGGATTACAATGATTCTAGGTGTTGCTGTAACTTAGTGTGCTGTTTCAAATTGCTTTGTATGTCTCAGTTTTCTTAAAACAATTGAGTTTATCTTTCAGAAAGTGGCGGGCAGAAAATAGTAACAGCACAACTGAGTATAAGCTGTTCATAGGATATCCTTTGACGTCATAGAAAGTAAGTTACTTTGGAGAAGTTCCTATTTCTGCTTATTTATATTAATTGGGTTTTTTAAACACAATCATTTTGATTGTGTTTTTTTCCCCGCTGTTATATGATGAATACCTTCAACTCACTGTTTTCAGTGAAATTTGATTTTTTCTGATAACAGCAAAAATAAACCATTAAATATGTTTAATTAATTTTCTACTTTTAATTGTGATTTTGTAATATGTATATGGATTGTTGTGGCTCACTCTGATTAGAGGCGGTAGACCCAGAAGCAGAGGTCGGCCTGGGCCTTGGTCAGCGGACTCGATAATTTTTGCTTCGGTGCCTACTCCAACCATGGGTCCCACTCAGCAACTTTGGGTAATAGCTTGCTTAATCTCAACTAACAGCCCCATCAGCGCTGGGGATGCCTGGCATCACCTTGGGGATGCTCAGGAGGGTTTATCTCACATGGAAAGCCAGGATGGGTTCCCCAGCAAAATACAGCGCCGGGACGCTTCTTTGCTGGGTCAGCTGTACGCTTTACTAGTATACCACATTTAACATTTAACATTCATTTTGTCTTATGCTCACTCTTTTTTTACCATCTTGTATTAATTTAAATTTTTTTGTTCTTTCTTACACAGATAAAAAGTATGAAAATGACAATACAGTACGGTAATGACAATTATAAGGTAAGCGTCATGAATGATGTCATTTGAGATGTCATCAGTGATGTCATCAGTGATGTCACTGACCATGTCATGAATGATGTAAAATGTGACATCATCAGCAGTGGGTTGCGGGTGCGCGATATATAGTTATTGCATCTAACTATATATGCGAATTTCTATGGTTTTGTGCGAGTAAATTAAGGTTTTGTAAATGCTAATCCCTAACTATATATGGCCTAAAACCTATGTTTTTTTCTGTGAATATATATATATATATATATATTCACTGAAAAAACCATAGGTTTCACACCAGTTATAGTTAGGAATTAGCATTTAAAAAACCTATGAAATTCACTGAAAAAACCATAGGTTTCACACCGGTTATAGTTAGGAATTAGCATTTAAAAAACCTATTAAATTCACTGAAAAAACCATAGGTTTCACACCAGTTATAGTTAGCTGGAAATTTTACTGATATAAAACCATTGAAATTCCCACGTTATAGTTAGTCGGACTCACTATAACTTGCGCGTGCAATGCACTGCTGATGACATCACATATTACATCACTCATGACATGGTGAGTGACATCACTCATGACATCACTGATGACACCATCCAGTGAATATGTGTCTTTCTGAAAAATAAATATTAGTGAGTTATGTTTAAATATTTAAATACATATATTAGTGTTTCACTTTGTGTATAAGTGGCTACATGTGTTGATAAGTAGCTACATGCGTATGTATATGGGTTATTTGATATTTTTATTAGTATCAGTTTGAGTGTCTATATGGTTTGGTGGAGGTATAACTTAGCACATAGATGCATGAGTGACTGACTCTTTGTTTGTATGTGTTTTGAAGACAGCATATGCACAGGACTGTATGGGTGGATGAGTGTCTATATGTGTTTGTTAGTGAGTGAATGACTGTCTCACTAGTGTCTTTATCAGTAACTACATATGTTTTAATCTAGTATATATGAATATTGATGTATATAAGTGAGTATATGTGAGAGTAAGAGATTGTAAGAGTTCCTGTTTAAATAAGTATGTGTTTCTATAAGTGATTGTTTAAGAGAATAAATATGTGTAATTTTCAATAGAAGTAAGGTGGAAGTGTGTGTGTAACTCTATATTCAAATAAATGGTTGTTCAATAGTTTATTTGCACGTGTGAATATGTGTGTGAGTAACTTTTGGATGAATGTCGGTGTGTAACAGGATGTATAGGTGTATCTCTTCATATGATGAGTGAGTATATGTATGAGTGACTATATAGAACTGTTGGTGAATGAGTGGATGTGTATATAGATAGTGGAAGTACAGAATTGCTTGTTGTAACTGATATAGGTATGTCCATTTTTTTAAAATTTCAGTTTCTATTTTTGAATATGTGTCTCAAGGGTTACTTTACACTGAGAGGAGGTCTGTCACTGTGTCACAAGGATGGTGTCATCAGTGATGTCATGAGTGATGTCACTCACCATGTCATGAGTGATGTAATATGTGATGTCATCAGCAGTGCATTGCACGCGCAAGTTATAGTGAGTCCGACTAACTATAACGTGGGAATTTCAATGGTTTTATATCAGTAAAATTTCCAGCTAACTATAACTGGTGTGAAACCTATGGTTTTTTCAGTGAATTTAATAGGTTTTTTAAATGCTAATTCCTAACTATAACCGGTGTGAAACCTATGGTTTTTTCAGTGAATTTCATAGGTTTTTTAAATGCTAATTCCTAACTATAACTGGTGTGAAACCTATGTTTTTTTCAGTGAATTTCATAGGTTTTGTTAATGCTAATTCCTAACTATAACTTTCACTTTATAAATAAGACTGTTAGCACTCTAGTTGTTCTTTTTAACACTCTGGTACATTCTGTCATTGGGCTACAGTTGGGCTACATCTAGTTGAAATTTGGGCTACATTTACAATTTTTGGTCTCTGGTGGCCATCTTTGGGCTACATTGGGCTACTTTGGGCTACATTTGGGCTACATTTTGGCTCTAACATATATTAAGCCCAATGTAGCACAATACATATTTTTATAAAGTTAATTTTTTTACAAACCACTTCAGAATAGGGCTACCTGTCCCTACAATTATCCCATTTTTTTTTTAGTAATTTTTGGGGGGAGCGCTCCCAGAGCGCGCCCCGGAGATCGCCCCGAAAAGCGTATTTCTGAAAAGCGCCCCGAGGCGCGCTCCGGGGAGCGTCCCGTGAGCGCCAATATCGCAAACAAAAACATGATCGTGACGTATCGCGTAGCCGCGACCGCGTGATACGCACGGCGTAAGCGCACCCTGAAGTACTCGAGCGAATACGATCGCACAACGTAAACTTCCGACGCGCTTAGGCTGCGCGCCCGTGGGCGCGCCCCGGCCGCGTAGCGTAAGCGCGTCGGGTCATGTGAGCAGAAAATAACACTTTTCATTGGTTCATAACAGTTTTAGTTTCATAATGATGAAGCCCCTGGTCTTGTGACCTGAAAATAACACTTCTCATTGGTTCAGGACAGTTTTTTTTTCTAAATGATGAAAGACCCCACCTTTTTTCCTTATTCTGACTTTGTCCTTTGACTGAGGAAGACCTGTTTGTTGCTCTCTCTACTTTTTTGCTCCAAATAATGGCTTCAGTAGTAGCATCAGCTGGTGCATCTGCCCCACCACCACCACCACAACCACCAAGAGGACCAGCTCCAAATTATATTGGTGGTCAAGAACAGGAGGAGGAGGAAGAGGAAGAGGAGGAGGGGAGAAGAAGATGGCTGCCAGAAGAAAATACACCTTACAAACCCAAACCACACATTGTATGGCAGTTTTTTTCAATCCCAGAGGGGCAAAAAAAGGTGAATGCGCCCAAGGTGACTTGCCTCATCTGCAATGATGAACTTTCACGGGGCAACCCAAACAAAAAATATTCTTTTGGTAACTATACCATGATTCGGCACATGACCAGAAAGCACCCAAACAACTACTCTCGTGCAGAGTTCAGGGAACTGGCCAGTAACCTCCCCCAGTCATCAAGGACCCCCTCCCAAAGAAACCAACCCACCTCATCAGAACCAGAAACATCCGAGGTGATGCCTTGCATTCAGCCAAGATTTGCTGATTTTAAAATCACTTGTTCTGCATGTGGCAAGCTTATCGCCTATGGCGAAAAAAGCGTTAAGCTCATCGTCCTTGCAGGTGATAATCACAAGTGCCCCAAAAAGAAGTAATTTTTGGGGTTTTTTGTTTTTTTGCTCCAGTTGAGCCAGTTTCAATTCCCTTTTTTTGTTTCTCCCCCTAAAAAAATACAAAAAAAATATAAAACTGTTTAGAAAAGCCAAAAAAAGTTCAAAAAGTTCAAAAAACACAAAAAAGTATAAAACAACAAAAAGAAGAAAAAAAAAAGTTCTTTTTAGAACTACCTCCAATTTCTAAATAAAAACTTCATTTTTTAAAAACTCTGTCATCTTTTTCCCTCATTTTACGCTCTCCGGTGCGCTACCTGGTGCGCGTACCGGGCGCTTCCCCCACGCAAAACCAAAAAAAAAAAATATTTTAAATGCCCCGCGGGGCCCTTTTATAGCCCCCACATCAAGCCTAGGGGGTCAAAGGGGTCTATCCCTGACGCCTTATGGTCAGTTCCCCCTTTGTTTTAGCCACCTCTTATGTCTCGATTTTACCGAGACACAAGATGGCGGCCGCTCTGGACTGTTTCGAATGTTTACAGACACCCGAGAGCCAATCAGCTTTCCATGCGCACCTCGCGTCACGCGCCCGGAGCGCTCCCTGGTGCGCGCACCGGTGCGCAGCTATAGATATATATATTTTTTGTAACCTAAATTACTCAAAATCCACTGCAGCACATATCTTGAGACATAGCAAAGGCACATCGGGCTACCAATCCCTACAATTTTGCCAAATTTGGTGGAAATCCATTCAGCCGTTCGGGTTAAAAGTAAAATCGACCGCCCTATGGAAATTAACATGGGGAAAACGCGTTTTGGGACCCCCCTTTTATCTCGGCCCCCGCTTGATGTATCCCCCCCCAAACTTTCAAGGAAGGACCGAAGCTCGACGAGGCCATTTTCAGGAAATTTTCAGGCAGATTCGTCAACCGGTGCCAAAGTTATTCCAAATAGAATTTTGAGATTTAACATTGAAAAAAATCCTAACTATAACTACCTACTGGCGACCGCCAGTAGGTAATATATATATATATATATATATATATATATATATATATATATATATATATGTGTGTGTGTGTGTGTGTGTGTGTATGTGTGGTGTATATTTAGAAGAACTACAATATTGGACACAATATGATACAAATCCCATACAAAGTCTTAAAAAGAGAGTAAATTAATAAGCAAAAAAGCACTAAGCAAATTGAGAATTTTAGAGGAAAGTGTGGCAAAAAGTGCAATATGCCAATGGTAGTCTATGGCCATAGGAGGCAGAGAGCTAGGCACCATTTCTGGCTGACCACGATGGAGCCATGGTTGGCTACACTAATTAGATTGGTTCTGCTGAAGCCTGAAAGTAGAAAAGCTCAAAATATATTTAAGTTCGAATTCAAAAAGTGGCTTGGCCACTTTTTTGGGTTAAAATTGTTCTCAGTGTGTGCTGAAGATGAAACTTTATTGCTGTCATGAAACTGTGCGACGGATATGGAAGCAAGCTGGTCCTGCTGACACCCTGGAGCTCTCATGTTTTCTTTGAAAAATCTTTTTAATCTTTGAAAAATCTTCTAAGTTTCAACGCTAAAATGGACTTGGTCATGTTTTTGGCAATGAAGAGATCAACGTGAGGGACAAAGCTAAACTTTACTCTCCTGAAAGGGAATTAACAGTCTGATATTTTTTGCGATGGATCACACTTAATCTATAGAGCAAACATTTGTCAAAGTTTCCAAACTGTGTTCTGGGGCTCCAAAACAATAGAGAAATACAGTTCTGAGGCCCCTAAGAACTCAAGGACACTTAGAGACTGCCAGGGTATCAGGCAGAGGCCAGCAGAAAAGTATTGTCAGTTGCCACTGTGCAGCTGGGCACTTTGGGAAAAAGACCTCTTGAACTTGTGTCCCTAAAGCCACAGAGAAGGTCAGCCCTCTGACCACTGGAGTCCACTTATTTATCCTGGGTACAACAAGTAGCAGGTTCGCGTTATCAGAATTCATCTCAGGTCATGGACAGCAGAATCAGTTCTCTTCTGTTCCTCCACAGGTTTAGAAAGTGTTCTTAGAAAGGCTAGTTACGGGTTAAGCTTTTGTACGGTACACCAACCTGAGAGTTAGGGACTACCTAAGAATCTCCTAGACATGGTCTAACCATTGGATTACATTTTTCCAGGCCCTTGGCCTACCTAGTTTATCGGTAGTTTCTATTTGCTTTGCTGCAATCAGGCCCTAACTTTTTTAGGAACGTTTTGTGACAATTCATCAAATGGTACCAAAGTTGTAAGCAAACCATTAAATGCTTTACCAATGGAAATGTAGTCCTAACCATAAGTATCCAGTGGCAACTGCAACTGCCACTGCATTGGGGAGGGGAATACATTCTTAGGTAATTTGTTGCACGCTTGTCCTACATTAAATATCACAGGTTTGGCCTTGCACAAACATCTAAGATTAAAGCAAGTGATAAAGAACATGTATAGCACAGTGTGCTACGATTACAAAAGACAAGCAAAGATGATGGAGTTGCAACTTGGCAAACCTCGTTAGGTGCCATAAAACAACTACACAGTTGCAGCTTATGAGCAGTGCTTTAAGAATTCTTAGATCAACACAGGCCATGTTTCACGTCCACTGCTGCATCAAGACTCTCGTACTGAGTTACTAGCTTTTCAACAGAAATACTGACTCAGCAAACAAGCTACTGCTCAGTATCATAACAATAGCCACTATGTAGAATTAACAAAGTTGTGTTTTACAAATTATTACACAATCAATAGAATTATTTGAAATGAAAACGGGTTCCTAATGGGTTCAAAAATTAAGACTTGGAAGGAATTACTTGTTAGAAAATGTATTTTTTTCCAAAAGTAAAGGCATTTTCCTAAGGCCGTTTTTTCTCTGCCTTCAGGAAGGCCTTCATCATACCAGTGTCTGACAGTTTTTAAAGTTTTTTTTAACATAAGACCATTTAGTGCACTAACACTTTAGGGTATACACTTCCTCTTCACGTTATGTATACTAATTTTTTAAGATCATTCTAATTCATTGATTTGTATGTTATTTTTTGTGATACTCCCATGTAACTAGAGGAAACTACACAGCACAATTTGTACAGGGAAGTATGGTAAGAATGCAGGTAATTATGGAATTAGGAAGCCAACACTTCCGAGAAGAGGAATTTTTCAGGTCTTCGCAAAATGATGGAAAGTTGTTTTTTTGGGGGCAGAAATGCGATGTTGAAAGTATTCGGTGGGGGAGGGGATGCCTTGCTAATTTGGTGTTCTTTACCCAAACATTTCCGCTTTTTATCTGGAATTTGTGTCTAGTCGTCTGATGTTTCAGATTCGTGAAATCGTCACTCACGTTTCTGGAACGATCCGGGGACCTCAGATGGCTTTAGTCAAAAAGTTATGCTGTTTTTACGTTCTGACAAACAAAAACGCACGTCAATACCAGAGACAGTGAACACGGTAGCCTTCATAAAAAATAACAATGTTATAATGGGTCACTCTTTAAAGCCGAGGTCCTTCGAATAGGTCCAAAGCCTTTCTTAAAAAAAGAAAAAAAAAGACTGTAATGAGTTTGTGGAAACGACTGTTACCTTAGGAACTATATGTATCGGGCAAATAGCATAGAAAAAAAGATACTGTCTGTGAGATCTTTAAAATATAAAAATGCATGCATTTCACTATTTTGCAAATGCCAGAGAGTTGCAGCAACCCCGAGAGTTAACGGTGCGGCACGTTTGTGTTCAGTAGCATGAATCATTAATCATGAGACTGGCCATATTCTTGTACTGCTTCTGCTTTCATTACTTGGCCTAATTAAACAGTTCTCTGAACTGGAATCTCAGATTCCTCTGTTACAGATTATCATTAATTATGGTGAAAGTGCCAGAGATGTTGGACTCAATTATATTCTGCTCAACTCTGGCACTGTGTGATTCATTGCACCGCCTGCCTTGCAGATGTACTCTTTTCTTATCTTGCACTCCCACTTTTGTAAATTGGGCTCTGCCAGCCAACAAACTAAGAGTTATGTGCTGCATTTTCATTAAAAACATGTTGGAGCAGAACAGACCAATTAAGGATTCTGTATTTTATATGGAGTGATGCGGTGAGCAGTGTCTTTTGAAGGCAGCAGTGTGGTGAGGAAGTGAACTGAATTCTTTTGTATTTCTGCGTTTCTTCTTTTTTTTACATTTGTTCCCTGTTTTAGATTTTTATTTGTGGATATTCAACCATTTAGGAATGCACATTTCAAAAAGCTGCAGTTCTCATTTAATTAGCCGCCGACTTTACTATTTTGTCTGATGTCACAATCCTTGGCTGTGTGACAAACTAGATTTCTATTTTTAGACCATTTCTCACCTCGAATGAGGTTTCCTGAGGCAACACATGCACTAGATCATGTAATGTGCACCCAAATCAAGACACATCTACAAGAAAAGAAGATAACAGAATATGTATACTTTTTCTTTTATATTCACGTCTGTATATTCATCAATATCTTGCATTTTTCTGGATAGTTTCATTTGCAACACCGTTGTCTTGGTATACCCTTCGAAATAGCAAAAACACCGTTTCTGATGACTGTTCTAAACCTGACAAAATGTCATCAAATTGTTTTGTTTTTTAAATTGGCAGTCAACATTCATTAGTAAATATCAATCATATCCATGCATATGCTTGCAGTATGTACCTCTAGTAAAAATAAAATTGATCAATAATAATACACAGCACACACAAAAAATTGAAATGTTTTTTCTCACTTTTAATAATTGGTGTTATCAACAACCTGCTAAATGATGCATATATTATCGACTCTGATGGGATGAAATAATGAGTCAGCTCAACTTGCGACTTTTCAATTACACACAAAAGGCTCCAATTGAACCTGACATCACAAAGCAATACCATTTTCTTAACAGCCATGCCATCACTTATCACAATAGTTCTGGGTCCTTTAATTAAGGCATACAATATTAGACAATTGGAAGGTACATAGAGTCGAGATTTATTTCCCATAAACCTTAGCATGCAAGCTAAAACAAGTGTTCTCTGTGCATCAGGTAAGTATATATCTTTGATATCAGGGAGCACTTTAGAGAAAAGAGTTTTGAAAATGCATGATACCTTGTAAAATTTACAACCTAAGATGATTTACCGTAGATGAATATCTTGGCCTATTTTATACCCTGATTAACTGCATTGTGAGCCAGTATGGTTGCAGATTAATGGAGGTTTTTTGAGGTGACACCGTCTCCTGCTTAGACTCCTAGAATAAATGAGAATCTCGATTTCATGGATTTCTCAGCCTTTTAAAGGCACACAAGTCTATCCCCCTGGATTTCTGCTGCATGAATCCCTAACTCCCTTACTCAAACAGCAGCAAACAATGTCAACAGGCTGCCTTGACTGTGTACATGGAAAATTTGTTTTGAGTATGAATAGTTTTTGCCTTGACACATTTTCTTAAAAGTCCTGTGGTATAGCTAGAGGCAAAATCGAATTCATAAATGTTTGGTTTAAAAACAAGAGGGCATATTACCAACGTTTAGCGATATTTATCGCTAACGATGCTTAGCAACACATTTTTTAACGCTAAGCATCGCCGGAAATTATCGCAGAGATAACTTGCTATTAGCAAGGTTTATCTCAGAAGTGATAAAAATCCTCACGCTAACTGCCAATTGAGAGATTATTGCTGGAAAACCAACGATAATCTCTCGAAGTTTGGCGTTAGCTTGATGATAGGGGCTCACAAACTTAGCCATGATATCCACCTTCCATAGGATATCATGGCTAAGTCAGGAAAATACCAGGTGTAAAAAAAGCAGTGCTAACCGCGGTTAGCGCTGCTTTTTTTATCACTAACAGTGTTAGCGAAATCCTTAATAATAGGAGAAATGTCATTTAACAACATTTCTCCTTTTATTTTTCTCTGGAACGCCCCCTTTGCATCTCAATAGTGATGCAAGGGGAAGCATAGAGAAAAAGGATGCTAACATGCAAATCTGCGTGTTAGCACCCTGTTGCTGATAGGGAGATAATTTTATCTCTGCTTTCTTGTCTTTTAAAGCCAAAAAAGCGGAGATAAATCCCTTGATAATATGCCCCCAAATCTTTAAATTTTTTATATAATAGGTTATCTTCTCTTATTCGTTTTCCTTAGTGACCATATCATTCTCTAGGGAAAAATAAGTTTTTTATGCACAAAACATTTCAATAGTATGCAGACGTTAGTAGGACGTTTTTGGAAAATCGTGAACTTTGGTTTAATACATTCACTTTCGAGAACACAATCCGTCCATCCATCCATCCATCCATCCATCCATCCATCCATCCATCCATCCACCCATCCATCCATCCATCCATCCATCCATCCATCCATCCATCCAGCAATCGTATTTATGCAGAATGTAAAATGCTACTTATTACCATTATTGAGTTTAGGTAAAGGCTGGAAAAAGTCAAAATGCCCCTCTCTGCCTTTCCACATCTGCATATGTGGTTTATGCAATTACATTTTGTGATGTGTACTTGTTTCAATAGATGGTATTCAACAAAAATCAGAATACAAGGGGTTGTATTTGTGTAGTAATGTCAAACCATGCTGAAGAAACCTCACGGTTACTAGGAGATTTATTTCTCTCCATAAAGCAAATGCAGATTGTACATTACAACTAAAAATAGAATCTGCTTTCATAATTGTCACAAGACCTCTTCATTGTGAAGGTATTGCCTTCGGTTAGTCACTGGTTTCCCAGAACAGCACATTCTTAGATGTTTTTACATTGAGAAAAGCATGAGATAGTTCATCTTTCTCTTAACTTGCTAAACAGATGACAAACCCATGGGTAACCACTAGACCTGGGCAAATTTTGAAGTATGCCAGAGTAATTCGCATGGTTTGGGGAATTTTGTGTTCTGCTCGTTATACCAAATTCCAGAAATGATGCCAATACCCCATGTTGCATAATTTCGTTGCCATTTGGGGCAAAATTATTGTGCAAGTACAATGCGTACAACCAGAACACGAGTAGCTGATGTTCACAGCAATTTTGTTTATCAGGCTATTTTTTTTATTGCACAAAATATGCCCTTGCTTCAAAAATTGACATTAAACAATTCATTATCATTTTCGCAATTATGCATAATTTCACTTAATTTTCATACATGTCTGCATGAATACACAAAAGTACATTATGAAAAATTTGCACAATTTTGATAACATCATGGCCTGCCATTCCCACCGAAAACAACTGAGAAGCAGGTCCCTCTTGGTAGCAAATTTACTGGTGCACTTGCTGCTGTTCTTTTATATCACTTGCTTAGACAGCACCCCAGTGCTTTACAGCTAGGTGTGCACTTCGTTAAGCCCCGTAATACAAGAAAACCTATATTTGTAAAGAGTGTGTTTTAAAAAAAAAAGTCATACAAGCAAACTCCTGTTCACAAAAGGGCAAGGAAACACCAGAGACAGATTACGAGTTCTGGAAAATCCTAAATTCAGTAAAAATCAAAACATCTAAGAAGTCCTTCTCTTGTCTCGCTCCAAGATTGGTCATGGCTGCTGGCCCCCTTTTGAGAATACTCCTCTCCGGTAACGTGATTTTGTAATGTTCATAGATCATTTATCTGCGAAGCACTCCACTGGCCTAGTGGCTAGTTACACACTAAGGAAATACTGTAAATAAATACAAATAGATAAAAAAAATACATTTGAACAAATATGCCTTTTGTTTATTTGCTATGCTTAGAATACTTTGCATTTTTAAATGACTTGAAGTTTATTATTGTAATTTGTTTAAAGGATTGGTGGAAAGGCGCACACATTTATAGCTGTGGTGGAACAGTTTAAATATGAACCCCAGCCTTCATAGTTTGCAGGGATCAATATCCTGCAGTAGGTGTGAGTTTTAATATATATGAAAATCAGTAGCCTTTTATCCATGCATATGCACCTCCTATAATAATATTTTGATAGCTGGTGAACCTGCAGAATCTCTCTCCTGACTTATAAACCTTTGTGTGACTTACATTCCAACAAAGCACGTTTAAAATGTGCATTTTCTTCATGTGTCTTTTCAAAGCGCATTGCGGGCTGCGTGTTTTTCTTAAATCACACATTTAAGTCTAGGTAGGTATTTTAAAATAATTTAATTCAGACAGTTTTTGCGCACTCCTGTTTCCATGCATCTTTCGTACAACCTCTCTGTACATATGTGCCACTGGCCCTGTTTGCAGCATCTACAATTCTGACAAAAATATCTTGCTATCAGACCCTCCCCGCCCCCGCTCCGCAAAAAAACAGGAAGCAGTTTCCTCATCTAGCAGCTGCAGACAGACTGCTCATTGGAAATGTAATACACTGCTGCCATGTCACAGGTCAGCTGGCAATCTGAATTTTAAAAGGAATATGAATAATATTCTGTTTTATTTTGAAAATGAACTTTGTGCCCTCCATCATGAATCCAATATATGTCTTAATCTTCTATGCTCTTGAAGCCTGCGGCTCCTGGCGGAGTCCTTTGACTCCTGAACCTAATAAGGAAATAGGTTGTTTTCTCATCCTAGTCTCAATTTTAGAAGGGCTGAAACAAACAGTCCCCATTTCAAATGTAATTGACAAAGCATAAAAACATGTGTGTTATATAATTTTCAGTTTACAAGTGAGCTCAACAGCACTGTGTTTTATTTTAAAATGTGATTAAGGTGCTAGAACATTGAACAAATTCGATCAAAATTCTGAATCAAACTTTATCAACTGCAGCTTTTATGTTTACCTTAGATTTTAAAGCGTAAATCTGGAAAGGTGAACACAAGAGATAACAGCGTTCCTCGATTCCAACAATTCCCATTTAAAATACACGTTACTTAGAAGAAATATATTTATGGAAAATTGTGTTATTCAGTTTCCAGGTATATACATTTTTTTTTCATACAAAACACTGCTGATGCCACGATTCACCCTCTTAAGATTCACTTGGCTTTTCAGAATTTTGCTTCTTGCCCTTTGAAACAAAGGTATTGCTGATTGATAGCTAAAAAAAAGACTACAAGGACCCTTTTCAGGCATGCTGCCCGCCCTATTTGCCATGTTAAAAACGCCCCACCTCCTCAATCCCACGCCAAGTGACCCGCGCACTTTATTGATATGTGAACGTCCTTCAAATAAGTGTCATTAAGCATCAGACCACTTTCCGCTGTCTCAGCTTTTCATCATAGGTATGTGGCAGCAAAACCAAGCTGGAGAGCTTAGAAATAAACGAGGTCATTTGCATATGGAGGGGACACCAACCATTACAGCAGGTTTTCGTATTTGAAACGAATTTTCCAGTTTATTTCCTGCATTCAAACAGAATGTGTGTACTCAAAATTCTCTAGATGACACGTTATTGAACAACAGGTGGGATACAATGTCGTGTTACATGTTATTGTGGTTTATGTGGTAAATACAATATATACTCTATGTTGCCCAGTATCACTAATATCAAAAAATGATGTTCCACCTATACAGCTGCAAACGAATGCTTCAATAACATGCCCCTGTTTAAACCTGTAGATACATAAAATGTAATGTGCAATTCATAGTTTGCCATTTACTACCCTAAAGTTAATACAAGGAAATTTACCACCATAGTTTATCTTCCGTCAAGTTGGCCCACATTTCTTCTAGGTGGGTAGAGACCCCACCATTGGAGTTCTGCCTATGTGAAATTCAGAGAAATGAACGCAATGTTGTTCATTTAAAAAATAAATATATTTTTATGTGTAATATAAATATAAAATAATCTAAAATATTCATTGTTAACCTGAAAATAAAAAAACAATAACATTTTACAGCACATAGAACGCTTACAATAAATGTGTATTCAACAATTAAATAATGGAGATTCATTAACTAAATGTATACATATTATAACATTTGTATTTTTGTTTGGCTTGAGGCTCCTCAACGCAAGTGTAATGCTCGTGCCCGCCAAGACTCGTGCCTCCCATGGGCCAGTGCAATCTCATCTCCACTGTCTCTGCTCTTCTTCAAGCACCCCCCAATACACACCAGTGCTGACCAGTGTCTACAAGCATCCCATGCCCAGATTACCGCAAACTGCCAACAAAAATGGCAAGCCTGACAAAGCTACAGAGCTGAGTGAGCCACCAGGGGCTGGGGGGGCATCTCAAACCCTGCATCAAGGTCCAAGCGACCCCTGACCCTCCTGGTAGGTCGTCCCCCCTCCGCATAGCTCCACCTGTGTGCCCCTGCCCCAGCTGCCGCTGCTTACGACTCGCTCTTAAGTGTGCTCATCCTCCATTTCTGTTTCCCATTTTTTGCTTCTGTGCCACTGTTTCCCCCTCTATTGTGCCCCACTTTTGCCTCTGTGCCAGTTTTCCCCCTCTTTTGTGCCCCATTTTTGCCTTCTGTGATGCTGTTTTTCCCCCTCTTTTGCGCCCCGTTTTTGCCTTCTGTACCACTGTTTTCCCCCTCTTTTGTGCCCAGTTTTTGACTTCTGCGCCACTGTTTTCTCCTTCTTTTGTGCCCCTTTTTGCATTCTGTGCCACTTGTTTCCCCTGCCACTGTGCCCCCTGCGGCCCCACCCCCTGACTGCCCACTGCCCATTCTCTGGTACCCCCTCCCACCTCCCAGCTGCTCCTCCCTCCCACCTCCCCATATATGCTGGATGCTGCGGACCTAAGGCAAGCCCGTCTGTGCTCGTACGCACCTGGACCGTGCCCAGTGCCAGAAACCCTGGCTTCCGCAAACACCACGACGCCTGCCTCCGCTATGACCCCAGCACTCTCCATGCACTCAACCCCAGACAATCTCACACCTGCTGCCAGGCCACCCCGAAACGAAGCCAAGGACCCTTCTCCTGCCGGAACTGTAGCTTCACCAGCATCCAGCCCGCCAACTGGCCCAACATCGAAACCAACTTGCTCGGATGTATCCTGCTCAACACCCGCTCTGCCTGCAAGCACTACGTCGAACACTGGGACCTACTCGACAACAATGCCCCAGACGTCGCCTTCCATACCAAGACCTGGCTGACCCCCTCCTCGGCACCTGACATCACCATAGCCATCCCGGAAAGCTACAAGATCACCCGCAAGCACCGCACAAACGGAATAGGGGCAGGAATTGCCATCGTCCTTAGGAACACTCTCAAAATCTCGACACACGCCGATGACACCCTCTGCACCACCGAACACCTGCACTTCTAGATCCACACCGACCCCAACACCACCCTCCGAGGCACGCTCATCTACAGACCCCCCGGACCCGACTCCATCACCGACCTCATCAGCACACACGCCCTCGCCTCCATGGACTACATCCTCCCCGGGGACCTGAACTTCCACCTCGAGAACAACAACAATGCCAAGTCCTCCACCCTGATCGACAACCCTGGCAACCTCAGACTCAGACAACTCGTCACAGTACCCACACACTCCGTCGGCCACATACTTGACTCCATCTTCTCAGCGAGCACTCACGTCTTCTTCGACTGCGCCACTGAACTCAACTGGGCCGACCACCGCTGCATCAACTTCACCTTCAGGAAAACCACCACACACCACCACACCCAGCAGATGCCTTGCCGCAGCTGGGGCAAGATCACTGAGGACAAGCTAACCGGCGACCTCGCCCAGAGCCCACCCACAGACCCAACCGACCCCAACGCCGCAGCCCATAACCTTAAACAATGGATCAGTGACTGCGCCAACACCTTCGCCCTGCTCAAACCCCCCCCCCGCCAACACCCACACCAGCAAGAGAGCCAGCTGGTTCACCGAAGGCCTCCAGGCCTCCCGGCGACCCTGCAGAATTCTAGAAAAAAACTGGATAAGCGAAAGAACACCAGAAAGCTACACAGCCCACAGGAACGCCACCTGCTGACACCACCAACTCATCAGATCCGCCTAAAGGACCACCTTCAGAGACCGCCTAGACAACAACGCACACAACAGCAAAGAGCTCTTCTGCATCATGAAGGAACTCTCCAGCCCCAGCTCCAACACCAACCACATCCCACCGTCACAAGACCTGTGCAACTCGCTCGCCACCTTCTTCCATCGCAAGATCGCAGACATCCATGACAGCTTCGAGGCAGTCACCACTCCGACAACAGCCAACACCCCCGCTCCCATGACTACCACCCACACCAACCGCCTGCTCGCCTGGACCAAAATCAAGATCATGAACACCGTCCACTCCGGATCCCCGGAAGACCCCTACCCACACCACATTTTCAACAAAGCCAGCAGCACCATCGCACCCCACCTCTGGAAAGCCATCAACATCTCCTTTGAGACAGCAGCCTTCCGGGAAAGCTGGAAGCAAGCAGAGATCAATGCCTTACTAAAGAAACCCAAGGCGGACCCCAAGGACCTCAAGAACTTCCGAACCATCTCCCTGCTTCCGTTCCCGGTGAAGGTCATCAAAAAGGCCGTCAAAAAATAACTGACTAGCTTCCTTGAAGAGAACAACATCCTGGACCCATCCCAGTCAGGGTTCTGCAGCAACCACAGCACCGAAACGGCCCTTATCGCCACCACCGACGACATCATTATCATGCTCGACAACGGAGAAACTGCAGCCCTCATCCTCCTGGACCTGTCAGCCGCTTTCGACACCGCACACTAAGTGCATGCCTCCACGATGCCGGAATCCAAGAGAAGGCCCTGGACTGGACCACCACCTTCCTCTCCGGGAAAACCCGAGCGTCTGCCTCCCCTCTTCCGCTCCAAAGCCACCGAGATCATCTGCGGCGTACCCCAGGCTCATCTCTCAGCCCAACGTTGTTCAACGTCTACATGGCACCACTTGCCCACGTCACCCGACAGCACAACCTAAACATCATCTCATATGCCGACGACACCCAGCTGATCCTCTCGCCTACCAAGGACCCCCACACCACCAAAACCAACCTCCACAAAGGAATGAAGGCCGTCACCGACTGGATGAGGATCAACCGACTGAAGCTGAACTTGGACAAGACCGAGGTCCTCATCCTCGACTCCACCCCCTCGGCCTGGGATGACTCCTGGTGGCTGATGGCACTAGGAGCACTCCCTACACCCACCAACCACGCTCAAAACATAAGGGTCATTCTCGACTCCACACTCTCCATGACAAAGCAGGTCAACACCGTCTCCTCCACCTGCTTCAACACCCTCTGCATGCTTCACAGGATCTTCAAGTGGATCCCCACCAAAACTCGAAGGATGGTCACCCAGGCTCTAGTCAGCAGCAGACTGGACTATGGCAACACACTCTACCCAGGACCCCCAGCAAAACTCCTGGAATGACTCCAACGCATCCAGAACACCTCAGTTCGCCTGATCCTGGATGTCCCCCACTGCATCCACATCACACCCCACCTGAAAGATCAACAGGAGGATAACCTTCAAGCTCCTCATCCACACACAAGGCAGTCCACGACACCGGACCAGCATACCACAACAGACAACTGAGCCTCTGCACCCCTGCCCGCCAGCTCCACTCTGGAGACCACGCCCTCGCTACCATCACTCGCATCTGAAGAGTGACCGCCGGTGGCAGATCATTCTCCCAGCTCGCCGCCGAAACGTGGAACACCCTCCCCATCCGCCTATGGCAGACCGAAGACCTTCTAACCTTTAAGAGACTCCTCAAAACCTGGCTCTTCGAGCAGTAGCAGCAACCCCCTCACTAGCGCCTTGAGACCCTCACGGGTATGTAGTGCGCTTTACAAATGCTATGATTGATTGATTGACTTATTGAGCTCGCTTCAGATCATTTGGCCTTACCCCCAGGCTGGCACTGAAGTAATCCAGGCCACCCCAATCTCTCCCATGCTACATGGGTGACTTGGCTGGGGCAACTCTGTAGTTGCCTAGCTGAATATACAGACTCTCTGGTGGGGGTGGGGGGGGGGTGGGGGGAGTGAATTTGGGACAGACAGCTCTATTACTCGATTTGCAGTGAGTGCTGATGCATTGTGAAAATGTCACTTGAAATGGGAAATGGCGTTAGGCATGCATGCTGTTTTCCCCCCCGCTGAACAAAACTTGCCTTAACCACACATATGAGTGTTTAAGAAAGTCAGCGTTCTACGTGTCTCAGCAGATGGCAGAGGAACCAGTGGCATGTGGCAGAAAGTGTAGGAAGGTGGATATCTGACTATGGTTGCCCCCAACTTTTTGCCTGGTGTTTTGCTGGTTTTTCAACTTAGTTCACCTGGGACCCTGCTATTCAGGGCCCCAGGTCCACTGCTCTCTCTGTAAAATGGATTCCATGTACCTTAGGTACATATCTAATTGGATACTGAGTTACCTTATCAGTCCCTGTACAGTGTACTTTAGGTACCCAGGGCATAGGTGTACCCAGGGCCTACCAGGGGCTGCAGCATGTATTATGCCACCCCTGGCTGGCCATCCAAATCTGACACAACTGGCTGCACGACAGCTGGGGCAAGGTGGTGTAACCACCCTTTGCTTTAGATATAGTATTCCTATATCTAACCCTAAAATGGACACATGTATTCCTATCAGTCACTCCTATGGCAGGCCTTAACAATCCTGAAGGCAGAGTGCTTGGAATTATGTGAGATGGTGCTCTGGCATGAGCTGAGCCCGTCTGCAGCTTGCGGAACCAAGTCCTAATAGCTGTTCCATGATAACGCGTACCATATACTCTTAAATGCATTATAATCCTCGCGGTTATTTGCCAACTTTGGTATCGCTTTATCAAAACATGTCGAGTAAGGTGTCATACGAATTGGAATACTAACCCCTCGCCAATTCTGGCGACGGGGTTAGCATTCCACCCTTCTAGAAGGACACAACATGTATGTAACTGTGAACCCCAGTTAAAGTTAACTCGAGCCTCAGCATCACAAAATGGATGCTGCCACCACAGACACAAGTCTGACCTCCTGCTGCTGGGAGTCCTTCCAGCGAGGAGAGCTCGGACAAAGGGTTTCCTGTCAGGGGAGGTGCTAGCACCATCCCAGACAGCGTTTTGTGTATCCCAGGTAGGCAGGGCTGAGAGGAAGGTGACTGCAAGTGGCACCCCGTTGCTCACTGTGCATATGCCGGCTTAAACCAGTTCCAGGGGCACACCAGCCCCTGAGCTGGGGAAAGTCCGGACAAGGGAGAGGGGTGTAACCACCCCCCTCCTGGTCCCACCCATGGGCAGGACCTAGTCACGTGCCAGCCCCTTTTAGGAGCAGGCCCCCTTCCCAAATTAGATAATTCTGAATCTTGACTACTTTCCACGAAAGGAACTCTTGATACCTTCTGAAGACTCTCCCTTGTGGCTAAGGAGTAGCCACCCTGCACCCGCAGGCACCATCTAAGCATTGCGGTTTGCTGTAAGTCCATCCTCTGGATCAAGACTGCCCAGCTCGATGAGACCCGGATTCCCTGGCATCTCTGACCTCTACCTGCATCATCAGCCCAGCTGATATTCGTGGGTGTGACGAGACCTGAGGGACCGGCCACCTTCAAAACTGCACGACGCTTAACCAGCACGACTGCCGAGGGATCCTCGAGTGAGTGCTTTGGGGTTTGAGAAGCCCTAACCCTGAGCAGCTCCAGCACCGACGTCCAGCCCCCCAGCATCCATGAGATCTGCGTGGGGCCCTTCTGCTCTTTGCTGCTCACCGCGTTGTCCTGTCACTTGCCTGCTGGCTAGTGGCCCTCCTGACGACGTACCACGACGATTTCATCGCTGGTCTGGTTGCTCCAGACTGGCCCTTGCTCCCTTGCAAAAGAGGAGCACCTCGGACCCTCCTGGTCCACTCTATACGCCATATTGACTCCACCGCGTGGGCTTGACTTTGCCAACGTTTGTTGCCCGAATCCTGGGTCCAGCATCGCCGACAGCAGACACCTTCATGGGACAGCTCGCACCTCCAGCCTGGTCACCGACAACGCCTCCTGGTCCGAGGGACAGCAGAGTCCAGCGTCGCCCACTCACCTGGTCGAGGTGACTTCATCCGGTGCCATCCTGGTGCCCACACAATCACTGGCTAGTTATTAAGAACTGAGTCCCCTCTGCTTTCAGGTCATCTCCATCACCGATCCAGGCTTGGATCACACCGAACTTCTTCACTGGTCGCCTGCCAGCAACTTCTTCTTTCAGGCTCCATAGACTACAACGAGGATTCCAGACGTCTTTTGAACCCTATGCAGCCGCGGCCCCTGGGCTAGGTAACCTGAGCATTTTGGTGCTCCAACGTAGGTTCACTATCTAAGTGTCCAGATCCCTTTTCGTTTTTAGTCTACCTAGTCGGATTCATCCGGAAACAGTGACTTTAGAATTACTAGCATCCATAGATTTTGTCCCGCATCCCGCATGAGAGTGCACACTCTGCACCCGATCTCCCTAGGCCTCCTGCTCCTAACCTTAGGGTTCAGTAGTGTAGTCCTAGCGATCCTGAAGCCTCTGGATCTTGTTACTTACCTGCTAGTATTTCGCATTCCACTTTTAGTGTACATGGTTTTTCATGCCCCTCGGGCATTTGTGTAATTTGTGCGACTTAAAGTATTTTCTTAAGAGTTTTGTATTGTGCTTAGCTCCCTGACTCATAAAGTGTTCAGGGTAGACTTGTTATAAATAAATATCCTTTATTTTCATAACAACTTGTGTGGTGTCCTTTCACTTGGTGTTCAAGGGGTATATGTGATGGTATAACAGCTGGCTTAACACGCCCTCTAGAGTTTAGCCTAAAGACTGCTCTTGTCCATGCTACTAGGATAGCTGGTCTATAAGGTTGACTTACAACCAATCATCAATAAGGGTCGTTTGGTATGATACACAGTGATCACTAGAATAGTGAGCACTATATATCAGGGCCAACTTCTCACAGAAAGAACGGACTAGGATGTGGCTGGGGAAGTTGGGCTATGGCTGGGGGGAGGTGGGGGAGGTTTTAGGGGGTGGAGTAGTTTTAGTGTTCAGGGAGGGGCTCTTGGTTCAGAGTAGTTTTTAGGGGGCTGAGCTTTAGGGCTTAGTACAAGGGCAGGAAAGGGTCAGTTTTTCAGGACTGTGGGCTGTTTTTCGGGATCAGGGTGGTGGGAAAGAGACAGTTGTCAGCGCTAGAGGGCAGTTTTGAGGGTTTTAGGCAGGGGGTCTGGTGGTCAAAGTTTTTTTGGGAGTTAGGGGGTTTGGTTTTAAGGCTCAGAATTGAGGGTCGGGTAGCTGATAGGGCTGTGGCTGGTACAATTCACCACAGGGGTGCTGAAGTTTAGGGCAGAGGGACAGGGGAGTGATCTTTACCAAACATATCCATTTACCAATCATGTCTTTATTATGAAATTGTGTGGTAAAGGCTTGCATGGCTAAGGCATGCATGTTAATGACACTGTCCTGTTTGAGACCGTGTGGGTCAGGCATGTGTTGTTGAGGCATTTGTTGTTCCATCACACAACCCACTCAAAACAGCTGATGAAGGTGCCACTGAATTTGTCATGGGTTGGCTAGTGGAGTGTGAGCTGGTGCCTAGCAGGAGAACTTAATGGGGTATGAGGTGGGGCACCAAGAATGGAGTGATTGGCAAGCATTAGCAGGCAGCTTCAATGTATCTTGCAGGCAGCCAGAGGTAGAGCAGAACAGCCCATTAGACAGAAGGGGACTAACTAGTGCATCTCCAAAGCTACCCACCCTGCTATTTGAAGGTTGATTTCGAAGCAAAGCATAAATATCTAAAACTCGCACTAGCCTGCTCGTTGCTATCCTTTACTGCACCACAAACTACTGAAGTTCAATATCACTCATGCAAGTTCTTTTAATGGTTAAATACTACTTGCTCAAATCTTCAGGGGTGAACACAGCATAAGTCACTGCTGTTAAAGTGTGGACCTCTTTATTTGTTTTCGTCAAAATTTGCTACAACCTCACATTAGTGTTACCCATGTTTCAGGAAAAAGGTCTGTACATAGTCCTTCGCACAGCATGTTACAGAGGTCAAGACTTAACACATACATGGTTTTACCAGCTTTATGTAGATGCTAAAATCTCCCCAAAATTCCTCAGAAACCCATTTTCATGACAACAAAAACCATCAAATTCTAAGAAAAAGAGGCTTCAAGAGTTAATCTGTGCACAAGAACTACGAAACTAAATGTTGTAATGTTCCAATCGGTGCTCCCAGCTTGGCGGCATAATCTCTTTCATCAACATTCTAACCCGCGCTCCCGGAGGTAGCGCGGACCATACCAAGTGGGCAACAAGAGGAGGGGGAAAGCGGGGAATGAGAGAAGAGTAAGATTACAACACACCTTCCTCCCTAGGGAAAAGTAGAGGAAGGGGAAACATAAGAACTCCCAGCAAAAAAGGTGCGGGAAAGATAGGAAGAGAGAGATAGAGAGAGAGAGAGAGAGAGAGAGAGAGAAAGAGAGAGAGAGATATATTCATATATAGCACAAAAACAATGGGGTCGGGAGCAGGGGAACCCATGCCAAAGTCTAAATGGAAAAACACATGAGACTTCACTGTAGACTATGGTACATAGGATGTGAAGAGTTTGATTTTACTTGACGTGACTGGGGATATACTATATGATCCCCTGGCATATCCCGGTGGGATTACATGAGTGGCCCCTGTCCCAATATTTGTCTGCAGGAAGCAGGATAAAGCTCTTATAAATTCAGGTTGCAGCAAGTAAAGTTATAAGATTAAATCAACCAACGCATAAACAACTGTAACTGTCTGGTGCAACAAGAGTGTGCCCAGTTACGATATGGGCTGTACAATTCAAGGGATGCACGGTTACGTGCTTAGGCGTCCTGACATGGGTAGAACACAGGTATTAGTATCACATCCTTTTCACCCTTGAAATCAACAAACGCAAATAACATTTGTGATAGTCTGCTGCACCATGGGTGTGCACCTCTATGATGTGGGCAGTACAATTCAAGGGATTCACGAGTGTGTGCTTAGGCATCCTGTCATGGGTAAGACACAGGTTTGTGAATCACAACCTTTTCTCCCTTGGATTCCGAACTTCTCCTGCTTGTATTACCCTCCCCTTCCGGAAGATTGATACTGGCTGTAGTGTTCTTTTCCTTAGTCTGTAGCTTGGGACAGGACACACCCCGAAGACTTCCTCTGGCGCAATAAGTCTCTCTATCCTTGTCCATATCCATGTTTGGACTAGGCCTTCTTCTGCCCTCATTTCCTTGATCATAATCTGTAACACAACCTATACCGAATTTCATTTCCAACAGCCCCAGATCAATGGCATGAGCTTCATCGGCCATAAGTATGCCCTCCTTTTCCCTCTTGGGCTTGCCATAAAAGAACTTATTTATGTTTTCAGGACCATTACTCTTTGGTTTCCTCCAATGATCATTGAATGGACCCATCTTCCTTGTTATGACTTTAATGGAGAATCTTTTAGTTTTTTCCTGCATTTTCTCACTCTCACTCTCCTTCTTACCACACTCGATCCCTTGAAAGTATAATTCTTGGTTCTCTCCCTTCGACTCAAAGTGACTTGGACCCCTCACTCTTTCTAGATCAAAATCGTCCACATTCTCTTCAGACATCTTGGTCCTGAACTCAGCCAATGTATTTCTTTGCCGCATCTCATAGCAATGGGACTGGTTACTCTTATGCATCTCCCATCTTCGCCCTTTGGCAGTGGCATTTAAACACTCCACCTCCTTTTCAAATTCTCCATCTTTCTCAATATTTTGTTTCCTTCTGTCCTTTTTCTCTAGTTTCTTACGTATTTCTCTTTCCTCCACAAGACTTTGATAAGTGTTTCGTTTCTTGTTCTGTTCGTCAATGTTAGCTTCTTTATCCCATTCTTTATTGCTTGCAGCTCTTTCAAATACTGTCAAACCCTTCAATGGCTGCATGCAAACATCAACAGTTTCACACTTATTTACTTGTATGCTTTGAATCCATGCCTGCTCACTCATCCTCAACTTCTTTTGATCTCTCCACCCTAGCATGGGGAGACCCTCTTCCGTTATGTGTATAGTACTCCTAGTACTGTTTTCCTCATAAACTAAGTCCATAACTACGTAGCCAATGGCCTGTATATCTTTCCCTGCATACGTTTTTAGGGCTATGTTGGCTTCTTTATATTCATTACCCTTCTTTTTTTTTAATACGGAAAGAAAAGGAAGTCGGGTGTGAAGCCTCGGTGATGGTGAGAGGGTGCCGTGTGGAGCAGAGGAACGTTCCTTTCCCAATTGAGGTCTGACATACGTCTGTGGATCTGATAACCAGGGCTCCCTGGGAGCGTCCCGCGGTGGAGGAAGCAGCATAGTGGGAACCAGCGTAAGAAGAGTCGGGACAGCTGGTTGTGAAGTGACGGTGAATGTATGGTCCGGCAGCGGAACACGGATTTCCCACAACAGTGAAAGCTGACGCTGAGGTGGAGCAGTGAGGAGGCTCGTCTGTTATTGGTGTGGAGTGGGACGGCTGGGGTCAGCGCTGTGCAGGCATAGTTTGCTTGCGATGTCTGAGGGGTCGGAAACGGATTCCGACTGAAGCAGTGCTCTCTAACCAAGCCGTCCTGGTAACTAAAGGGGGCAGGCTTCACCCAGACTGGTTACCGACCGGGAGCCAAGAGTGTCGGAGAACCGTTTTATTCTCAAGATAAGATCACGTCAGCGGAATAAATCTCCCCCTGTAAAAGTTTAGACACGGCGCCGTGTGGTGTTTGCCTTTCACGGAGGAAGAGGCAGTACACAATTGGGAGAGAAAGGAACAGTGCTCTTGCGTTAAGGAACCGCAAGATCGACTACAGGAAGTTCCTGTTCTGCAAAGGAGAGATAGACAGAGGACTCCGCAACCCAGAGGTGAAGGCGCAAGGAATCAGGCAAGAGTGAAACTGTTGAAGTGTCAGCACCGGCGAACAACGTGAAAATCGATTTCATTCCGGGCACTGAGCGCCCTTGCTGTGTCCCCTCCGTGGTTTGTGAGGACAGGTGTGTGGGCCGTGAGAAGCAGTCGACACTGGTGAGGGAGAAAACTCAGCTGGTCTTGCTCCGAGTAGCTGCAGGGTGTAGACGGGAAGTCCCTGCTCGGCAACCGTGAAAGAAGAAATAGGACTTCGCAGCCCAAGTTGCTTCCTGGTTGAATACAGGATCAAAGGAAGGAAGGTGAAGAAATACTTAGGTAATCGCTGGTGTCCCTGTGCATTGTATTGGTGCAGAGGAGGAAGACCCTTGTCGGATGCAGAGGGATTCACACCGGTTAATGAGGTGAGCCTAAGAAGCTGTGTGAGGTGAAGTGCGTGGAGCAGGCAAATAGCTGCATTTCAGTCACTGACCTGAGGCAGAGTGTCCGGAGATAGAGACAAGAGAGAGTGACAGCATAGGAGCGGGACTCACGTAATCCAGGGAATATCGAGGATGTGTGAAAAATGGTTTCAGAGAAGTATGAGCTGTTGCTTATATTGTGGTGAAGAAGTTTAGCCAAAGGAGATCTTATCTGGATGACTCGAATTTGCAGTGAGCTAGTGAAACACGGTTAGGAGCGGTGAGCGGAACATAGTGAGCAGTCAACACAGGAACCTGAACTGTGGCAGTGAGTTGTAACTGCGTGAGGAAAGAGCAGAGGAACAGGGAGTGTGTCGAACCTGGGTTCCCATGATCGAAAAATTCACTGAGGCAGCGCTCTCAAGCTGTCTGAAATGTCTGAGAGGATCAGGGAGGAAGCTGGACCCCTGATGCCACGAGTGAAACGGAACGGAGGCAGTGTGGTGAAGCTGTACGAGAAAAGAGCAGAGGAACAAGTGGTGTAGCTAACCTGGGTTCCCGCTAATAGAAAAAAATAAAACAAAGAATAAATAAATAATAAAGAAATAAAGTTTACTGAAGCAGTGTCTTAAGAGGTTTGACACGTCTTAGAACCCCTGAAGCCACAGGCACTGAGGCAGCGTAAGGAAGCTGTGTGAGGAGATTTGCTAAGGAAAACTTCAGGGTTCTGTGGGGTAAAATTAACCGAAACAGCGCGTAGAGGCGGTGTGAGGAAATATCTGAAAGTAAATGAAACCGCATTCAGCGCGGTGAACCAGCGTGAGGAAGTTTCGTAATTGTGGCAGCGCATGGAGACGTTGTGTGGAGATTTCAGGAGTGAGTTAATCGCAGGGTTCTGGGTAAGAAAACTTAACAGCAGCAGCGTGTAGAAGCAGCGGGTAGAAGCTGCATATCTGAGGAAGCGCTTGGAAGCGATTAGTGGAGATTTCAGAGGAACGGAGGGTGTGTCAATGATGCACAGAGTTTCCACCCTTCAAACTGAACAGTAGCAGCAAGCAGTAGCAGAGTGAAAACCCTATGAGGGGCAGAGAGTGCAAGGAATCCTTGTGACGGATTTAAACACAGATTGGAGGCAGCACCATTGAGAGAGATACGTATCCCTGTGCATCATTGACTGTGAATTTACAAGAGTCACAAAACCCACAGACAGAGAGTGAGCAAGGTATATTCAGTGATTTCAGGGAGCCCTGCTGGGTAATTGTAAGTATAAAAGGAGACGTGACATCCAAAGAAAGAATCCCTGTGGCGACAGCCTGCGCATATTATTTAGCCATCTGGGGGCGAAAGTGAATCCTACGAAGTGCACACGTACCTCCATCTCTCTGTTTTAAGGCAGAGGTCACAACTTCAAGTGAATTTCCCGAGCGCAGCTGCGCGTGTGACATGGAGTGGGCCCAGAAATACAATTTTCCGTCACCAGTGCAGTTTAGGGAGAGAGATATAAAAATCACCGCAGAAGGGGGTGAGTGGAAGGTTAATGTTGAGAGGTACATAACAGTTTTTGAGGAGGAGAAAGTATCTCTTTTACCTGGGGGAAAAGCAGAAATATGGCTCCACAGTTTAGGAACTGGAGGAGGGAAAAAGTACCACGCAATGGAAAAAATAGTGACGGAAGAGTCAGACAGAGATTGTTATGAGGACAATTTGAGTGGGTTGGATGATTACAAAAAACAAGTCTCGTGGGTGAAGGAACAAAGGAATGACGAGATCAAGGAAAGAAAGGTGAACAAAGAGGAAGATAATGCTAATAAAACAAACCCAGTGGTTACCATCGTCAAAGGCGGAGTAAAGACAGATATGATCTCTGACTCAGGATCACGTTATAGTTCGGTAAGCAAGAGCGTATGGAATAGAGAAGTAACTAAAAAATATGGAGAAGAATTCAAAGAGGCAAAAACATACCTAAAAACATATACAGGGGAGGACATCAATGTAAAAGGGTACAAAGCTATGGAGTCAATACACAAGGGAATTAATACTTGGTGTACCATACATTTAACGGAATGTGGACCCACCACGCAAGGGGGAAAGGATAATAATAAATGGAGAGTTTCACGTTATGGTAGAAGGAAAGAACACGTGAGTGAGCAGGCACAGATCAAAAGCATGCAGGGAACAAAGAGTGGAGCACAGAAGGCTCGTGAGCCACAAACTAAGGGTTCTGTGGTTTTGGAAGGAGCAGCAAGAAACGAAGTGAGTGTAAAGGAAGTAACCAAGGACAAAAGAAAGGAAAAACTAGAGACTGTACAAGGTTGGATGGATGAAAGAGAAGTACGCAAGAAACGGGAGAGAGAAGGCAGTAAAGGTGGAGTTGGAGGAAAAGAAACTATCGAAAGTAATGGAGCATGCATAAGTACGACAGCTAATGAACGGCAAAAGTTAAAAGGAAAGAGTAACCAATACAATCGTAAAGATGCGCTGCAAAGTTCCACACCGTCCGAGTCCTGGACCAAGGCGAGGGAGGAGTATGAGGTCAATTATGAACAGGAAGGAGAAGTGGACACTAATTTGCTGGAATCCAAGAAAGAGTACGGAAATGCAGAAAGTACGAAAAGACTTCTTATTAAAGGTTCTGAAGAGAAAATTGGTCTACTCTATGAGATTAGGAGAAAGTACGAGTTTCAGGACCCTGAATAGAAGTGGACTCATCTCAACTTCAATTTGGAAGAAACTGTAAACTTGTTCATGCCAACAGGATCCTGAGAGGAAAGTTAGGTGGCACCCTTTCCTGCCTGGTGCCTATGTCACTAGACCTACCCCGCAATTATCAGAGGTTCTACGGCGAGGAGGTAAAAGAGGACCCCTAAGAGTCGGCACAACCGTCAACATCCATTGTAAAATAAGGATGTTCAACTTCTGCGAGAAAGGTCAGGACTCTGTACGGGACCTAGCTGACCAAAGGAACTCTTTGCTCAATACCATCCATTGTCAGTCCTAAACTGAGGTTAACGAGATGGCACCATAGTCTGTTGTTTAATGTTTCTTGGTTACAGCTTAAATGTTTTCCTTCACTGAGGTTAACTGATTGCTTCTCTGTTTGCAATCCTATGTTTCCATTGATCCAGCTCCTATTTTCCTTTCTCGTTTCTTCCCCCCTTTTTCTTTCCTGCCTCCATGCCTCCTCTCCTCCTGCCTCTCACCTCCCTGTTTCCCCTCCTTCCGCATACCCTCACTTTCTTTTCTCCTTAAGGGGGAAGGTGTGTTGTAACCTCTCCTTTCTCCTCACCCACCCCTCTCCCCTCTCCTTTCTTGGTACAGCCCACTCTGCCCTCGGGAGTGCGCGTTAGAATGTTGAAGTGTGAGAGTCTGCCGCCAAGCTGGGAGCACCTGTTATTTATGACAGAATAAATTGGTACTTGGAAACCCTTAAATGTAGTGGTTCTTTACTACACTAAACAACTCAGATTCACTCCAGTCACTCTCTAATCCAAAACAACCAAAGAACTTGGCGTTTCAGATTTAACCTTCTAATCAAGGGTGGGGGGAGATGGAATGTGGATCCATTCACTTTCCAAGTTAGCATATACTGATCAGAGGGGAATGGATCACTTGTCCTGCTCAACCTTAGGTATGCAGGAAAGAATGAGGATGTCCCAGTGAAAAAAGACCCTCCTGCACGTGATGGGTATGGTGGTATCTGAAGTGTATATCTTGGTTCTCCGCTTATGGATCACGTGTGTGCATAATCATTAGGTCTATTTTAGGTTATGCAGCCTCCACCATGAGGTTCTTACCCAAGGTTGATGCAGTAGTGAGCCAGTGATAAGGGTTTTGTTAAAAAGACACAAAAGCCAGAGATTCCGATTCTTTATTATGCCTGGTTTTGGGTCTGGTAAACTCTATGGTAGTGCATTTTATGGACAGAGGTACGAGTGTTAGATGCACTGAGAGTATTAAAAAGTTCGGGGGTAGTGGGGGTATTTCTAAAAAAAAGGTTGACATGTTTCTGCCTCAATCTGCCTGGGTTTAGGACTTACGGGCATTCATCATGACCGCTGGTGAAGAAACGTGAGAAAGTATAACTAAAGTGCTCAAAAGGTGAAAGAAAAAGGTTGTTGACCTGTTTCTCTGAACTGGAGGTCTTAAGGTACCTGTTTCTCTGAACTGGAGGTCTTAAGGTACCTCGCACATTTGGTTAACACGCTCCTGTCGGATCGTAGAGCTCTTGGAAGGGACTATTGCGCCCAATCCTCGGCTTTCCTCGTGAGTGCGCTGCTCTGCTCTTACTGATCAGATTTAACACATACATTTGGCAAGTCACAGCAGGTCCAAGCAGGTCCTCATATTACAGAATACTTTGAAAGACTCTTTTGAGGTGCAAACACCTAAGCCTCCAAACAGCTACGCATGAGTTCCACACTGATGTTTTGACTTCTAAAATACTTTATTCAGACAATCAAGTCCATTAAAGTGCCAAGTACAAGACCCAAAGAATTGTGCAAGCATAACTAGTTTAAAAATAAGCAGAAACTCATTATGCAATGCAGTCAATTCAAATGCATCAAAAAACTAAATACCTCAAAATAAAATCTTTCAAATGCAACAAGCTAGTGCCATTGACTTTAAACAGAAAGGTTACGACAAATGCTAAGGACAAGCTTTAGCCCTCACTACATATGTACAAGGCAGTAATTTTCACAGCCACATGAGATTTGTATGTCCTAAGATAGTCTAGTCTGTTTGCATTTTTATTTAGGCAGCAATTTACAAAAAATTAGAACGTTAGAAGTTAAGGTTGGTGGCTAAAGTGCCAAAGTTTTAAAGTGGCAGATGCTATAAATATTGAGCTACTGAATGTTAACTAGAGATACTTTGAATATTATGTTACATGTTGACTCTAGACTATGCGTTTTTATTTTGGGAGGATAGGTAAAGGTTTGTCCAAATCCAATAATAAACTTGTGTTACCCCCATATTAAAGTGTCTACATTTTTCTAGCAGCCTCCCTTTTATTCCCGCATATTATCGGAGATTTGCAGTCAATAGCTATTTAAGGGCAGAGGAGGAAATCTACACAGAATCTATTCAGCTCTCTAGAGGCCTCCGAACTCAACCGCATTCTCTGCTGACACTACTCGAAGGATCTGGGGTTAAAAATCAAGCACCAAGGAATCTTTAACCATTGTGTCCCTTGAAGCTATCAAATAGTTTATATTGATGTTTTGAATGTGATAGCTGGTCAGTTGGTAATCCCCTGTAATATCTATATATAGTTGACGTTCCACTGCTTGCTGCATGGCTGTATTTTTAATACCCGGGCCTTTTATACTGAGGTAGAAGATCACTGGAGGCTTGGAGCAGTAACTGGGTTAAGAGTGTTTTATATACTCTGTCCAGGAATTTTATGAGGATAGCTATTGCTTGTGGGTGAGCTTCATTTGAAGAGAAAGTTAACAGCTGCAGGTATTGTCTTTGTTGCTTGTTTAATCAGGAAATGATGAAGCAGTCTTCTGTGCTCAACTAATAAGATGGGGCATATGCAGAGCATATAAGTTAATGATTCCTGGAACAGGCTGCATAAGCGGCACATATTGGTATCTAAATCACATGGGATCAGCAAAAGTAAATTATGTATTACACAGTGAACCATATTGAAAAAAACAGCTGAGTTAGCACTTGTCTGATTCAGCACATCTGAATGCTTTTGAGACTGTAGCTCAAATTCACCACTATAGCAAAAGTCTTTCACAACACTCAATTATTGATCTCTCATCTTTAGATGACGAGCCACCGCTTAGCAGGCCTTCAAGACTTCATATGGAGTAGAATGACAGAGGAGGATACAGACCAACAGAAATGGAGAGTTTCCATTTGGACTGCTTCAAAAGGCAACAGATTGAAGCAGTCAAAGAAGATGTCTAAACTAATTATGCTGAAAACATACCAAACACAAAAATACAGTTCAACCCATTTTCAATTATACCCATCTCTATAGACAATGTCTCTCTATAGACCATGTCTGTAGACAATGTATTATCCTCAGTAAAAATACACGCATGGCAGCCACAAAAGCTGTTACGTGGCAATCTCATAAGCTGGAATTTTAAGTGGACTTGTTGCAATCACTGGCAATGTGTATAATTCAGGGGCGGCTTCTCCGTGCAGGCGAAGGAACGTCGCCCAACTGCTTTCTCGCAGTGCGAGAAGCAGAAACATAAAATGGTATTATAAATACCACTTTATGTTTTGGTTCTTGCACTGCGAGAAAGCAGAAGTGTTTGGTTGGGGGCGCGCGGGTTGGCGGTCCTGCTCTAGGGTAGGGAGAAGTGGCTTGGTCACTGCTGAGGGTGCTGACCCTCTGGGTCCGACCAAACCAGTCATGCACACTCTGGCCTTTCTCCTTGTAGGCTGCATGTAGCCTACATGGAGAAAATGGCCTCTCCATAGACGTCTGGCTGGTCGGCATCCAGACCAATCACAATGCTGCCATTGCAGTGTTGTGATTGGCTAAGGGGAGGGGAGGGAGGCTTCCTGCTTCCAGGAGAGGAGCAGACACGACACAGGACCGAGCCAACAGTCTCCCCGCACGACCCCCGCCCGGCACCACCTTCCGCTTCCTCCACCTACGAGTCATGCGAGCAGCAACTGGTATCATTGGCCTTGAAACCAAACTAAACATAATTGCTAGCAAATTCAATGTTCTATGAACCTGATCAGAATCCTCTGGAACAAGGGCTTTCACTTGTGAATCCTAGATTTCCAAATGTAGAAATCAAAAAAACAATGGTCACTCACGTCATTTACAAGTTTTAATCAAGAACACACTTGCTTGCCAATTGTGGAGAAACTCTGAACACTACCAGACCTACTTCAGGATCTAATAGAGTCTATAAAATCACTCATACCCTCGAAGACAATGATCCCAGTGACTAACAAGCTTATTATTAAGCCACTTGATGTAATCCAGAAGTATGTGTCACCGGATGTATAACATTTTAAAAACAGTAATTTCAAGGAGACTACAAAATACTTACAGAGCAGGCAAATTTTTATTTTATTTATTTATGAAACTTTTTAAGCGCACGGCTACCCCCAACAGCGGTGTCCCGGCGCTGAGAACAGCAGCGTCATAGTACCTAGAAGTTAGTAGCTGGCAAACAGCCATGTCTTCAGTTTACATCTGAACTGAGATTCTAATTAAATCAGTCGAAGACTTAGTGGAAGGGAATTCCATAGTTTTGCATTGACCACCGCAAAAGCTCTGCCTCCTTTTCTGGATCTATGAAAGCGGGGGGAGCAGGAGACGGAGGTGGTTGGATCTGAGAGCTTGCGATGAGTGTACTAGATTCAGCCTACGTCTGAGATACCCTGGACCCTTCCCGTCCAGAGCCCTGAAAGTAAGAACCAGGGCTTTAAACTGGATGCAAGAGGATATCGGGAGCCAGTGAAGGTTCTTTAAGTGGGAGGAGAGAGAATTGCGCTAGGGAACGTTACAAATCAACCTTGCCGCAGCATTGTGAACAATCTGCAACCGTTGTAGGAGAAAGGCTGGAGCTCCCACATATAGGCTATTTGAGTAATATAGATGAGAGGTAATGAGGGCATGCACAATAGTCTTCATAGAGTCCATGGGTAAGTATGGGGAGATCTTTTTTATCATACGCAACTTGCAAAAGCAGGCAGAGGTCACTTTGTGAATTTGAGTTTTGTATGATAGCTCGTTATCAATGTGGAAGCCCAGATTTTGAGCTGCTTTCACAGGAGATGGGGGAGGGTTCCGCTCGCACGGCCACCACATAGACGATGGCAAAGGAGATTTTTGGTTAAAGAATAGCACCTCAGTTTTGTCAGTGTTTAGCTTCAAGTTGTTAAGGGTCATCCAAGATACAATGTTGGAAAGGCAGGTTTTAAAATTCTCGAGTCTGATGTCAGAGTGGACTCTGAAGGTGAAAATTAGATGTGTATCATCAGCATAAGAGAACAACCGCTGCGGAGCCTCGAAAGACCCACCGCCATATTAGGATGGAGGTGGGTCTTCAAATCCGTGCGCAGCCTTTCCGCCGCGGTCGCCTTCCGACCGCGGCGGAAAAGCTTTGACATGGCTGGCAGTGTCTATCAGACACCGCCAGCCATATTAGGATGGTGTAAAATGTATGCTTTTCCGCGGCGGCTTTTCCGCTGTGGAAAAGCATACGGGCCTTCACTTCGGGGGCCTGTTGCGGTTCCCCTGGGTGAAGGGGGGATGGGGGGTGCACATGGGGGGTACCTATGGTACCCCCCTGCATTTGTGTGCACAAAGCAGCAGGCACCGCGCGGTGCCTGCCGTTTTGTGCACGTAAATGCGGTGCATGCATTTTTAACATTGCCGCGGGTGCAGCTTGAAGCTGCACCCGCCGCAATGTTAAAGATAGAGGATGTGACCGCCACCCTGGTGGTCACATCCTAATATGCACGGAGGGAACGCCGCAGCCCATGCGGGCGTTCCCTTCTACTCTGGGGTCGCGGACGGACTCAAGTCCGTCCGGGATCCTAATGACCCCCTATATCCGGATCTAAAGCCGGATTGTGAATCATGAAGGAGATTTCTGGTCTCCAAATAGTCGGCCAGCTGTTCTTGCACAACTTTTTCCAATATCTTTGCAGGTTGGGGAAGGAGCGATAGGGGCCAATAATTATTAAAAACTGACGGATCAGCCTCTGGCTTTTTCAGGATGGGGATCAATGTGGCCTGTTTCCAAACTGAAGGAAGTGGCCAGAGAGAAGGGAGGAATTCTCGATTGCAATTAGTGGTTGAATGATGACAGGAGCCAGGGAAGTGAACACCTGGGCAGAGACCGGGTCAAGCGGTGAGACTGATTTGCATCGCTGCATTTTCAAAAGGGCCGTGTCCATGGAGATTGGCTTGAAGGTACAGAGCAACTTTTCATTTGAAGAGGTAAGGTTCTGGGGTAAGGTCTCCTCACCAGACCTCTCGGATGGATTAAAGGGGGAGAAAATATCAATAATTTTATTATGAAAAAAGTCAGAGTGGCCGTCACAGAGCTCTTGACTGGGTTTAGTAAGAAGAGTAAGAGCCGCCAGTTTAGTGAAGTCCTTCACAATTTGATATAATGTTTTGGTCGAATTGTCAGCAGCGTTGATTTTAGTGGCGAAATATTCTTTCATGGTGGCCTGCTTGAGTTTGTGAATTTTTTTAAGGCATTTCTGTAATTGACTTAAGCACGTCCGCGCGTCCGGAAGTGCAACTCCTTAAGTGGCTGGCGCGCTGACCCCTGACTCCCCCCTCCCAGCGTTGCAACTGGCGATTGGCCACCCTGCACTCCACATCAATCGGGACGAGCCCTTGGTGGACTGGTGTAGGGGCGGGGTAGCTGGCGTTAGAAGTGAGCAGCGGTTCAGGCACACAAAAGGTAAATGCAAAGTAAAAAGCAATTTATTTAAAAATCCGGGCAAGAGTAAAATAAGGCATGACCTGCAGCAGCTAGCGCAACAAGATTCAAGCGCGCGCACACAGCGAACAGATTGCAGCCTTGTCTTAAGTGGCTGACGCGCTGACCCCTGACTCCACCCTCCCAGCGTTGTAACTGGCGATTGGCCGCTCTACCCTCCACACCAATCGGGACGAGACCTTGGTGGACCAGGGTAGGGGCGGGGTTGCTGGCGTTAGAAGTGAGCAGCGGTTGAGACACACAACGGTAAATGCACAGTAAAAAGCAATTTATTTAAAAAACAGGGCGAGAGTAAAATAAGGCACGACCTGCAGCAGCTAGCGCAACAAGATTCAAGCGCCTCAAATTACACCTCCAAAGTAATATATTAGAAAAGATAATTCAGAGAACAGGGACAACTGTAGTCTCACTAAGGATATCCTAGACTTAAGCCAGGATAAAACACCCTCTGGTGTAAGTAAGAATAGAGACACCTACAATATTTAGGCAGAATATTGGAAACAGAAATATTATGGGCCACAAGATCATGTAAACAATATCGAGGAATGTACTAAACCGGTGCACATCCAAAGTAGTCACTTTTATCCTTTGGGCAATTTTAGCACTTTCTTGTCCATCAATATTGTTTTATCAAAATCGACCTCCAGTCACAATTTGATGTTGATAATTCAAATTTTATTTTTCAATCGAAAATGATCCACAGCCGACGCGCGTTTCGCCCCATTCGGGCTTCCTCAAGGCTGTATGTCATACATGAAACAAAACAGAAAAACACAAACTGTGACCTATACATTTTGATTACTTCTACATATATGCATGTTATTGAGAACATCCCGGATTTTACCATGCATCATTTACATGCACAAAAAAACTCCAGTAGTGACCACCATCACCGCTTTCAACGTGTATCATATGTCTCATTATCCTCCTTATTAGAAAAAACCCTTGACTTTACTCAATAGTGTTGCACACCCAGGAGAAACAGATGCTCGCCACGCAATTTCAAAAGTCGTTATAACCATTTATGAACACCCATAGGTGAAAAGAGGGAAAAGGGATAAAAGTTTCCAGCTTCCAAAAAATGGATGAAAAACACAGCGTGTTTGTAAGAAACATCAACTAAAAGAATAATTCCATATGTGTACCCATGAGCATTGTGTATGTCACACCCGCTCACCTCTTTTTTTCACGAAACACACAAATCCTTTGGTAAATGCCGCTAAGTTTGTCAGATCCAATGTTTCTAAAGGCAAAATCAAGTAAAAGAGTTTTCAAGTTCTGTATCTAATCAACTACATATGGGGCTTCACAAAATGCAACGACCACACCATTGAACATATTTAGATCTTACCCCAAAATGATGTTTTACTAATATGTAGTTCCAATTAGATCATCGAAATAAGGCCTGCAATGCTGGTCTTCCACCATAGAATGATTTATGAAGCCATGATAAGTTCCATCTCTTCTGTGAATAGAACCATATGGATTACGTATTCCTTCATGATTCCCCATGCCTAGTTATTAAACCCATTTGAACCATCTACGTAATTTTGGAACCTGAACTACGCGTCAAGCAGTCAGGTTCTCGTATCATTCTTCCCATATCTTGAACTTATTGAACCCCCTCTTTGTATGTCTCATGTTTATAAAATCTGAAGCTTGTCCCTAGTGAGTATCTACTCTGCCTGTACAGGCCTCATTCATTCCTCTTGGTCAGTCTGCCCTTGTATCCTTTCCTATCTGATATGCGTACTCTATTTTTTTGAAAATGGTAGTCTGTATTTTAGAGAGGGTGTATTAAAGATTATATTCAGGTGTGAGGAGGTGCATCAGATTTTCACATGGATTATGTCATCTGTGATGTCATCAGTGATGTCATTTGAGATGTCATCAATAATGTCATCAGTGATTTCACTGACCATGTCATGAATGATGTAATATGTGACATCATCAGCAGTGCATTGCGGGGGCACAAGTTATAGTTAGCTCAACTAACTATAACAGCGGAATTTCTATGGTTTTGTTTGAGTGAAATGCCCAATTAACTATAATGACCCTGAAACCTATGTTTTTTCTGTGAATTTGAAAGAGTTTTTAAATGCTAATTTCTAACTATAATGTCACTGAAACTTAGGGTTTGTTCAGTGAATTTCTAAGGTTTTTAAAAGCTAATTTCTAACTATAACGTGCCTAAAACCTTTAGCTTTTCTAGTGAATTTCAAAAGTTTTTTAAATGCTAATTTCTAATTATAATGTTCATTAAACCTATGGTTTTTTCAGTGATTTTAAATTATCATTCCATGCTCAACCTAGTGAAAGCAGACGATATCGCCAGTTTTCCATCAATAGTTTCATCTAAAAAAATCGCCACAAATGTGAGTAGGAGTTCCCGTGCAAAAATAACACAAAGACACCACTTTCCGATATTTCAATGAGCTGCCAAATCTGTGGTGCGATCCAAAAACAGGCGATAAACTGCATTAGCAGTAGGAATTTAACATCTGCCTTTTACTAGTTTAAAGCAGGATGACTACCTACAGTGTGAAAGGGAGCCCAGCCCAGAATCATGTCTAAAGACCAACACATGTCATAGAGTTACTGATCATGCTGCTCCAACACCCAAAAAGGCCACAACACCCAATTCCACCACCCTCTGGACCTCCCCCCTGACCACCTCCCTCCCTACTACCACTGAGGCAGTGCAGAACAGGACAGCGGAACTTCCAAAAACGGCATGGTCCCTCTGCCACACAATAGCTGAATGTTAGGAGATGTGGCAACCAAGTATGTGTGAAGGACGCAAGTCACACATCAATAATAATGCACACAATACCAAGTGTAGCGGTGATGTGCTGGACAGACCTTACCATGCAGAGCACAAACGTCTCCCTGTGGACATATACTGCTGGTACTTGTAGTGTTGTGAACAATAGACGCAACCATGTTACCTCAGGGAGTGGGGAAGATCTCGGTCATGTAGCTGTGCTGTCCTCCACTGGAAGCGGAAGCAGAGTGGGCTGGTCTAACGTACGCCACTCCAGCATAGGAGTATGAATAAATAGGCTGGGGCTCTGAGTGAGGTTCACTTGTGGGAAGGCCAAAGCGTCTGCCATGGTGGCAGCCCTCACCCTGCCATGAGGCCTCCGCCTTGACCGCCGGCCTCCTTAGCACAGGCCCCCTGCAAACCCAGCAGGACAGCACCAGAGACATAAGTCTGTACAGACTACTGCCTTCGATCTACACTGCGGACAGCAGGGCTAACAATTCAGATCGAGTCGCGATTGCAGATGATGCAGTCCAATAGGCAAGAGACATTGCTCCCAGTGTGGCCCGCCCGGACCACGCATCATTGCAGACTGAGCAGACATTGAGTGCTTCAGGTGCCACTGACTCAGTGCACCAGAAGTCAATGCCAAGTGGACTTATTAAGGCAGAATTTATTAGGCAAAAGCCATTGGTACCAGTGCGGCCCGCCCGGACCATGCATCATCGCAGACTCCACACACGCTGGTTGCTTCAGATGACACTAACTGTGCAGCTCAACTCAATGCCACGTGGCTATGGGCCCTTGCTGACCACTGCCTCCGGCCTACACAGCAGTCATCAGGGCTCATCCTTAAAATGGACTCTTGATTCATTCATTGCAAAGTCCAGGAGGTAACTAAGTATTACGTCCCTAAACCCTACATAATATCCTTTTAGTATCCTTGCTTCAAAAACTTGTTTTATAGCTTTAGTACAATGACAAAATAAATCTTGCTAGTCCAAAGGAACACTGATTGGCAGTCTACACTGCGGACAGCAGAGCTCACAATTTCAATATAGTCTTGATTTCTTAATTGTACTCTATTGGCTAGATGTAGGTAACTCTAATTTACCGACTCATAAATACCGAATTTTACCGATTCGGTATTTATGAATCGGTAAATTAGAAGGAGGGAGATGTAGCTAATTTTTAATTTTGAATTACTGAATCGTTAACATTCGGTATTTACCGATTCTGTAAATACCAAATCGGTATTGCCCATTGATTCCTATGGGCCTTGAAGCCCATAGGAATCAATGGGCAATACCGATTCGGTATTTACCAAATGGGTAAATACCGAATCCTGCAAGGGTGCAGGGGGTGTCACTTTGACACCCTCTAGCAACCCAAGTACAGGCTTGTGTGCCATGTGGCACACATACATGCCCTAAGGGCATGTCTGAGTGTCACATTGCACAGGTGTGCATGCACAGATGTGCATGCACACCTGAATTCGGTATTTTACCACCCAATAGGATTGGGTGGTAAAATACCGACTCTTAAGGGCCTGTGGCACTCTTAGGAGTGTCAACTACTTATGGATTTACCGAATCGGTAAATATACTGATTCGGTATTTCAACGATTCTGTAAATTTACCGATTCGGTAAATTTACAGAATCGGTAAAATATAGGCCCCCTACATCAGAAAACCCTAATACCGGTCGGTAACGGCCGAATTCGGCAGTTACCGACCGGTATTAGGGCTCCTACATCTAGCCCTATGTCCTCAGATTTTGTCAAGAGGAAGTGACAAAAAGCATTCCTTGATGTCTATGCTGACTACTGCCTTTGATCCACACTGCGGACAGCAGGGCTCACAATTCAGATTGAGTTGTGATTGCAGATGATGCAGTCCCGTAGGCAAGAGACATTGCATCATCGGTGGCTACGGACACGCTGAGTACCACACCTACCACTAACTCTATTCAGCTCAAGTCAACGCCACGTGGCAGTGGGCCCTTCGTGACTGCTGCCTCTGGCCTACACTGCAGTCAGCAGGGCTCACAATTAAGATCGAGTCGCGATTGCAGATGACGCAGTCTAGTAGGCAAGAGAGATTGCTCCCAGTGCGGCCCGCCCACACCGCGCATCATCACTGGCTGTGTACATGCTGAGCGCCACACCTACCACTAACTCTATGCAGCGTAAGTCAATACCACGTGGCTGTGGGCCCTTCCTGATCGTTGCCTCAGGCCTACAGTTCAGGTAGCAGGGCTCACAATTCAGATTGAGTGTGATTGCAGATGATGCAGTCCAGTAGGCAAGAGACATTGCTCTCAGTGTGGCCAGCCCGCACCACGAATCATCGCTCGCTGTGCACATGCTGACCCCACACCTACTACTAACTCTATGCAGCTCAGATCAATGCCACATGGCTGTGGGCCCTTCCTGACCACTGCCTCCGGCCTACACTGCGGTTAGCAGGGCTCCCAATTCAGATCGATTCGCGATTGCAGATGAAGCAGTCCAGTAGGCAAGAGACATTGCTCCCAGTGCGGCCGGCCCACACCACACATGATCGCTAGCTGTGCACACGCTGAGCACCACACTTCCCACTAACTCTAAGCAGCTCAAGTCAATGCCACGTGGCTGTGGGCACTTCCTGACCACTGCCACCGGCCTACACTACAGTTAGCAGGGCTCACATTTCAAGATTAGTACCAATGCAAATTGTGTAAGAGACTATAATCGGTTAAGAAAACCAAGTACTCCCAATCTGTGCATCTCAAATGAAAGCCACATGGCTGTGGCCCTTTGCTGACCACTGCCTCCAGCCTACACTGTGCTCAGCAGGGCTCACAATTCAAATTCAGTCTTCATTCATTAATTTCAGAGTCCAGTAGGCAACTAACTATAACGTCCCTGAAACCTACATGTTTCGACAGTGTATTTCATAAATGTTTCATCTTTTGCTGCATACACCTACACTGCAGTCAGCAGAGCTCACAATTTCAATTCAGTCTTGCTTTATTTATTACAGAGAGAATTGTACGCTATGTCCCCGGATTTTGTCAAGAGTAAGTGACTAAAAGTATCCCTTGATGTCTGTGCTGACTACTGCCTTTGATTTACACTGCGGATAGCAGGGCTCACAATTCACATAGAGTCGCGATTGAAGATGATGCAGTCCAGTAGGCAACAGACACTGCTCCCAGTGTGGCCCACCCGCACTACACATCATCACTGGCTGCGCACACGCTGAATGCTTCTGATGCCCCTATCTCAGTGCAGCACAACTCATGGACCCTTTATGGTACAATGTTTTGTGTATAATTTCACATCTGCCGCCCCTACCTCAGTGTGCCACAAGTCATGGACCCTTTACAATAGAATCTTTTGTGTATTAATTCACATCTGCTGTGCAGCACAAATCATTGACCCTTTATGATTGAATCTATGTGTCTGATCCAATGATTACTGTTGTACTTGTTGCCAGCACCAATCTTTCCCAGAGGGCTGGCCCAGACGCATCCAGCACAGACACCACTGGACATGTGACCCTGGTAATAAAATGAGTCGAGCGCACATGCCCGTATTCAGTTCCACTATCTGCCTAACTGTGTCCGTGTGTTCATTATGTATGCAAGATGCTGCCCCTGGGCCCTACCATATTACATTGCGCAGTGGATACCGTATGCAACCATGTTACCTCTGGCAGTGGGGAAAACTTTGTCTCTGTCATTGTACAAGTATGTAGGTAAAGACTGGATCATTAGAGTACTACAAGGAGAGTGTATAGTGAAATTATAAGTGCTTGGGGATTAGTGGAGTGATTGTATAAGTACATATGCTGGTGCGGCCTAATCCCGACCACAAGCTTGGCAGCAATTTTGCTGCTCTCCATGTGTCAAAAACTAAAACTTGAACTTTGCATGTCCCTGTATTGCTACAGCCTCAACACTCCACTGAATGTGCAATAAACATTCATATCCACACAGATGTGTCATGTCAACCTTCTTTCATGTTTGGAACTATGGATGAATGTAGGGTCAGTGATTCCTTGTACCTTCCATGTTAGCCATGTTGTGGGACTTGGCTCACAAAGTGACACAGTGGCGCTTGCAACCCGGGTGATGGCAGCACTACAACAGAGACACCCGTTTCACTTGATTCTTCATACAGCCCAGGACAGAGCCATGCCCATAGCTCCATAGTCATTCTTCACAGCCTCATGCAGGACTGGCATTCGCCAGGCCATCCCACTCTGCTTACTCTTACAGGGAAGGACAACAATGCTACATGGCCCAAATTTTCATTGCAGTGATCTGCTGTTCACAGCCTAGTTGTCAGTACGCCAAAGCCACTCCCTCACTGCTGATATGCGCCCACACCACACCCATCCAGCACAGGCGTCACAGGACATGTGACCCAGCCAATAAAAAAGTCCGGGCGCACGTGCTCTACGCCATTTCAGAGTTGCTCACACCGGATGCACTGCGGCCGGCACAGGCACACCGGCAGGGGACTGTGACTTTTGGTCCACTGAGGTACGGGTACCGTAACTGCTGAGCGGGTGTGCAGCCTGCGGTGATGCCCCGTCCCGGCGGTCTGGACAGCTCAGGTTTTTTGTGCCTGCTGGACCGCAGTGTAGGCCTGAGCCATCAGACAGCACAGGCCTACCGCCACATGAAGGCGCCTCACTGGTCACAGATTTAGTGGCACTGCAAGGGCTGATCGGGTGTGCAGCCTGCAAGGAAAAGCTGAGTGCACTGGTATGTCCTCTGCCATTGTGAAATCAAGACACAGCACCAAATGTGAGACCTGGTGGCCTGCGAGCGGGGATGCATGATATGCATGGTGCCCTGTCCGCGGGCCCGGGCTTGGGGCTTGCAGCTGCACATGGTAGGCCCTCTTTTCTACACACAGGTTGCAAAAGGTGAGCAGAGAGGCTTGTTTGCGCAGCAGCGGGCAGTCACCTCCGAGCAGTGGGAGTGGATGGGGTGCAGCATCCAGGGTGTGCAGCAGTGGGCAGACACCTCTGGGCAGTGGAAGTGGATGAGGTGCAGCAGCCTGGATGCACAGAGGCGAGAAAGCAATTTAGGCGTGTGCAGTTGTATGTACTCTGCCATTACTGTTTTCATACTACATTTTCAGATGAGTAAGCTTGAGGGCTGCACTATGTCCTGGCAAGTGGTTGGAGACACACCGGTGGCCGAAAGGTGAGCTGTGAGGGTTTTGTCTACAGGGTGGGCACTCACTGTCCCTCTCCATCTCTTCCTTTCACTCCCTCACACTCTTTCTCTCTCTCTCACGCTATCTCTTCCTCTTTCTCTCACAGTTTCTCTCTTTGTCTCTCTCTTCCTCTCTCTCACTCTTTCTCACTCTCTTTTTCTCTCTCTCACTCTTCCTCTGTTTCTCTCTTCCTCTTTCTCACACTGTTTCTATTTTCTCTCTCTCTTACTCTCTCTCACAGTTTCTCTCTCTCTTCCTCTCTCACTCACTATTTCTTTCTCTCTCTCTCTCTCTCTCTCTCTTTCTCTCTCTCCTTTGCCGGATGCATGACGCACAATCTTATCTTGCTTTTTTGTCTAGCAGGCTGTGATTCACAGATTGACGACCCCCGACACGGACCTCATGCCACATGCCGATGACTTCAGTTCCACTTACTTAGAGCCACCAGAGCTGAGAGTGCGTGCAGCCTGCGATGATGCGTGGCCTTGGTACACCATCCTGGCAATCAAGACCCAGTCTGAATTGTGAGCTCGGCTTGACCGCGTGTACACAATCGCTGAGGAGCTTGCTTTGGCACATTGTGGGACCTCTTGTACACAAGCCAGTGGCGGAAAGTGAGCAGAGAGGCTTGTTTCCACAGCAGCAGGCAGTCACCTCTGGGTGGTGGGAGTGGATAGTGTGCAGCAGCCTGGGTGCACAAGAGTGGGCAGACACCTCTAAGCAGTGGGAGTAGATGGGGTGCAGCAGCCTGGGTGCACAGGAGCCGGCAAACACCTCTAGGCAGTGGGAGTGGATGGGGTGCAGCAGTGTGGGTGTGCAGGAACAGGCAGTCACCTCTGGGCAGTGGGAGTGGATGGGGTGAAGCAGCCTGAGTGCACAGAAGTGGGCAGACACCTCTGGGAAGTGGGAGTGGATGGGGTACAGCAGCCTGGGTGCACAGAGGCGGGAAGACATCTCTGGGTGGCAGGAGTTGATGGGGTACAGCAGCCTGAGTGCACAGGGGCGGACAGACACCTCTGGGTGGCGGGAGTCGATGGGGTGCAGCAGCCTGGGTGCGCAGGGGCAGAACAGAGAATTAGGCATTTGGAGTTGTATGGACTCTGCCATTACCGATTCTATATTATGTTTCAGATGACTAAGCTTGAGGGCTGCACGATGTCCCAGCACATGGTTGGAGACACACATGTGGCAGAAAGGTGAGCTGTGAGGATTGTATCCACAGTGTCAACACTCCCTCTCCCTCTCCATCTCTTCCTTTCTGTCACTCACACCTCCTTCTCTCACTCTCAATCTCTTCCTTTCTCTCTATCACACTCTTTCTCTCATTCCCTGTCTCTTCCTCTCTCTCATTATTTCTCCTTCTCTTTTCTCTCATTCACACTGTTAACTCTCTTTCTCTCTTTCTCTCTCTCTCTCTTTCTCTCTCTCACTCTTTCTCTCTTTCTCTGTCTTCCTCTCTCTTTCATTCTTTCTTTCTTTCTCTCTTGCTCTCACTCACTCTTTTTCTCTCCTTTGATGGATGCATGACGCACAATCTTATCTTTCTTTTTGTCTTGCAAGCTGTGATTCACAAATTGTCGAGGGATGACACGCCTAAGCATGGGCGAATTCTCGCGAATCTCGGATTTTTTTTTGTGTGTTCGCGCGGGTTTCTGCCAGGTCGCGAGGGTTTTTGTACAATTTCGCAAACGCGAACTTACCTGTCGGGTCGCAAGTTTTGCGAACTTGTTGTTTTTACGTGTCCAGCCTGTTTGGGACACTCTTCTTCATCACTGCCACCCTCTGTCACCACATGCCACCCTCTGGCTCACCCATGCCACCCTCTGTTTCATCACAGCACCCTCTGGTTGTCCAGTGTACATTATTGTGGCAAAGCAAAGCACACCTTCCCTGCCTCAAGTGACCTGAATTAATTTGGGGCTGATTAATGTGTCACAGAATATTTTTTTAGCTGGCACCTGCTTCCTTAGTGCTTCCTGATTAGTGATCTTTTGCACTTGCTAAGTGCTTTCATCGTTGCAAAATTAGTTACAACACCTGCCCTGCCCCAACTGACAATAATGAATTAGGGGCTGATTAATGTGTCACTGGATTTGAACTTCCAGCCTGGCTCCTGCTTGTCTCCCTTAGCTGTAATTCAGGACCTTTGTGGCATATGTGTAACTATTCTGAGGGTCAGAGCAGGGTCACATAATAGTTGCAAGTAGGCAACTGAACTCTGGAGGGGCCCCTCAGGAAGCACTACAGGAAATGGCTACTAATGATGAGCTTGAACTTTTGAACCTGGTAAGTAGTTTCAGTTTTGCTAAGATCGTATTTCTGCAATTTAGCGCTTATTCGCGGGGCGTGAAGTTGAACTGGGAAGCTGCGAACTCACGCGAACAGTGCGAGCAAGCCATAAAATCCGCTGCTCGCGGATTTGCGGATTTTGCGGGAAATTCGCGAATCTCGCGGATTGCGAATTTACCGAAAATCCGCAAAATCCGCGAGCGGAACGGATTTTCCGCCCATACTTAGGTCACACGCCAAGCTTGTACCTACTTTCATTTTGTTGTTTTGTTTAAATAAATGTAAATCCATAGCTGACTGAGATTCATATTTGTCCAACCTCACATGCATCTTTTTTATTATATTTGTGCAACATCAGCCAATTTGTTTTGTTTTTGGTCGACTGTCAACATTCCGAACTGTCCAAACCAGAAAGTGTTGGCCACCATCTTGTTTTTCAGGATAACTGAGGCAAAAGAGAGCCCAAAACAAGAGTGGAAAACACAAAAAGGGGGCAGGGTAGAGACCCCCCAACCCTCTAGCCCTTCTCAGGGGGTCCCAAAAGTACCCCCAAGGGCAAAAAAAAAAAAAGAATCACGGGGTACGCGCACCGTACGCATAGGGTGCGCGTACCATGCGCGTACCCCGCGATTTAAAAAAAAAACTATTTTGCACTTGGTGGTCCTTCTGGGACCCCCTGAGAAGGGCTAGGGGGTCAGGGGGTCTCAACCCTGCCCCCTTTTCACGTTTTTCACTCTTGTTTTGAGCTCTCTTGTGCCTCACTTCTCCTGAGAAACAAGATGGCTGCTCAGGTGGTCCCAGAAGGATAATAACATATATAAACGTTATCCGCTAATAGAATTAGCATTTACAAAACCTTTGAAATTTATTTTAAAAAAATATAGGTTTCACACCTGTTATAGTTAGGAATTAGCATTTAAAAAACCTTGCAAATTCACAGAAAAAACCATAGGTTTAAGCCTTATATAGTTAGGAATTATCATTTAAAAAACCTTGCAAATTCAATTAAAAAACCACAGGTTTCAGGCCTTATATAGTTAGGAATTAGCATTTTAAAAACCTTGCAAATTCACTTAAAAAACCATAGGTTTCAGGCCTTATATAGTTAGGAATTCACATTTAAAAAACCATTGAAATTGCTCCTATATAGTTAGTTGTACTAACTATATTTCGCGCACCCGCATTCCACTGCTGATGATGTCACATATTACATCATTCATGACATGGTCAGTGACATCACTGCTGACATCTCAAATGACATCACTGATGACATCACTGATGACATCTCATTTGACATCACAGATCACATCACTGATGATATCATTCATGTGATAATACGATGCACCTCTTCACACTCTAATATAAACTTTGATACACCGAGTGTTAAATACAGACTACAATTCTTGAAACCATTGACACACCAATACCAGTTACTACATACGCACTCACTGATTCCTAGGTCTACACACACATTGACTCATTCACCCATAGAATCACTCATACATACAGTCACTCATCAATACAACAATATCATGTGCACTCATACACCTATACAGACACTCACACACTGCCACTCATCCATGGAGTTACTCACACACCTAGTCAGTCATGCAAAGAATCAATCACACTTCCATTTCCTCAACTATACATTTATACACACAACACCTTACTTATTCAAACATATACTAACACATACTTACTCTCTTATACAATCACTGATACACGTACGCAATGATCCACATAGCCACTCGCACATTCACTGGCTCTCATATATAGTCATTTATATATGCCAACTCTCACATGCACTGTGCTTTACAAATGTACTTACTTGCACATGTAGCACTGAGATATCCATTCACTCACCAACAAACCCATGCACACAGTCAACCGCCAATATAGCTGTTTCCACATGCACTCTTGAACTCATACACCTAGTGAATCAACTGCTCACACATCTATGCACAGAGTCACACACCTCCCAGCCACCCACACACACCCTTAGTCTCCCATTCAAATACTTGGGCAACCAATCAATAACCCATATAGCCACTCATATAGCTACTGATCAACACATGCAGCAGCTTACACAACAACAGACATACTGATGCACACATTCAGTCAGTTTAGTCACTAACCCATGCATTTAGTAAGACACATTTAATCACTCACTCATACAGTCAGTCACGCACCTACTAAATCCTTCACCCAGACACTTATACATCCACTCATTCTTCAATATGTAAAACATATTTAAACTTTACAGAAACACACAGTCACTGGATGATGTCATCATTGATGCCATCAGTGATGTCAAATGAGATGTCATCATTGATGTCATCAGAGATGGCATTTGAGATGTCATCAGTGAGGCCATCAGTGATGTCACTGACCATGTCATGAATGATGTAATATGTGACATCATCAGCAGTGGATTGCGGGTGCGCGAAATATAGTTAGTACAACTAACTATATAGGGGCAATTTCAATGGTTTTTAAAATGCGAATCCCTAACTATATAAGGCCTGAAACCTATGGTTTTTTAAGTGAATTTGCAAGATTTTTTAAATGCTAATTCCTAACTATATAAGGCCTGAAACCTGTGGTTTTTTAAGTGAATATATATATATATATATGTATATATGTATATATATATATAATATTACCTACTGGCGGTCGCCAGTAGGTATATATAGTTAGGATTTTTTCTCTATGGGATTTCTGAAAATTCTATGTCTAATTACTTTGGCGTTTGTGGACGGAATTGGCTGAAATTTTCAGGAAAATTGCACATTTTGTTTCTGAGCAGCTCCTGAAAATTTGTGGGGGGTTCGTCAATGGGGGGCCGAGAAAAAAGGGGGGTCCCAAAACGCGTTTTTCCAATGTTAATTTCCATAGGGCGGTTGGCCTCACTTTTAGCCCGAACGGCTGAATGGATTTGCACGAAACTTGGCAAAATTGTAGGGACTGTTAGCCCGATGTGCCTTTGCTAGGTCTCAATATATGTGCTCCAGTGGTTTTTGAGAAATTAACGTTAAAAAAAAGATATATATCTGTAAGCGCGCTCCGGGCAGCGCTCCGGTTCGCGTACTTTTCGCGTATCGGAACTTTGCGAAGCGAAGCTGATTGGCTCCCTGGTGTGTGTCAACATTCTAAACAGTCCGGAGCGGCCGCCATCTTGTCTCTCGGTAGGATTGAGAGACAAGAGGAGGCCAAAACAAAGGGGGAAATGACCATAAGGAGGGATAGTAGATCCTCCCTTACCCCCTAGGTTTTATGTGGAGGTTTTAAAAGGGCCCCGCAGGGCAAAAAAAAAAAATCTTTTTTTTTTTGCGTGGGGAGCGCACGGTTCGCAAACCGGGAAGCGGCCCGGGGAGCGTACTATAAGGAAAAAAGAATGATAGAGTTTTCAAATACTGTATGTTAATTGATTGTTGGTTTTGTTGATTATTTTTTTTTAAATTTATTTTTTATTTTTTATTGTGATTGTGTTTCAAAATTTAATAAACTTTCTGACATTTCACTGTCTGAAATGTCATTATTTTCATTGAACATAGTTTGTAATCTGTGAGGGTGTAAAATGTCCTCATTTTGAAGGAGGTCATCTACTGCTTGCACACATTGCAGTAGTTCTTGGTCCCAAGTTTCATCCATAAATTCAATATCAATTGGATCAATTAATTCTTGGCTGCTCTCTTGCAGGTCCATTTGAAATGAAACTTTGTGTTCGCCTTCCATTTTGCCTGAAATTTGGATAAAAAAATATATATTAGTACAGATAGGGCACTGTTGGGATTAATTCTAGATAGGCAGTTTTTATCAGTGAATTTATCTTTGGGCAGTGTATACTATCAGAGTGGAAGTAGGAATATAAAAAAGTGTATGTGATTTAACGTAAGTAAATTCATAATTATACAAGAGAAGCCTAACTCCATCCATAACTATAACAGAGAAGTCTATCTAAATCTATAACTACTACAGGGGGATAGTATATAACTATCAGAAAAAGTTTACCATATTAACTTATAGTACACAATATACTTCAGTTTTAAAAATAACAACTTACCTTTACAAAGAAGTTGAAGTGATTAGTGAAAATCCAATTGAAATATACAGCAAGAAGTAGTAGTCAAAATGGCTGTGTTTCCTTCTCTTCCTTTATATATATTCAGGTATATAACGAATCAAATGTCAGGTAATAAAAGTAGAAAATGAAAGTAACATTTTCATTGGTTGTCAATTCCAACACTTCAGATGTGTTTTGTGAAGTAATTTACCTCACGGTATTTAGAGAGTTCTACAGGCTAAATGGCTAAATGGAATTTCAATCAAATTTGTGAAAATGAAAGGGATTGGTATGTAGTATGAGCTAATCTATATTTGGTGAGAGTGTCTCCAGTCTTTTTTCTGTAAATTACTTTCCCACCTTTTTTTATGGTGCGCTTCCCGGGGAGCGACCCGGTACGCGAACCTTAAGCGTTACGGGAGTCCACCATTGTGTGTTTCGGTCGCATTAAGATACAAGATGGAGGGCAAATAATGTTCAGAATGGGTAGAAGGGGCATGGTAGACTTATCTTGACCCCCTAGGTTTTCTGAGGGTGGCTGATGAGGCTTATATGTGCGAAAAAAACCATTTTTGTTTGAAATTCCGCGAGGTTAGCTTCCGGTTCGCGTACCGGGTAGCGCCCCGGGGAGCGTACTTTGTTGAAAATTAGTGAAAAAAGTTAGAAAAAGTAGGTACCAATGCACAGTCTTAAATTCAGAATGAAAATTCTGTTGCCCTCATCTGAGAAGTGAACTCCATCTCCTCTGTAGATATCTTGCATGTAGTAACGCAAGTTATTGTTGTACATGGAGCCCATTCCATGGTCTCTCATGTAAGCTGAAACAGATTTGTTTACATGCTTCCTCGACTTCTCAATTTGTGGACAAAATTGGTTGGACCACTTCCATTTCTGTCTTTGGCATATATTTGAATATACCAAGGCAGTTTGAGGAAAAAGTGCCATTAATTGCTCAAAGGTGTCCTTTAAAAGCATTTCCAGACCTACTCCAGTCAAAGTGCCCAAATCATTACCTCCACAGTGCACAATTAACAGGTCAGGTTTTGGCAAATGCATAAAGATTTTCACCAATGGTATCAATTGGTGACATTTTAATCCTCTGTGGCCAAACCACTTAATTTCCACATCTTGTAAATTGAGGTTAGGTAAATTTCTGTTCTCAGCATACCTTTGAGCCCAGTAGATGTAACTATGTCCAACAATCCAGACAGTGAACATGGTGAGAGAAGTTTCTGGTGCAGTCAGATGAAGTGTGGTAATGAAATGGCAGATGAAACAGTAGGAGTTTGTAAAGAAAAAAAAAACTGTGGAGTTTCAGTGCTAATGATTCATTAGCAGTGATTGGTGGATTTCCATTTCTGAAAACAGAAAGTTAGGGTGCATGGATGTGTTCTTTGAAAGATGTTATTTGAATGGTCAAGGAAAAAACATTTAATGAAAGATTGCACTGGATACGCAGGTGCACTGAGAGTTCAGAGTTCAATTGAAACATTGTTGTGTGAACTTGCAAACATCAGAGGTCTTTCAGGAGGTGGTTGCTATGCAAAAAAGGCAGAGAGGGCAGAGGGGGGAAGGGTTTTGATTTGAAAAAAGTGAGGGAAGAGTTTTGATTGGCTAACATGAGAGATATGTGTAATGAATATATCAGCATTTCTGTGCTTTCTATAGCTGCAGCCTCTTGAGTGCATACTCTTTGTTCTGCTGAAGACAATTTGGTGTATTTCTGAGACTGTTTTGAAACTCAAAAAGTATTTGCTAAGGTGAGAAAAGATTTATTTAATTTAGATAGAGAATAGTATGATTTAAGGAGAAAATTATGAAGAAAGCTGTGTTTTTAAAATGTTGCTTTGTCTCAAGTGATATACAAATAGATTTTGTTTCTTTGAGAAATTGTAATTGCACATTATGTGTAGATATCTTGCATGCAGTAACGCAAGTTATTGTTGTACATGGAGCCCATTCCATGGTCTCTCATGTAAGCTGAAACAGATATGTTGTGTTTAAAAACGTTTTTTGAAATCAATTACATTTCTGGATATGTACTGCTAGAGCTTCATAGGTTGTTTGGGGCATATTTATAAGGCATTTGAGTGTCTATGATGTTATTTTTTCCGATTTAAATTGAAGAGCTTTCTCCGTGGGGCAAGTTTCTTGTAAATATGCTCCCATGCCAACTAAGAATCGAATTAGAAAGGCTACAAAACGTCAAAGACAGCAGGTTCATCTATTACTGCAGCAGTCCTCTACAAAAAAAACTTGTCAAGTCACCAAGAAAGCTCCGGGTAAGACCACGAAATCATTCATAAGAAATATTTGTAGTAAAAAAAGTATTTCTACAGAAAAAGTTTCAGTCCAGAAAAAGAGAAGCAATTTAAACGGAAAGGAAAGATCAATCAAAAATGTTACTGCTAGAGCAAGAGATAACTCTGTGCATGATAGTAGAAGGAAACAACAGTTTAGGGACATTCGAAAACAAATGATCCGCAACAGGATAATAGTTAATTTGTTAAAAAATATTAAAAAAGGCCAACAATGAAAAGTGTTATTACCAAGTCACATGACCTGATGTGTTTACGTTACGCGCTTTGAGCCGTGTCCCGGTTCGCTTCCGGGTACGCGAACTTTGCGCGTCATATGACGTATTACGCGACAACGCGAAACGTCATGCTGACGCGATGCGTCACGATGTTGTTTTCTAACGCGACAGTTACGCAAACGGTACGTTTACCGGTTCGCGGACCGGGTCGCGGCTCTAAATTGAGCTAACGGGAAGCTAACCGGTTCGCGGACCGGGAGCGAAACAACAAAAAAAATTGTATTAAAAATATGTAAAATATATTTTAAGATTTAAAGAAGAATACATTTTACAGCTACAGATATTAGCTTTTAAAAAACCAATGAAATTCACTGAAAAAACCATAGGTTATAGACCATATATAGTTAGGAATTAGCATTTACAAAACCTTGAAAATTCACTGAAAAAACCATAGGTTATAGACCATATATAGTTAGGAATTAGCATTTACAAAACCTTATTTTACTCACACAAAACCATTGACATCACTGATGACATCTCAAATGACATCACTGATGACATCACTGATGACAACATCCAGTGACTGTATGTTTCTGAAAAGTCAAAATATGTCTTACATATTGAAGAATGAGTGGATGGATAAGTGTCTGGATGAAGGATTTAGTAGGTGCATGACTGAGTGAGTGATTAAATGTGTCACACTGAGTGCATGGGTTAGTGACTAAACTGTCTTAATTTGTAAATCATTATAAAAGTTGTTCAGTAAACTGCTGTTTATGTTGATCAGTAGCTTTATGATTAAGTATATGGGTTAATGATAGGTTGCCCAAGTATTTGTATGAGAGAGTGAGTGTCAGTGTGGGTGGCTGTGAGGTGTGTGACATCACTGATGACATCTCGTTTGACATTACTGATCACATCACTGATGACATCATTCATGTGATATTACGATGAACCTCTTCAGACTCTAATATAACCTTAGATACACTCAGTGTAAACAGACACTCACAGACTGTCACTCATCCATGGAGTTACTCACACACCTAGTCAGTCATGCAAAGAATCAATCACACCTCCATTTCCTCAACTATACAGTTATACACACCTTACTTATTCAAACATATACTAACACATATTTACTCTCTTATACAATCCCTGATACAAGTTTACAATGATCCATACAGCCACTCACACATTCACTGGCTCTTATGCACAGTTATTTATATATGTCAACTCTCATATGTACTGTGTTTTACATATGTACTTACTTTGACATGTAGCACTGAGATATCCATTCACTCACCAATACACTCATGCACACAGTCAACCGCCCATACAGCTGTTTCCACATGCACTTTTGAACCCATACATCTAGTGAATCAACTGCTCACATATCTATGCACAGAGTCATACACCTCCCAGCCACCCACACACACACACTCAGTCTCCCATACAAATACTTGGGCAACCAATCAATAACCCATATAGTTACTCATATAGCTACTGATCAACACATGCAGCAGTTTACAGAACAACACACATAATAAAGCACAAATTAATACAGTTTAGTCACTAACCCATGCACTCAGTGAGACACATTTAATCACTCACTCATACAGTCAGTCATGCACTTACTAAATCCTTCATCCAGACACTTATACATCCACTCATTCTTCAATATGTAAGACATATTTTAACTTTACAGAAACATACAGTCACTGGATGTTGTCATCAGTGATGTCATCAGTGATGTCACTGACCATGTCATGAATGATGTAATATGTGACATGATCAGCAGTGGATTGCGGGTGCGCGATATATAGTTAGTGCAACTAACTATATATACGAATTTCAAGGGTTTTGTGTGAGTAAAATAAGGTTTTGTAAATGCTAATTCCTAACTATATATGGTCTATAACCTATGGTTTTTTCAGTGAATTTTCAAGGTTTTGTAAATGCTAATTCCTAACTATATATGGTCTATAACCTATGGTTTTTTCAGTGAATTTCAATGGTTTTTTAATAGCAAATATCAAAAGCTGTAAAATGTATTCTTCTTTTAAAGGAAAAATATATTTTATATGTATTTATTATAATTTTTTTATGTATATACATTTTTTGAGGGAGCGAATTTATCAACTATCATGCTGAAGAAGAGTGTGGGAAAAAAAAAACAAAGAGGAGGACTAAGAGGAAAGAACAATCAGTTCAAAAATACAATTGCTTTAAAGCATGAAGTGCTTTTCCACACATTTACATTTAAATAACCCATATTAGAACATACAAAATATCTACAGAGGAGACGGTGTACATTGAATTTTAGACTCTTCATTGGTACCTACATGTTGGTACTTACATCACCCACAAAACACAACAGCTCTATTCAGAGCTACCCTACCTCAAAGCACTCTAAAATATTATTTTACTATTTCCCTTGGTTTTCCCCTTGTTACGCTTTCCGGAACGCTACCCGGTGCGCGGACCGGGCGCTAACCGTGAGAAAATTTGAAAAAAAAAAGGTTGTTTTTTTTTTCGCATATATGGGCCTCCTCAGCCACCCTCAGAAAACCTAGGGGGTCAGGATATGTCTCCCGTGCCCCCTTATACCCATTCCCAACATTGTTTATCCTCCATCTTGTGACTAAATTCGTCCGAAACACAAGATGGCGGACTCCCGTTACGCTACCGGTGAGCTACCTGGTTCGCGTACCGGGTAGCGCTTCCACAGCGAAAAATCGAAATAAAAATTATTTTATTTTTTTGCCCAGCGGGGCCCTTTAATAGCCCCCACATCAATCCTATGGGGTCATGAGGGGTCTACCTTGCCCCCTTTCATTCATTTCCCCCTTCGTTTTTCTCCACCTCTTGTCTCTCGATCCTACCGAGAGACAAGATGGCGGCCGCTCCGGACTGTTTAGAATGTTGACAGTCACCGGAGAGCCAATCCGCTTCGCCTCGCAAAGTTCCGTTACGCGTCTGGTACGCTATCCGGGGCGCTAACTGGGACGCTGTCACAGATATATATATTTTTTTGAACGTTAATTTCTCAAAATCCACTGGAGCACATATCTTGAGACCTAGCAAAGGCACATCGGGCAAACAGTCTCTACAATTTTGCCAAGTTTCATAGAAATCCATTCAGCCGTTCGAGCTAAAAGTGAGTCCAACCGCCCTATGGAAAACTCAATGTTAAAAACACGTTTTGGGACCCCCCTTTTTTTCTCGGCCCCCGCTTGAGGAAACCCCCCAAACTTTCAGGGGACGCTCAGAAACAAAATGTGCCATTTTCCTGGAAAACAGCAAAGTTATTCAACATAGAATTTTCAGAATATAGGTTTTTTTTTTTTTTCATTTTTGACTTTTGTGCGCTCCCGGTGCGCGCACCGGTACGCGCACCGGTACGCGCACCAGTACGCGCACCGTGCGCTCCCCCCGCGAAAAACGCAAAAAAAAATTTTTTTTGAGGCCCCGCGGGGCCCTTTATTGGCCCCCATATCAAACCTAGGGGGTCAGGGGGGGTCTACCCTGCCCCCTTATGGTCAATTCCCCCCTTTGTTTTTGCCACCTCTTATGACTAGATTTTACCGACAGACAAGATGGCGGCCGCTCCTGACTGTTTCGAATGTTTACAGACAACTGAGAGCCAATCAGCTTTCCACACGCAAATCGCGGTGCGCGCCCGGTACGCGCACCGGTGCGCGTACCGGTGCGCTGCTATAGATATATATATTTTTTTGAACGTTAATTTCTCAAAATACACTGGAGCACATATCTTGAGACATAGCAAAGGCACATCGGGCTACCAGTCCCTACAATTTTGCCAAGTTTGGTGGAAATCCATTCAGCCGTTCGGGCTAAAAGTGAAATCGACCGCCCTATGGAAATTAACATGGGGAAAACGCGTTTTGGGACCCCCCTTTTATCTCGGCCCCCGCTTGACGAATCTCCCCCAAACTTTCAGGGAAGGACCGGAGCTCGAAGAGGCCATTTTGAGGAAATTTTCAGGCAGATTCGTCAACCGGCGCCAAAGTTATTTCAAATAGAATTTTGAGATTTAAAATTGAAAAAAATCCTAACTATATATACCTACTGGCTATCGCCAGTAGGTAATATATATATATATATATATATATATATATATATATATATATATATATATATATATATATATATATATATATATATATATGTATATATATATTAACTGAAAGAAATGTAGGTTTCAGGGTTGTTATAGTTAGTTGAGCTAACTATAACTCAGGCGCCCGCAATGCACTGCTGATGACGTCACATATTACATCACTCATTACATGGTCAGTGACATCACTCAGGACATGTGCAGAAAGAGGAACAAAAGCGCAGAAAGAAGCAAGAGAAATGCAGAAAGAGGCAACATAAGTCTAGAAAGACAAAGAAAAGTGCAGAAAGAAGCAAGAGATATGCAGAAAGAACCAACAGAGGTGCAGAAAGAGGTCTTGTTGCAAAGTCATCCTGTGACCCCAAACTTTTTGCAATCTGATACTGGTGGTAACTGACTCTGACTAAACAGACCCTGAGCCAGTCCTATGCTGAAAGACACTTAGAATACAGTGAAAACACCTACATATACTAGGGTACACTATGAGTTGGGGCACTCCTGTGATTGGCATGGCCTCCCCTGTAAGCCCCTAGTACATAAGAGGGCGGGGGGATTAAAACTACCTCTAACTCAAGAGGTGCAGAAAGAGGCAAGAGAAGTGCAGAAAGAAGCAACAGATGTACAGAAAGAGGCAAGAGTGGTGCAGAAAGAGGGGAGAGAGGTGTAGAAAGAGACAAGAGAGTTGCGGAAAGAGGGAAGAGGGGTGCAGAAAGAGGTAAGAGAGGTGCAGAAAGAAGCAACAGAGGTACCGAAAGATGCAACAGAGGTGCAGAAAGAGGCAAAAGATCTGATGAAAAAATCAGCAGAGGTACTGAAAGAGGCAAGGGAGGTAAGAAAGAAGCAAGAACGGTACGGATAGAAGGAAGAGAAGGTATTTGTTATCCATTCACTATTCTGACGCCATGACCCCCTAGTTTCACTCACGTCTGTCTTTCCTGCTTCTCCCTCATTGGTATCCGCTCTCCATTTCACCCGTCTGTCTAGCTCCCGCACTGCCTCCTGCACTTCTTTCAGAAGTCTGTCCCCTCTCCAATCATTGGTCCTCTGCTCACCTTTTCACCCGTCTCTCCCCAGTAGTCCGGGCTCCTCTTTTTATCACTGCTATCCTTTACACCTGCCCGTTACCCCTCCCTCAATAGTCCCTGCTCTCAATTTCATGCTCCTTCCACCACCTTTGGTGATTGCTCTCTGTTAATCAGCCGGTCCCCTCCCGGGCACCACTCTCGGCTCTTCCTTTCATCCTTTTGCCTCCCGAGGCTCTATTTCTTCATTAGCTATCAGTCGCAGCCTCACAAATTTGTCTCTTCTTCTCTCTTCACCTGTCCCCTCTCCCTCATTAGTACCTGCTCCCCATTTCACCCGTATTTTCACTCCCTTGTCTCTTCCTGCTGTCCTTTTTATCAGTCCAAAATCTATGTCTTGCTCATTTGTCTCTGATCTCCTTCAATCCATCTGCCCCCTCCCTTTCTCATTAATCCCTCGTCTCTTTCAATCATCTGCCCTACTGGTTCATCCTCTCCTTTTTCCAGTTGACCACTTTCCACTCCTGCCTGTCGCCTCTCCCTCATTAGCCCCTGCTCTCTTTAAACACATCTGTCCCTAACCCCCTTGCTGGTTTGTGCCAGTCACTCTACTCTAGGATGAGTGGTCCCTGCTTGCTCCCCCTTTCATCCGCCTATCTACTCTCTCCTCATTAGTCCCTGCTCGCCTCTTCACCCTGTCCTCTCCTGCTCACTAGCATCAGTGAACCATCCCCCCATCTGCCACTCTCCCCTCGCTGGTATTTGTTATCCATTCACCATTCTGATGGCCCGACCCCATGGTTTCACTTGTGTCTGTTATGATTTAAAGCCTCGAGTTTCGGTAACTCAATATAGCCACTGGAGGCTTTAAATCGTAACTCATTTTGACAAATTTTATTTTAACAATTTATTTACTGATAACAAATGCTAGCACGCACAATTACTTAATGTATATACTAAAATCATGATGTGATGGAAGCGTAATGAAATATTATTTGATTATGTCACACAATTTACCTTTGAGAAAACAACACCATTAACCATAATCCCCTGTTCAAAAAGCTACAGGAAATGACATCAACAGTGGATGTTTTTTTTAAAATAGTAGAAGGAATGATGTGGGCGTTACCATGAACAAGTTCTCAGCAGAGAACGAAACGCGTTGGTGTGTTTTACGTTTGGAATATTATGCAATAAATCACCTTTGGATTTTGGAATCACGACTATTGTGGTGTGACCCCTTTCTTTCTGGAAAGAAAGTGTGGAGAAATTAATGGCGGTTTGCTCAACCGCGGGGTTACGCACAGCCAAAAGAATGCACCTGGACCGCGAATAGAGCAATTAATAGTGTATACATATATATATATATATATATTCACTGAAAAAACCAAAGGTTTCACACCAGTTATAGTTGACTGGAAATTTTACTGTCATAAAACCATTGAAATTCCACGTTATAGTTAGTTGGACTCACTATAACTTGCGCGTGCAATGCACTGCTGATGACATCACATATTACATCACTCATGACATGGTCAGTGACATCACTCATGACATCACTGGGTAAATTTATTGCACAGTTAATTAAAACTCACAATTTAAAATACATAAAAATTGGTTGTCAAACATTTAAAAATGATTTGTGTAGTACGTGTAGTTGGTTAGTCAGTTAATGTACTTCATTTGGGTCGCGAACCCAAGAATGGACAGGGCACTGTCTGGCTATTACTCATTTTCATCTTTTTGTGCTTCCTTAATTATTTTTGCCACTGCGTCAAGGTATTTTGTAGTTCTGCAGTTTAGTTGGGTCTCTTGCGGATTGTAACACAATTTGACTGCCTGTCGGCAGGATCTAATCCCCTTCTGATTCCATATTTCGCGTAGTAGTGTTCTTCTTAGGTCCGTTAAACTGGGACAAATACATATTGTGTGGACTAGATCTTCAGGACCTGTATTGCAGAGTCGGCAAGATTGGTCGTCCTGAGTCCTCTTCCATGGAGCCAGATGAGGGAGAATTGGGAGTATGCCTAACCGCAGCTTTAGGAATTTTTCCTTGATCTTCTGTTTAAATCCCTGGTCTAAATACACTTGAGGCTTTAGAGTTTTATAGTCATTTAAGACTATCCATCCATGTGCCCTTTTTGCCAGCGTTTCTTTGTCTTCCAGCAGCGATTTTGTTTTAGTTGCTTTTGTTACTAGTTTTTTAAAGTTTTTGTGGTCTACTGGGCTGTTCCAAAGGCCGGTCAGCTCGAGATTTTCTAGAGATTCTGTCAGATACTCTCTAGCGTGTGATTGTTCTCGTCTTTGCAGTTCAGTCCAGAGGTGGGAATTTAGGGTGCCTGGCTCTGCGTTTCTGATCTTGTGCCAGCATTTTATGAAGCTGCCCCTTCTTTCCACTGTTTGCTTTTGTATCCCAAACTCCAGACGGATTTGCGCTGATGAGACATAACTAGGAAGCTGGAAAATGTACCTGTAGGTTCTGGCGGTTACTTTGTCAAGTGTCAGAGCGTCTTTTCCAAAAGTAGGTTCACTCCCATATGTTAATGTCGGTTGGAGACGAGCTCTCAGTACCTGCAGAAAAGGGTCGAGCGTGTGGTCAGGCAGAAGCTTCTTCAAGGGTTTCATCGCGAGGAAGCTCATGGTTCCTTTTCGGTGTAGCATCTCTAATTGAGGTTTAAACGACCCTCTGCTATCCAATAAGACACCCAGGTACTTGTAACACGTCACTTGATCCAATTTGTGGCCGTCCAGGAACCAATTGTTCTTCCTGGCCTTCTTATAGTTCACAGCCATAATTCTTGTTTTTTTCAAGTTGATGGTTAGGCCGTTACGATGCGAGAATGTGCTAGTAGTGTTCAAAAGATGTTGGAGGCCTGTTGGAGTGCGGCTTATTAGAACAAGATCGTCAGCATAGAGGAGATTGGTCAGCGTAATGTCCCCTAGCCTCGGGGCGTGCGATTTGGTACTGTCCAATTCCCCTGGTAGATCTGCCAGGTAAAGGTTGAACAGAGTCGGGGCTAGGACACACCCTTGTTTCAGGCCTTTAGAGGTGTTGATTCGCCTTGAAAGGTGCTTCCTGTCTCCCAGCTTGATCTTGACCCACGTGTTGGTGTGCAGTAGGATGAGTTGCCTCAAGAGGGGGTGGGGTAACCCCCATTTTTCGAGCTTTTGCCATAACTTGCCCCGGTCCACATGGTCAAAGGCTGAGCTGTAGTCTATGAAGCACAAGAACAGAGAGTTTTTTCCTAGTTTTGCCGCATCTGTAAGTAGGGATAGAGTCATAATGTTTGTAGAAGTACCCTGTCCTCTGCAGAATCCTGTTTGGGTCGGTGGAATTATATGCATTGTCTCTGCCCACGAAGTCAGTTCTTCTAATAGTATGCCAGCATAGTACTTGGCCGTAGGGCTATCAGCCGGTAGTTGGCAGGATTGCTCCTGTCTCCTTGCTTATAGATAGGGCTTACGATAGATCCTTTCCAGGATTCCGGGCATATTTCTAATTCCAGTGTGCTCGAAAAGAGTGGCACTAAAGTATCGCTCCAGAATTCGATGTCATGCTTGAATATTGACGGTGGAATCCCGTTTGGGCCCGGGGCTCCTTCCGTTTTCCCCTTCTTTATTTGAATTTTTATCCGATTAGTGGTTATATCAATGTCATTTTCGGTGTTAAATGTTGATGTGCTGTTATTCTTGACATCACTGATGACACCATCCAGTGAATGTGTGTCTTTCTGAAAAATAAATATGTTTTATATATGTATATGTAAAGGTCGATGGAAGAATAAATGTTTAAATAAGTGTCTAAAAAGATATTTTTTTTAAAAAAAATTGATTGGTTAACTGGTTTATTAAGTGTATCTTAGTGAATACATATATTAGCGAGTAATGTTTAAATATTTAAATAAATGTATCAGTGTTTCACTTTGTGTATAAGTGGCTGCATGGGTTGGTGAGTAGCTACATGTGTGTGTATATGGGTTATTAGATGTTTTCTTAGTATCAGTTTGAGTGTCAGTATGGTTTGGTGGGGGTATTACTTAGCACATAGATGCATCAATGATTGACTCACTGTTTGTATGTGTTTTGAAGACAGCATATGTGCAGGACTGTATGGGTGGATGAGTGTGTATATGTGTGTGTTAGTGAGTGAATGGCAGTCTCACAAGTGTATTTATCAGTAACAAGATATGTTTTAATCTAGTATTTGTGAGTATTGATGTATATAAGTGAGTATATAAGAGAGTGAGAGATTGTAAGAGTTCCTTTTTAAATAAGTATGTGTTTCTATAAGTGATTGTTTAAGTGAGTAAGTGTGTGTAAGTTTCCTTAGAAGTAAGGTAGTAGTTTGTGTATAGTTGTATATGCAAATAAATGGATGTTCAATAGTTTATTTGCATGTGTGAGTAACTTTTGGATGACTGTCGGTGTGTAACAGGCTGTATAGGTGTATCACTACATATGATGAGTGAGTATATGTATGAGTGACTATATAGAACTGTTGGTGAATGAGTGGATGTTTATATAGATGGTGTAATTTCTGAATTGGTTGTTGTAACTGGTATGGGTATCTCCATTTTTTTGAAAATGTTAGTTTCTTTTTTGAATATGTGTTTCAAGGGTTCCATTACCTTGAAAGGAGGTCTGTCACTCTGTCACAAGGATGGTGTCATCAGTGATGTCATGAGTGATGTCACTGACCATGTCATGAGTGATAAAATATGTGACGTCATCAGCAGTGCATTGCACGCGCAAGTTATAGTGAGTCCAACTAACTATAACATGGAATTTCAATGGTTTTATGACAGTAAAATTTCCACTTAACTATAACTGGTGTGAAACCTATGGTTTTTTCAGTGAATTTAATAGGTTTTTTAAATGCTAATTCCTAACTATAACTGGTGTGAAACCTATGGATTTTTCAGTGAATTTCCTAGGTTTTTTAAATGCTAATTCCTAACTATAAATAGTGTGAAACCTATGGTTTTTTCTGTGAATTTCAAAGGTTTTTTTAATGCTAATTCCTAACTATAAGTCTCACTTGATAAGTAAGACTGTTAGCGCTCTAGTTGTTCTTTAGAACACTTTGGTGTCATTGGGCTATAGTTGCGCTACATCTGGCTTATATTTGGGCTACATTTGTATTTTTTTGTCTCTGGTGGCCATCTTTGAGCTGCATTGGGCTACATTGGGCTACATTTGGGCTCTAACATATATATAGCCCAAGGTAGCCCAATATATATTTTTTCAAAGTTAATTTTCTTAAAAACCACTGGAGCATATATCTTGAGACATAGCAAAGGCACATCGGGCTACCAGTCCCTACAATTTTTCCCAAATTTTTTTTTGCATATATTTATTTTATTTTTTAGCCCTGGAGCGCTCCCAGTGCGCGCCCGGGTGAGCGCCCCGGAAAGCATAGTATTTTGAACCGGGAAGCGTCCCGTTAGCGCCAATGTCGCGATCGAAAACAACATCGTGACGCGTCCCGTAAGCGCGACGTATCGCGTAGCTGCGCGATGTGACTTATGACGCGCTGCGTAAACGCACCCGGAAGCGCTCCGCGGCGGGGCCCGGAGCGCGTAACGTAAGCGCGCCGGAGCACGTAACGTAAGCGCATCGGGTCATGTGACTTGAAAATAACACTTTTCATTGGTTCTCATCATTTTTTTTCTTGAAATAATGAAAGCCCCCTCCTTTTTTCCTCATTCTAACTTTCTTCATTGAGAGAGCAAGAGCTATTTTTGAGCAAACAATGGCATCACTTGTAGCTGCAGCTGGTGCACCCCCACCACCACCACCACCAAGAAAAGAAGGTCCACCACCACAGTTTCTTGGAGGACAAGAAGAAGAGGAGGAAGAAGAGGAGGAAGAGGAACAACCAAGGCGCTTCCTGCCTGAAGAACCAAGGCAAAGGCACGTTAAAGTGCACTTTTTTTGGCAATTCTTTTCTTTTCCTTCAGACCAGAAAAAGGTGAACGCCCCCAAAGTCACCTGTCTTATTTGTGGCAAATTCCTCTCCAGGGGCAATCCCAAAATGAAATATTCTTTTGGTAATTTTACCATGATCCGCCACATGGAGAGGTGGCATCCCAATAACTTAGCCCAGGCTGAAGTACAGGAACTTCGAAACAACCCACCCCCTGTGGCCAGCACCTCCTCTTCTGAACACTCACTTTCTGGTCCTGAAAGACGCCAACTGGTGCCAAATATTCAACAAAAATTTGGCATCATCAAAATTGTTCGCATTTTCCGTGGCAAAACATTATGTTATGGTGAACTTAGTGTCACCTTAATAAATAATGCTGTGGACAACCACCAATGCAGCAAGAAAAGGAAGCATTAATTATTTTCTTTTTTTCTTTTTGCTCCTGTTGAGCCATTTCCAATTCCCTGTTTTTTGTTTGTTCCCTTAAAAAACACAAAAAAATATAAAATTGTTCAAAAATACAAAAAAAAATGTTCAGAAAAATAATAAAAAAATATAAAACAACAAAAAGAATTAAAAAAAAGTTATTTTCAGAACTACCTCCCATTTATAAAATATTGCTAAAAATTTTAAACTCTGGCATTATTTTTTCTCTTTTGTGCGCTTCCCGGTGCGCTCCCCGGTGCGCGTACCGGGCGCTCCCTCCGCGATAATCAAAAAAAAAAAAAAAGAATTTGCCCCACGGGGCCCTTTTATAGCCCCCACACCAAACCTAGGGGGTCAGGGTGGGTCTACCCTGCCCCCTTATGGTCATTTCCCCCTTTGTTTTGGCCACCTCTTGTGTCTCGATCCTACCGAGACACAAGATGGCGGACGCTCCGGACTGTTTCGAATGTTTACAGACACCTGAGAGCCAATCAGCTTTCTGTGCGCAAGTCGCGTGGCGCGCCCAGAGTGCTCCCCGGTGTGCGTACCGGGGCGCTGCCATAGATATATATATTTTTTGGAACCTAAATTACTCAAAAACCACTGGAGAACATATCTTAAGACATAGCAAAGGCACATCGGGCTACCAATCCCTACAATTTTGCCAGGTTTGGTGCAAATCCATTCAGCCGTTCAGGCTAAAAGTGAGTTTGACCGCCCTATGGAAATTAACATGGGGAAAACACGTTTTGAGACCCCCCTTTTATCTCGGCCCCCGCTTGACGAATCCCCCCGAAACTTTCAAGGAAGGACCGGAGCTCCGCGAGGCAAATTTGAGGAAGTTTTCAGGCAGATTCGTCAACCGGCACCAAAGTTATTCCAAATAGAATTTTGAGATTTTGCATTGAAAAAAATCCTAACTATAACTACTTACTGGCGACCGCCAGTAGGTAATATATACATATATATATATATGCTGGGAAATGCAGTCTACTACCCAGGGCAGAGGCGACTCCATGCCGTGTTTGTTAGGCAACCCACACTACTTCAGAAGGTGGGATGGACAATGAACAATTGACAATTGGGAACTGCAAGCAAAGACACAACTCGACCAGGGGGGCATTTGAAAAAGGAAAAACCCCCGAAACGCGTCATGCCCATGGTCTGATGAGAAAATAAAAGGCGGATGTTCCACAAGCCCCGTGTGCTGCCTGTTTCTTTCTGTTGGAGGAGACATCTTGGGAAATATATATATATATATATATATATTACCTACTGGCGATAGCCAGTAGGTATATATAGTTAGGATTTTTTTCCTATGGGATTTTTGAAAATTCTATGTCGAATAACTTTGGCGTTTGAGGACAGAATTGGCTGAAATTTTCAGGAAAATTGAACATTTTGTTTCTGAGCAGCCCCTGAAAATTTGGGGGGGTTTCGTCAAGGGGGGGCCGAGAAAAAAGGGGGGTCCCAAAACGTGTTTTTCCCATGCAATTTTCCATAGGGCGTTTGGCCTCACTTTTAGCCTGAACGGCTGAATAGATTTACACCAAACTTGGCAAAATTGTAGGGACTGGTAGCCCGATGTGCCTTTGCTATGTCTCAAGATATAGGCTCCAGTGGTTTTTACAAAAATTAACTTTGAAAAATATATATTGGGCTACATTGGGCTATATATATGTTGGAGCCCAAATGTAGCCCAATGAAGCCCAATGTAGCCCAATGTAGCCCAAAGATGGCCACCAGAGACAAAAAAAACAAATGTAGCCCAAATATCAGCCAGATGTAGCCCAACTATAGCCCAATGACAGAATGTCCCAGAGTGTTCTAAAGAACAACTAGAGTGCTAACAGTCCTACTTATTACAAAGGTATGGCACACCTGAAGCCATCTTGATTGGAATAAAGTGGTAACTCTTAAAACATTTAATTTAAAAAGGAACAAAATGAGGGGGTTCATTTTGCCATAGAAAGTATGATTAGCGAATATATGACGAAATCCCGCATACCATCAGTCCGCAAAAAAAATCCCGCATGTACTATTAGGCCGCAAATTAAAATAACAAAAACTTTTAGAACGAATATGCCTTTAGCATACACTAAACAACTAAACTACCCTAAACCCTAAAACACTACCCCCAGCATTACCCTACACTACACAAACAGTACAACACTACCCTAAACCCTAAAACACTACCCCCAGCATGACCCTACACTACGCAAACACTACAACACTACCCAAAACCCTAAAACACTACACCCCAGCATGACCCTACACTACGCAAACACTACAACACTACCCTAAACCCTAAAACACTACCCCCAGCATGACCCTACACTACGCAAACACTACAACACAACCCTAAACCCTAAAACACTACCCCCAGCATGACCCTACACTACGCAAACACTACAACACAACCCTAAACCCTAAAACACTACCCCCAGCATGACCCTACACTACGCAAACACTACAACACTACCCTAAACCCTAAAACACTACCCCCAGCATGACCCTACACTACGCAAACACTACAACACTACCCTAAACCCTAAAACACTACCCCCAGCATGACCCTACACTACGCAAACACTACAACACTACCCAAAACCCTAAAACACTACACCCCAGCATGACCCTACACTACGCAAACACTACAACACTACCCTAAACCCTAAAACACTACCCCCAGCATGACCCTACACTACCCAAACACTACAACACTACCCAAAACCCTAAAACACTACACCCCAGCATGACCCTACACTACGCAAACCCTGCAACACTACCCTAAACCCTAAAACACTACCCCCAGCATGACCCTACACTACGCAAACACTACAACACTACCCTAAACCCTAAAACACTACCCCCAGCATGACCCTACACTACGCAAACACTACAACACTACCCTAAACCCTAAAACACTACCCCCAGCATGACCCTACACTACGCAAACACTACAACACTACCCTAAACCTTAAAACACTACCCCCAGCATGACCCTACACTATGCAAACACTACAACACTACCCAAAACCCTAAAACACTACCCCCAGCATGACCCTACACTACGCAAACACTACAACACTACCCAAAACCCTAAAACACTACCCCCAGCATGACCCTACACTACGCAAACACTACAACACTACCCAAAACCCTAAAACACTACCCCCAGCATGACCCTTCACTACGCAAACACTACAACACTACCCAAAACCCTAAAACACTACACCCCAGCATGACCCTACACTACGCAAACACTACAACACTACCCAAAACCCTAAAACACTACCCCCAGCATGACCCTTCACTACGCAAACACTACAACACTACCCAAAACCCTAAAACACTACACCCCAGCATGACCCTACACTACGCAAACACTACAACACTACCCAAAACCCTAAAACACTACACCCTAGCATGACCCTACACTACGCAAACACTACAACACTACCCAAAACGCTAAAACACTACCCCCAGCATGACCCTACACTACGCAAACACTACAACACTATCCTAAACCCTAAAACACTACGCCCAGCATGACCCTACACTACGCAAACACTACAACACTACCCTAAACCCTAAAACACTAGCCCCAGCATGACCCTACACTACGCAAACACTACAACACAACCCTAAACCCTAAAACACTACCCCCAGCATGACCCTACACTACGCAAACACTACAACACTACCCTAAACCCTAAAACACTACCCTCAGCATGACCCTACACTACGCAAACACTACAACACAACCCTAAACCCTAAAACACTACCCCCAGCATGACCCTACACTAAACAACCACCACAACTCTACACTACACTAACACAACACTACACTACACAACACTACACTACACTACACAATCACTAACCCACGAAAAAATTAACACAAACCCACTTACCTCTCTCGTCATCGTGGTTTTCACAACGCAAATGCATTTACCATACATGCCTTTAAAACGTAATTCTTTGTAAAGGCATGCGCAATAAATGCACATGCGTTTTGAAAAAATGCGGGATAATGGTATGCGAGGTCAATGACCTTGCGGGATAATGGTATGCGGACTGAAAGTCTGCGGGATAAAAAATGCGGGAAAATGGCTGCAAACCATGATTAGCAGCAGACTTCCCTGGTGAGCACTAGCTTTACTACAGTGATCTAATGAGCAACTAGAGTGCTAACATTCAGAATTTATGGCAAATGTGTGAAACATCTGAATGCCTTCTTGATAGAACCAAAGTAAACAAGCATTGAAAATGCAATAGATCTCGCCCTCGTTTAAGTTAAAGCCATTCTGTTTGAAATGAGGTGGCTTTTTAGCTTTGCTTTTATTAGTGTTTTTAAAACTTTCATGTAAATAACATGCATATGTATGCATATATGTATATGTATGCATGCATTTATATTTATATAGATATGCAGATTATATATGTTTATATATGTATATTACCTATGGCGATAGCCAGTGGGTATATATAGTTAGGATTTTTTCTCTATGGGATTTCTGAACATTCTATGTCTAATAACTTTGGCGTTTGTGGACGGAATTGGCTGAAATTTTCAGGAAAATGGCACATTTCGTTTCTGAGCAGCCCCTGAAAATTTGGCGGGTTTCGTTAAGGGGGGGGCCGAGAAACAAGGGGGGTCCCAAAACACGTTTTTCCCATTCATTTTTCCATAGGGAGGTTGGACTCACTTTTAGCTCGAACGGCTGAATAGATTTACATGAAACTTGGCAAAATTGTAGATATGGTTTGCCCGACGTGCCTTTGCTATGTCTCAATATATGTGCTCCAGTGGATTTTGAGAAATTAACGTTTAAAAAAAAATATATATCTGTGACAGCGCTCCGGTTAGCGCCCCGGTTTGCGTACCTGACGCGTAACGGAACTTCGCGAAGCGAAGCTGATGGGCTCTCCGGTGTCTGTCTACATTCTAAACAGTCCGGAGCGGCCGCCATCTTGTCTCTCGGTACGATCGAGAGACAAGATGTGGTGAAAAACGAAGGGGGAAATGAAGGAAAGGGGGCAAGGTAGACCACTCCTGACCCCCTAGGATTGATGAGGGGGATATTAAAGTGCCCCGCGGGGCAAAAAAAAAAATAATAATTTTTTTGCAATTTTACGCTGTAGAGGCGCGTCCCGGTACGCGAACCGGGCAGCTCACCGGGCAGCTAACCGGGCAGCTAACCGGCAGCGTAGCTGTCAACATTGTAAACAGTCCGGAGCAGCCGCCATCTTGTCTCTCGGTAGGTTCGAGAGACAAGATGTGGTGAAAAAAGAAGGGGGAAATGAAGGAAAGGGGGCAAGGTAAACCCCTCCTGACCCCCTAGGATTGATGAGGGGGATATTAAAGTCCCCCGCGATTTTTCGCGGTAGAGGCGCTTCCCGGTACGCGAACCGGGCAGCTAACCGGCAGCGTAACGGGAGTCCGCCATCTTGTGTTTTTGGAGCGTCCGGTTCGCGTACCGGGTAGCTTCCCGGTAAGCGTAACAAGGGGAAAACTAAGAGAAACAGTAAAAAAAAAATTAAGGGAATAGATTTCCAGCAAACTTGACAAAATTGTAGGGACTGTTTGTTTGATGTGCCTTTGCAAGGCCTCAAGATATGTGCACGTGTGGATTTTGTCTAATTAAGGTTAAAAAAAATATATATATCTGTAAGCGTGCTCCAACACGCTTACGTTACGGGTTTTGTTTGCGCTGCAGAGCCGATACGTCACGGTTATGCGACGCGTCATGAGGCGTCTCACGTGGCTACGTGATACGTCACGTAATAAAGAATATATTTTACAGCTATAGATATTAGCTTTTAAAAAACCAATGAAATTCACAGAAAAAACCATAGGTTTTACACACGTTATAGTTAGGAAGTAGCATTTAAAAAACCTATGAAATTCACTGAAAAAACCATAGGTTTGACACATGTTATAGTTAGCTGGAAATTTTACTGATATAAAACCAATGAAATTCCACGTTATAGTTAGTTGGACTCACTATAACTTGCGCGTGCAATGCACTGCTGATGACGTCACATATTACATCACTCATGACATGGTCAGTGACATCACTCATGACATCACTGATGACACCATCCAGTGAATATGTGTCTTTCTGAAAAATAAATATTAGTGAGTAATGTTTAAATATTTAAATATATATATTAGTGTTTCACTTTGTGTATAAGTGGCTACATGTGTTGATAAGTAGCTACATGCGTATGTATATGGGTTATTAGATGTTTCTCTTAGTATCAGTATGAGTGTCTATATGGTTTGGTGGGGGTATTACTTAGCACATAGATGCATGAGTGACTGACTCTCTGTTTGTATGTGTTTTGAAGACAGCATATGTGCAGGACTGTATGGGTGGATGAGTGTGTATATGTGTTTGTTAGTGAGTGAATGACTGTCTCACTAGTGTCTTTATCAGTAACTACATATGTTTTAATCTAGTATATGTGAATATTGATGTATATAAGTGAGTATATGTGAGAGTAAGAGATTGTAAGAGTTCCTGTTTAAATAAGTATGTGTTTCTATAAGTGATTGTTTAAGAGAATAAATATGGGTAATTTTCAATAAAAGTAAGGTGGAAGTGTGTGTATAACTCTATATTCAAATAAATGGATGTTCAATAGTTTATTTGCACGTGTGAGTATGTGTGTGAGTAACTTTTGGATGACTCTTGGTGTGTAACAGGATGTATAGGTGTATCACTTCATATGATGAGTGAGTATATGTATGAGTGACTATATAGAACTGTTGGTGAATGAGTGGATGTGTATATAGATGGTGGAATTACTGAATTGCTTGTTGTAACTGATATGGGTATCTCCATTTTTTTTAAATTTCAGTTTCTATTTTTGAATATGTGTTTCAAGGGTTACATTACAGTGAAAGGAGGTCTGTCACTATGTCACAAGGATGGTGTCATCAGTGATGTCATGAGTGATGTCACTGACCATGTCATGAGTGATGTAATATGTGACGTCATCAGCAGTGCATTGCACGCGCAAGTTATAGTGAGTCCAACTAACTATAACGTGGAATTTCATTGGTTTTATATCAGTAAAATTTCCAGCTAACTATAAAATGTGTCAAACCTATGGTTTTTTCAGTGAATTTCATAGGTTTTTTAAATGCTACTTCCTAACTATAACGTGTGTAAAACCTATGGTTTTTTCTGTGAATTTCATTGGTTTTTAAAATGCTAATTCAGAAATATGTCGTGTATGCAACCTAAACTTTTGTCAATAAAGTTCTGGCAATATTTTTTTCGAAAACAAGCCGTTTTCTTCACTGTTCAAGTTGCATAGAGACTCCTTGTAAAGCGATACAGAATTCGAAAGTCTGTACCTTGCCTTTTTTTAAACACATTAAAATTTGTCTGTAAATAAAAATAGCCTTACTAAACTTTCGTGCGCGACCCGGTGTGCGCACTCTCGGCAACAGTTGTCAATAAAATGGATATCGCATTTCCAGGCTTTCGTGCGCGACCGAGTGCGCGCACCTGCCTATATATTTCGTGAAAACTTTGCAATTTGAACTTATTGAATTTCTTCATACACCCCTCAAAGAACTTATAGTACGTCAAAGAGACTGTACCTAGACTTCTTTTTTATTCTTATGAAACTTTTCAGTAAATGGAGCCGAATGTCTTTTTAAACTTTCGTGCGTTACCGGATGTACACACCTTGGTATTTTTTTTAGAAATATAAAACGTTTCATACTTTAACAATTGTGTGCTTAAATCCAGCTCAGAAGATATACAAAATCAGGATGGTAGTTGGTTCAACCCGGACCGTTTATTAGAGGTAGATTGTCCGACTCCACCGGAGGACACCCGTAATAAAAAGGACATATATATAAAATGCGGACTAGCCGCTGTATCGTGCTAGCAAACTATAACATATAAATCATTTAAATCATTAGAAAAAACAAAAGGAATCGAGCAAAATCAGTAGGCCACTGATGGGATCTCTTTTTGACCTCGCTAAAATAGAAAAATTAGGAACAACCCCTCATGAGAAATATGAAACTAGTGAGAGGAACCGAGCTCGACGCCATGATGGCTGCAAGACAGCTCGGCTCCGCCGCCCACCCCATCCAAAATAACGACAAATATTATAAAGATATACAACACACCAGCAAAGTAACAGGGTAAAACGTTTTAATAAATAACTATTTACATGGCAGCCTGCTGCAACATGAAAACAACACTTTCAATTGGTTCTTAATAGTTTCAATTCTGGAATTTACACGCAGCACTCCCACCCACTTCCCTCACTATCTTTTCTACTCTTAAGAGAGAACAACGTCCTACATCTTTCGGAAGACTTTGGTGAAATGGCTACCGTATCTCATTCATCTTCCGAATCTGACCAAAATGATCGACTACCTTTAACAAGAAAAAATAAATCTTTCATCAGGCAATTTTTCACTTATCCTGAAGATCAAAAGAAAGTGAATGCACCAAAAGTAACCTGCACGATATGTGACTTGGTTCTCTCAAGAAGAAATCCAGCAAAAAATATTCCTTTTCCATACATACCATGGTGCGGCATGTCAAACAAGTGCACCCTGTGCAATTTGCAGAGGCAACGACAAGAGCCCTGGCCACGCTATTACCATTAGAGGTGGCCAGCACATCTTCTGATCGAGGACCTGTATCTCCATCGAGTGCAGAGATGGACTTCAGATATTTAACTATATATGGTCTATAACCTATGGTTTTTTCAGTGATTTTTCAAGATTTTGTAAATGCTAATTCCTAACTATATATGGTCTATAACCTATGGTTTTTTCAGTGAATTTCTTTGGTTTTTTAATAGCAAATATCAAAAGCTTTTTTGTGGAAAATGACTAAAATTAGGTATACATAAGCGGCGTTCATTTATGTTCACCACAGCCACTGTTAAAAGTAAAGTGAAAGTCCCGAAACAGTGGCCACGCCATCTAGTCCCTTTTAGGCCCCATCATGCACGTAAGTAACAGCCATTTTCTGTGTCATGGCCTCTCTGCCCACTGCCAATAGCCTATGATTGTTCGAAATTGGTTCTCTTTGGGTCATTCTCTGTTCACAAATAAGCACAGAGTCGCAATACTCTGTTTAGTTTTTGCAGATAGTGAAGGATAGGTAGTGCACACTTTTGTCCCCTTTGTAACCCATCATGCCTATCTCTGCCCCGTTTGTTGGTAGTTGGTTCAACCCGGACCGTTTATTAGAGGTAGATCGTCCGACTCCACCGGAGGACCCCCCTAATAAAAAGGACATATATATAAAATGCGGACTATCCGCTGTATCGTGCTAGCAAACTATAACATATAAATCGTTAGAAAAAACATGAAACTAGTGAGAGGAACCGAGCTCGACGCCATGATGGCTGCAAGACAGCTCGGCTCCGCCGCCCACCCCGCCCAAAATAACGACAAACACTATGCAAATATTATAAATATATACAACACACCAGCAAAGTAACAGGGTAAAACGTTTTATTAAATAACTATTTACATGGCAGCCTGCTGCAACATGAAAACAACACTTCTAATTGCTTCTTAGTAGTTTCAATTCTGAAATTGAACACCCAGTACATCCAGAGGTGATGTCCGACAAGTTGTGTGGGGGGATGCCTTGCTAATGCCGCCACCCCCACCACCTTCTGTAGGAAGGACTCTGGATATGCTTGGTCCCTGAGAGGCTTCGATGTCCCTGCCTTGCACAAATGTCATAAGTTCTGGATGTTGAGTGCCATACTTCAGGGTCTGACAAGTTGTGTGGGTGGATGCCTTGCTAATGCCGCCACCCCCACCACCTTCTGTAGGAAGGACTCTGGATATGCTTGGTCCCTGAGAGGCTTCGATGTCCCTGCCTTGCACAAATGTCATAAGTTCTGGATGTTGAGTGCCATACTTCAGGGTCCAACAAGTTGTGTGGGGGGATGCCTTGCTAATGCCGCCACCCCCACCACCTTCTGTAGGAAGGACTCTGGATATGCTTGGTCCCTGAGAGGCTTCGATGTCCCTGCCTTGCACAAATGTCATAAGTTCTGGATGTTGAGTGCCATACTTCAGGGTCCGACAAGTTGTGTGGGGGGATGCCTTGCTAATGCCGCCACCCCCACCACCTTCTGTAGGAAGGACTCTGGATATGCTTGGTCCCTGAGAGGCTTCGATGTCCCCGCCTTGCACAAATGTCATAAGTTCTGGATGTTGAGTGCCATACTTCAGGGTCCAAGAAACGCGGACTCGGAGGGGGCGCTTGGCTCCTGCCCCCTCCCCAAGTCTTGTTCCCCTGGTATGGCCTGAGATCGCCCCCGACATAGGCGGCCGGCTCCCGGGGTCAGGCGGAACTTGTTGCCTTTTGATGCCTCTTCCATTCTGGACCTTGTCCCACAATCCGTTTGACCTGAAGACACGTCCTGCGGTGCCCTGGTCCGACCATCACATATACCTGCGCCAGGAGACGGCGTGGGGTGCACTGGAAGGGAGAGGCGGCGCGAACGAGCTTCTCCCACCTCACCAGGTGGAGGTTTCTTAGCTACACCCCAGCGCTTCACTCGGCCAGCTGAGTTGCGCCTGCTCCTGCGGCACAGTGCCTCGCTCGGCCAGCTGAATTACGCCTGCTCTTGCTATTACAGCGTCTCACCCGCCATCCGGCTGAATTGCACCCACTCTTCCGATACAGCGACAGGCGGCTGCCACGGAGCTCAGGAAATGGCGGTCGGCTCCACAGACTTGGGCCTGGCCTGCAAGGATGGCTCTGGGCAACCCTGGAACTCGGACGCTTGACTGCTAGGGCATGAGCCCCATTCCCAAAAGCGTCCCCTCAGCCTTGAAGATTCTACAAGAGTCACCGAGGCCCCCGACTCCTGCAGACTTCCGGTGGGGAGCGACTGCCATGATTGCTCGCGGAATGGCCACGACGTAGCCACGGGGTGCTCTCATGCTGACGCCAGCTTCAGTCTGAAACATCCAGAAACACTGTAGACTAACAATTCGATCAGTTCCGGTGGAGCCCCGACGACGTATCGCGTTGTTGCGTAATCCGTCATATGACGCGCCGCGTTAGCGCACCCGGAAGTGCTCCGGTGCGCGAGGCGCGAAGCGCAGCTTCCCGGAAGCAATCCGGGGCGCGGGGCGGAGCGCGTAACGTAAGCATTTACATTTCAGTTGGTTCTCCCTCACAATATTTTCAATGTCACATAAAAGTCACCCATCACCCACTGCCATCTCTGGCTGTTTCCATGGTAACACCTCATTCTGCACCTGGCTGAAGGCACAGGTCAAAAGTTCATATCTCAACGTTCTGCAGCAAAGTAACAACACTGTTTTCCCTCCAGAAACACCTGCCTATCCACAGCTCTGTTACATGTCATTTTTTTCACACCCAATAGTACTTTTAGTTTTACATAACATTAACATGCAACGTAGTCTTCAATCTTCACGTATTAGAATCAACCAATCATTTTTTGTTTTTCAACCACACCAAGCCTCATCCATTTTTTTATCCTGACTTTCAGCTTCTAACTGCCATTCCACTTCCAGAACCCATCGGAGTACGAGTGCATCTGCCTTGAAAATGAAGGTTTGGCTTTTAGGACACAGCTATATTCACTGGACTGGAAAATATGCAGCAAGCAGACGAATTTCCAACCTTGATTTACCAAATGTGCAAATAACGTGGATTGGCCAAAGAGGATTGAGATGTCACCAATTAATTCCATTGGTGAAAACTTTTATGCATCTCCCAGAACCACACCTTATAATTGTGCACTGTGGTGGGAACGATCTAGGCACATTGACTGAGGTAGGTCTGGAAATGCTTCTAAAAGACACCTTTCAACAATTGATGACACTTTTTCCTCGAACTGCCTTGGTATATTCCAATATATGCTAAAGACAGAAATGGAATTGGTCCAATCAACATTGTGCACAAATTGAGAAAGCAAGGAGACATGTAAATAAATCTGTTTCTGCATTCCTCAGAGATTATAGCATGGGTTCTATTTACCACAACGACTTGCGTTACCACATGCAAGACATCTATAGGAGAGATGGTGTTCATTTCACGGATGAGGGAAACAGAATCTTCCTCTGCAACATCAGGCTCTGCATCGGTACTTACTTATAAATGCAGAAAAAACTCAATTAACACAAGGGCTCTTTCAGAGCCACCTTATATCAAAGCACCCCAACTTCTGATTTATCTCCATTTTCACACTCTTGTAAATAGGTGTGCGCGACCGAGTGCGCGCACCACGCAACTTAAAAAAAAATATATATATATATATTTTCGCCTTTAAGGGCCTTACTGCACACCCTGAGAAAACCTATGCAGCAAAACAATCTCTACCTTCTCCCCTTTCCATGTTCCAACGCTTTGAAATCAACAATATATTTACTCGCAATGACAAAATGGCGGTCAACACTTCCTGATTTCCTTCAAATCGAACGTTAACAGACGTCACACAGCAAAATTCTGCTCGCGCGCGCAGCCGCTTGAGTGCGCGCACCCGTCCGCGCGTATAGATAAATAATTGACTTTAACTTTAATTTCCTCAGCAACTACTGAACGGATTTACACCATTCCAAAAAAAGTGTAATCTGCGAGCCGGACTGTACAGTTTTGCCAAATTTCTTATAAATCCATTCAGCCGTTCGACCTGTAGCCGAGTCTAAAGGTCCTATGGAAAATAACATGGAGAAAACACGTTTTGGGACCCCCCTTTTATCTCAGCCCCCACTTGACCAATCCCCCCCAAACTTTTAGGGAAGGAGCGCAGCGGACCGAGCCATCTTCTTTGAGAAATTCGCTAAGATTCTTCAACCAGGGCCAAAGTTATTCCAAATAGAATGTTGAGGATTTCCTATGGAAACTAGGTCCTAACTATAACTACCTACTGGCGACCGCCAGTAGGTAATATATATATATATATATATATATATATATATATATATATATATATATATATATATATATATATATATATATATATATTACCTACTGGTGGTCGCCAGTAGGTATATATAGTTAGGATTTTTTTTAATAGGGATTTCTGAAAATTATATGTTGAATAACTTTGGTGTTGATGGACGGAATTGGCTCAAATTTTCAGGAAAATGGCACATTTTGTTTCTGAGCGCCCCCTGAAAATTTGGGGGGGTTTCGTCAAGCAAGGGCCGAGAAAAAAGGGGGGTCCCAAAACATGTTTTTTAACATTGAGTTTTCTATTGGGCGGTTGGACTCACTTTTAGCTCGAACGGCTGAATGGATTTCTATGAAAATTGGCCAAATTGTAGAGACTGTATGCCCAATGTGCCTTTGCTAGATCTCAAGATATGTGCTCCAGTGGATTTTGAGAAATTAACGTTCAAAAAAATATATATATCTGTGACAGCGTCCCGGTTAGCGCCCCGGTTTGCGTACCAGACGCGTAACGGAACTTCGCGAGGAGAAGCGGATTGGCTCTCCGGTGACTGTCAACATTCTAAACAGTCCGGTGCGGCCGCCATCTTGTCTCTCGGTAGGATCGAGAGACAAGAGGTGGAAATAAACGAAGTGGGAAATGAATGAAAGGGGGCAAGGTAGACCCCTCCTGACCCCCTAGGATTGATGTGGGGGCTATTAAAAGGGCCCCGCGGGGCAAAAAAATAAAAAATACAAAAATTCGATTTTTCGCGGTGGAAGCGCTACCCGGTACGCGAACCGGGTAGCTCACCGGTAGCGTAACGGGAGTCCGCCAACTTGTGTTTCGGACGAATTTAGTCACAAGACGGAGGATAAACAATGTTGGGAATGGGTATAAGGGGGCACGGGAGACATATCCTTACCCCCTAGGTTTTCTGAGGGTGGCTGAGGAGGCCCATATATGTAAAAAAAACAGCCTTTCTTTTCAAATTTTTGCACGGTTAGCGCCCTGTCCGCGCACCAGGTAGCGTTCCGGAAAGCGTAACAAGGGGAAAATCAAGGGAAACAGTAAAATAATATTGGTGGGTTATCCTGGAGGTGACGCACCTCAGCAACGCTATAATTGATTGGATGCCACCTCTGCATGTGGCGGTGCATAGTATAGTTTCCAAAACTATACTTTTTGTCTGTGCCTCAGGACAGAACTGCATCGCAATGAGGCATGTCACCAGCCGGGCATTGACCTTTTTTTGCCCTCGAGGGTAAGAAAAAAATTGCCATATAAAATGGTCTAAGCGGTGGGATTTCCGGGGCTCTTCACGCAAGAACTGCCTCGGCTCTACCTCTTCTTCCTCTTCTTCCTCTTCCACTGGGTTTGGAAGGAACTTTGCAGGTGGTCCTTCCTTCCTAGGTGGTTGTGGTGGTGGTGGGGGTCCACCAGCTGCAGCTACTACAGATGCCATGACTGAACAAGCAGAAACAGGTCTTCCTCTCACAAAGATGAAAGTCAGAGTGAGGAAAAAAGGTGGGGGCTTTCTTCATTTGGGAAAAAAAAATGTTCTAAACCAATGAAAAGTGTTATTTTCAGGTCACATGACCTGTTACGCTTACGTTATGCGTCCCACTCTGTGCTCCGAGCGCTTCCGAGGTGCTGCGCTTCGCGCCTCGGGTCGCGCTCTGGAGCACTTCCGAGTGCGCTAACGCAGCGCGTCATAAGACGCATTACGCGGCAACGCGATACGTCGCGCTTACGTGACGCGTCACGATGTTGTTTTCGAATGCCGCAGTTGCGCTAACGGAACGTTTCCCGGTGCGCGGATCGGGTCGCGGCACCAAATTGAGCTAACGGGAAGCTACCCGGTGCGCGGACCGGTAGCGAAAAAAAATAAATAAATGTATATACATAAAAAAATTATATTAAATACATAAAAATATATTTTTCCTTTAAAAGAAGAATACATTTTACAGCTTTTGATATTTGCAATTAAAAAACCATTGAAATTCACTGAAAAAACCATAGGTTATAGACCATATATATTTAGGAATTAGCATTTACAAAACCTTGAAAATTCACTGAAAAAACCATAGGTTATAGACCATAGATAGTTAGGAATTAGCATTTACAAAACCTTATTTTACTCACACAAAACCATTGAAATTCGCATACATAGTTAGTTGCCCTAACTATATATCGCGCTCCCGCAATCCACTGCTGATGATGTCACATATTACATCATTCATGACATGGTCAGTGACATCACTGATGACATCAATGATGACATCTCAAATGACATCACTGATGACATCTCAAATGACATCACTGATGACATCACTGATGACATCTCAAATGACATCACTGATGACATCTCATTGGACATTACTGATCACATCACTGATGATATCATTCATGTGATAATACGATGAACCTCTTCAGACTCTAATATAACCTTAGATACAATCAGTATAAACAGACACTCACAGACTGTCACTCATACATGGAGTTACTCACACACCTAGTCAGTCATGCAAAGAATCAATCACACCTCCATTTCCTCAACTATACAGTTATACACACCTTACTTATTCAAACATATACTAACACATATTTACTCTCTTATACAATCCCTGATACAAGTTCACAATGATCCATACAGCCACTCACACATTCACTGGCTCTTATGCACAGTTATTTATATATGTCAACTCTCACATGTACTGTGTTTTACATATGTACTTACTTTGACATGTAGCACTGAGATATCCGTTCACTCACCAATACACTGATGCACACAGTCAACCGCCCATACAGCTGTTTCCACATGCACTTTTGAACCCATACATCTAGTGAATCAACTGCTCACACATCTATGCACAGAGTCATACACCTCCCAGCCACCCACACACACACTCAGTCTCCCATACAAATACTTGGGCAACCAATCAATAACCCATATAGTTACTCATATAGCTACTGATCAACACATGCAGCAGTTTACAGAACAACAGACATAATGATACACAAATTAAGACAGTTTAGTCACTAACCCATGCACTCAGTGAGACACATTTAATCACTCACTCATACAGTCAGTCATGCACCTACTAAATCCTTCATCCAGACACTTATACATCCACTCATTCTTCAACATGTAAGACATATTTTAACTTTACAGAAACATACAGTCACTGGATGTTGTCATCAGTGATGTCATCAGTGATGTCATTTGAGATGTCATCAGTGATGTCATCAGTGATGTCACTGACCATGTCATGAATGATGTAATATGTGACATCATCAGCAGTGGATTGCGGGTGCGCAATATATAGTTAGTGCAACTAACTATATATGCGAATTTCAATGGTTTTGTGTGAGTAAAATAAGGTTTTGTAAATGCTAATTCCTAACTATATATCGTCTATAGCCTATGGTTTTTTCAGAGAATATATATATATATATATATATATATATATATATATATATATATATATATATATACATACATATATATATATATATACATACATACATATATATATATATATATATATATATATATATATATATATATATATATATATATATATATATATATATTCACTGAAAAAACCAGAGGTTTCACACCAGTTATAGTTAGCTGGAATTTTTACTGACATAAAACCAATGAAATTCCCACGTTATAGTTATTCGGACTCACTATAACTTGCGCGTGCAATGCACTGCTGATGACATCACATATTACATCACTCATGACATGGCATTACTGAATTGGTTGTTGTAACTGGTATGGGTATATGCACTTTTTTGAAAATGTTAGTTTCTATTTTTGAATATGTGTTTCAAAGGTTACTTTACAGTGAGAGGAGGTCTGTCACTGTGTCACAAGGATGGTGTCATCAGCAGTGCATTGCACGCGCAAGTTATAGTGAGTCCGAATAACTATAACGTGGGAATTTCATTGGTTTTATGTCAGTAAAATTTCCAGCTAACTATAACTGGTGTGAAACCTCTGTTTTTTTCAGTGAATTTAATAGGTTTTTTAAATGCTAATTCCTAACTATAACTGGTGTGAAACCTATGGTTTTTTCAGTGAATTTCATAGGTTTTTTAAATGCTAATTCCTAACTATAACTGGTGTGAAACCTATGGTTTTTTCAGTGAATTTCATAGGTTTATTTTTAATGCTGGTACATTCTGTCATTGGGTTACAGTTGTGCTACATCTGGCTGATATTTGGGCAATTTTTTTTTGTCTCTGGTGGCCATCTTTTGGCTACATTGGGCTATATTTGGCTACATTGGGCTACGTTTGGGCACTAACATATATATAGCCCAATGTATCCCAATATATATTTTTTCAAAGTTAATTTTCGTAAAAACAACTTAAGAATAGGGCTTCCAGTCCATACAATTTTTCCCATTTTTTTTTCTTTATTCATTTTTTTTTTTTGGGGGGGGGGAGCGCTCCCGGAGCGCGCCCCGGGGAGCGCCCCGGAAAGCGCAATTATGTGAAGCGCCCCGGGGCGCGAACCGGGGAGCGTCCCGTAAGCGCCAATATCGCGAACGAAAACATGATCGTGACGTATCGCGTAGCCGCGTATGCGTGAAACGCGTAGCGTAAGCGCGTCGGTGCGCTTACGCTACGCGACCCGGGGCGCGTAGCGTAAGCGCGTCGGGTCATGTGCCCTAAAAATAACACTTTTGATTGGTTCATAACAGTTTTGGTTTCATAATGATAACACCCCTGGTCATGTGACCTAAAATTAACACTTCTCATTGGTTCAGGATATATTTTTTTTCCAAATGAGGAAAGCCCCCACCTTTTTTCCTTATTCTACCTTTTTGCTTTGAGAGAGGAAGACCTTTACTTTTATCTATAGAAAATGGCTACATTAGCTGCAGCTGCTGGATCTTCTGGACCACCACCACCACCACCACCACAAGGACCTCCTCAACTTCACAGTGGTGGAGATCCAGAACAGGAGGAGGATGAGGACGAAGAGGACAATAGATTCGTCCCAGAGGACAACATAACATACAAGCCAAAAGAGCACATCATTTGGCAATTTTTTTCTATCCCAAGTGACAAAAAAAAAGTGAATGCACCTAAAGCAACCTGCCTTATCTGTCATCAGGAGATGTCAAGGGGGAATCCCAACAAGAAGTACTCCTTCGGCAACCACACAATGATTCGGCATATGGTTAGAAAACATCCCAACAACTATTCTAGGGCAGAGGTCAGGGAACTGGCCAAAAACCCTGTACAATCTTCTGCCAGCACCTCCAAAACTACTGTTCCCACCCCATCAGGACCGGAAGTTAGGGAGACATGCTCCATCATACAAACCAACTTTTCAAATTTTAAAATTGTTTGTAAATTTTGTGGTCAAACGATTTGCTATGGTGAGCAATGCATCACTCTTATTAATCGTGCTTGGGAAAACCACAAGTGCCAAAGGAAATATTAATTTGTTGCCCTTTTTTTTTTCTCCTGTTGAGCCCTTTTGAAATGCTTGGTTTTTTTGTTTCTCTCCTTAAAAAATACAAAAAAAACAAAAAATGTTCAGAAAAACCAAAAAAAGCAAAAAAAGTTTAAAAACTCTGAAAAAAAATATAAAACAACAAAAAGAATAAAACAACAGTTCTTTTCAGAACTACCTCCCATTTATATAAAATGACTTAAATTTTAAAACTCTGCCATTCTCTTTTCTCCCTGATGCGCTCCCCGGTGCGCTCCCCGGTGCGCATACCGGGCGCGCCCCCCGCGATAATCAAAAAAATATATATTTTTTTTTACCCCGCGGGGCCCTTTTATGGCCCCCACATTAAACCTAGGGGGTCAGGGGGGGTCTACCCTGCCCCCTTATGGTCAATTCCCCCCTTTGTTTTTGACACCTCTTGTGTCTCGATTTGACTGAGACACAAGATGGCGGCCGCTCCGGACTGTTTCGAATGTTTTCAGACACCCGAGAGCCAATCAGCTTTCCGTGCGCACCTCACGTGACGCGACCGGAGCGCTCGCCGGTGCGCGCACCGGGGCGCGCTTACAGATATATATATTTTTTTAAACTTAAATTACTCAAATTCTACTGGAGCACATATCTTGAGACATAGCAAAGGCACATCGGGCTACCAGTCCCTACAATTTTGCCAAGTTTGGTGGAAATCCATTCATCCGTTCGGGCTAAAAGTGAAATCGACCGCCCTATGGAAATTTACATGGAGAAAACGCGTTTTGGGACCCCCTTTTATCTCGGCCCCCGCTTGACGAATCCCCCCCAAACTTTCTGGGAAGGACCGGAGCTCGACGAGGCCATTTTCAGGAAATTTTCGTCCGGCAGATTCCTCAACCGGCTCCAAAGTTATTCCAAATAGAATTTTGAGATTTAACATTGAAAAAAATCCTAACTATAACTACCTACTGGCGACCGCCAGTAGGTAATATATATATATATATATATATATATATATATATATATATATATATATATATATATATATATATATATATATACACAATGAGTGAAGCACAAAGGGGAGCTATGGGAGCCTGAAGCTGGTGTTCTCTGAACTTTGCCTCTGATGAAAGTTCGAGAATGCACTGAAACGCGTAAGGCACAAAATAAACGGAGCTGTAACTCTGTTCCTTTGGAAAAATAAAGGTGATACCTACCAACTGGAGGAGTGCGTCTTTAATGCTGGGGCAATTTTGGGTGGGATATATATACATATATTCACTAAAAAAACATAAATTTCAGGGACTTTATAGCTAATTGGACATTTGACTCATATAAAATCAGAGAAATTCGCCAGTTATAGTTAGTTGAGCTAACTATAAATTGCGCGTCCGCAATGCACTGGTGATGACATCACATATTACATCACTAATGACACGGTCAGTGACATTACTGATGACATCATCCAGTGATTGTGTGTTTCTGTAAAGTTTAAATGTTTTTCATATATATCTATACCAAGGTGTATTGAAGAATGACTATATTTACAAGTGCCTGAAGGGATTATTTAGTAGGTGCGTGACTGACTGTATAAGTGAGTGATTGAACGTGTCTTACTGAATTCATGGGTTAGTGACTAAACTGTGTGAAAATCACTATTAGTCTCTCAGTTGGTGTGTAAGCAACTGCATGGGTTGATGAATAGCTACATGAGTGTCTATATGGGCTATTGATTTGTTGTTTGAGTATCTGTATGGGTGCCTGAGTGTCTGTGTGGGTGGCTGGGGGGTGATTGACTGTGCATAGATGTCTCAGTGGGTGATTCACTGGTTGTATGGATTCAAAAGTGCATCTGGGAAGGGATGTATGGGTGAGTTAGTGTGTATATGGGTGTGTTGGTGACTGAATGAATGTCTCAGTGGTATATGTGTGAGTAACTACACATGTTTTAAGGCTGTATATGTGAGTGCTGGAGTATATAAATGACTACGTGAGAGTAAGTTATTTGAAGAATGGGTGTATAAATGAGTTTCTGCTTGAATCAATGATAGTATAAGAGAGTAAGTATGTGTTAGTAGCTGCATAAATAAGTGATGTGGTGTGTGTATAAATAATTGAGTTGGTGTGTATAACTGTATACATGAGTAATTCTTTGCATGACTGACTAGGCGTGTGAGTTACTCTATGGATGAGTGGCGGAGTGTGACTGTATGTATAGGTGTATGAGTGCATATTATAATACTGTATTGATGAGTAACTGCATGTATAAGTGACTGGATGTGTGTGTAGACCTAGAAAATAGTGGGTGGGATGTAGTATCTGGAATTGTTGTGTGTATGGTTTCGAAAATAGTAGTCTGTATTTTAGAATGGGTGTATCAAAGTTTATATTAGGGCATCACTACGTGCATCAGATTATCACGTGGATGATTTCATCAGTGATGTCAGCAGTGATGTCACTGACCATGTCATGAGTGATGCAATATGTGACGTCATCACCAGTGCATTGCTGGTAGGCGAGTTATAGTTAGCTCAACTAACTATAACTGCCTTTATTTCTCTGGGTTTATATGAGTCAAATGTCCAACTACTATAACGTCCCTGAAACCTATGTTTTTTTTGTGAATTTCAAAGGTTTTATGAATGCTAATTCCTAAATATAACGTCTGTAAAACCTATCGATTATTCAGTGAATGTCAATGGTTTTTTAAATGTTAATTTCATATTTAATATTTTTAAAACCTATATTTTTTCTATTGTTTGTAATTTTTGGGAACTCTTTTATCCTTTTTTTTTCTTTAAAAATTGCATAATGTTTCATAACTTCAAAAAAAAATATGTATATCTTATTTTTTGAGGGGAGAAAACAACTGAAGTCCCGTACCGGTAGTCTACCAAGCTCCATCAGCACGCGAATCCTATCCGCCACATTGCTAAACTCGTAAAGGATGCGCATTTTGTATCCGACCGGCTCGTGGCAGCGCCTCCCACGTAACATCATATACGTATGAGGTCATGCCATCTGCTACTTTGGTATGCTACGGGTACACAGTACCAAGCCGCGCGTTACGTCATGTACGTATGGGGTCGTGCCCGCTGCGTGTTGCGTATATGACAAGTGCACGCTGCCAGGCCCTGTGTTAAATCATAGATGTATGGTGTCATGCCGGGAATGCCATGCCCTCATTTTTAAGTTTCGCTTAGGCAGCCCATGTGCTGTCTTGGCGAGAGATGCTGTATACAGTATTGAAGGGGAAGCTCCGTCCATTTTCTGCCCATGCTTTTGATTGCCTCAAATCTGAAATGCTGCATTCTCATTGGTTGCCAGCGTAGTAGTTCCACCTTCTTACTGCCATGACGTTATTTTCATCCTTCCATGGCTATCAGCCCCTTGACTTCAGCAACTCTTTTGTTCCCCTGCCTCCCTCTGTTCCCTCCCAAAGTCTGTGACTTCTATGACCACCACCACCCCCACCCACGCATGTTCCTGCCTTATTTGGCGCTCGCATTTTGTTTACAATGCAATAGGACTTGCATAAATACGAATCCTATTGCATTTGTAAATGCCTTTTATTCATATGATTACCTGCCTGCATTCACACTTTTCTTTGTCTGACATGTCCAGACCCTTGCATGAGTGCGATGCTTTACATTGTGCGCATGTGCACAAAAAGTGTTACTCTGTAGAGAGGCAGCTGCCTCCGGCTCAGCACGCAGTGACTTGAACCACGCTCGGCTGGCTGGCTGCAGGATGCAGGCGTCTTTGCCTCACTTTTCTTCAGAGCAGGTGTCGAGGCCCTGTGAACGAGCCCCTGTATAACTAGCTGTCATTTGACACCAGACATTCGGCCCGACTGTGCAAACAGAGGTTTAATGTCTCTCGCAGAGGGGTCGGTTTGGGGACAGCGGGCTCGGCTCTTGTGATAAGAGAGGTAAATAGGTCCACTGAAAGGGGTCGCCTCTTCAAACAAGTGTTGGCTGCCATCTCTTATTGGCTTTTTAGTTAAAGGACAGACCTCCACCTCTGAACAGAATAACAAAGTTAACAGCCCCCATATATTTATTTATGTAATATCTTATGTATTATCGACTCCACCCAGTGAGGCTTCATAGCACAGTACGACGCACTCTTAAAGACGGCCGGTCAACCATTTATTGACTGCTGTAAACACGCACCTAATGCAGTCGAAATCTGTTTTGCCTTTCTTTTAAGAAATACGTCCTAAACGCTGACAGTGTGCTAGTATTTTTACGTCTCAAAACTATATCTAAATAACTTTAAAGTATGAGAGGAAGCGATAATGTAAAATATTTTAAACATTTATATATTTCTAACTGTCATAAACGTATATAATGGTAAATATATTTTCTCAAAACCGCGTCGGTTGCCGTCTCTGTGCGCTGGGTGCGCGATTGCAATGTGACCTTAAAAAAAAGCATTTGATTAGTTCATAACATTTCCCATTGTAGCAGTTGGATAACACCAACCATTTTAATCATTCTCTCTACGGCATTTGATGAGACACACATTTTCTGCTTACTGAGCTTTTTTGAAAACGTTTTGCTATGCACACATATCTTACACTACACACAACATGCAACCATCATCTTCATCAATATTCATTGTCTTTAAAGTAGCCTTCCACCTGTGATAGCCATGCACCTAAAAGTTACATAACCAAAGTTTCCCCCTGCCAGAGGTAACATGGTTGCACACGCTGTCCACAGCACAATGTAATGTATCCTGCCTAGATAATGAACACACAGACACAGATAGATAGTGGAAGTGGGTACACGCACCTACGCTTGACTCCTTTTTATTACCAGGGTCACATATCCAGTGACGTCTGTGCTGGATGTGTGTGGGGTGAGTGTAAGCCAGCCCTCAGGGAATGGTTGCTGCTAGCATCAACTACAACAGTAATCATTGGATCACACACAGAGATTCAATAATAAAAGGGTCAATAGTTTGTGCTGCAGTAAGTTAGGGACAGTATATGTGAAATAATACACAAAAGATTCAATCGTAAAAGAACCATGACTTGTGATACCCTGAGATACAGGCAGTAGATCTGAAATAATACACAAAAAGATTGTATCATAAAGGGTCCATCAGTTATAGTACACTTAGATAGCCACATCAAAAGCATTCAGCATGTGCACAGCCAGTGATGAAGCGTGCTGCGGGCGGGCCGTACTAGGAGCAATGTCTATTGCCTACAGGACTGCATCATCTGCAATAGCGACTCAATCTGATTTGTGAACACTGCTATCTGCAGGCCAGAGAGAGCGATCAGCAAAGGCCCACAGCCACTTGGCGTTTACTTGAGCTGCCCAGTTTGCAATACACGATGCAACAAAAAGCTTGTGCGGAGCCTGCCATGATGTGTATGCGTGGTGTGGACAGAGCGCACTGGAGCAATGTTTTTTGTCTACGGAACTGCGTCATCTACAATGGCAACTCGATCTGAATTGTGAATACTGCTGGCTGCAGTGTAAATTTAAGGCAGTAGTCAGCACAGGCATCCATGAATACTTTTTCTCACTTCCTCTTCACAAAATATATTACAAAAAACTCTGCAATAAATAAATCAAAACAATTCGAATTGCGATCTCTGTTGTCCACAGCGTAGACTGTTATTCAGTGTTCTTTTCCACTAACAAGAAGAAGTTGGTCATTGTACTAAACCTATAACTCATCTAAAAGAAGTTCTTCAAGCAAGTATAATAAAAGGATATTGTGTATATTTCAATAGACGTTGTAGTTAGTTGCCCACTGCATTCTGTAATTAAACAATCACCACTCGATCTGAATTGTGAGCCCTGCTGTCCACAGTTTAGGCCAGAGGCACTGGTCATTAATGCCTCACAGCCACATGCCGTTTGATTCTAAAGCACGGAGTTGGTTCCACCTGATCGGAAATCATCACACACTTTAACTTCTGATATCCGCAGTCACAGAATCAAGACCCTGTTTCAGTGGTCGGACCTGCTGTACCGCGGTGTACAACACAGACTGCCATCAACCAAGCACAATATTCGTGTGCAGCAGTTAGCTACAGAAGAAGAGTCTGATGCACCTCAATGGAGGGAGTTGTGTAAAACCAAGCAGCAAGTAATATCGGACATCGTCCATTGTGGGATCAAGACACCGTTCCACTGTTGGCACCTAGAGTTGGTTGCACCTGGTCGAAGGGAGTACCTTCATCTCCACTCTCAGATGCAGTTCTTACATCGTCCATTGTGGGATCAAGACACTGTTCCACTGTTGGTACCTGTTGGACTACTGTGTTAGTAGTATACAGAGCACTCCACCGTACTGGGCCTCAGGCTGGGCGCTGTGTGCCTGTGTCGTGGTAGCCAGCGTTGACCTCAGGAGCCTTCCAACCTCACAGACTTTGGCCCAGGAGCTTCGGCCGGCACGTGGTAGGCCCTCTTTCACATACGGCGGTGTCTAAAGGTGAACAGTGGGGCATATGTGCGTCGCAGCAGCCATGACGGATTCTCTGTACTAGCAGGCTGAGAGCATTATTCATGCAGCCACCTTCGCTCACAGTGTCAGCCTCGTGGCAATGTAAGCTCCGCAGACCTGGCAGACACGTTCATCATTCTGGAAGAGAGCCACACCCATAGAAACGTGCCTTTTATTTCCACCCCTACGCTAGCCTTGCATATGCTTAGCCAGCCCACTGCGCTAAAGATTTGGAGGGGGGAGGGGATATCTACGCGCTATGTTATCGTAATCTTTCATACTCACTGTACTATCATGGTTGCGTCCACTGTCCACTTCACTCAATAAACCATTGTGTATGTTCACAGGTACATGTCTGTGCTCTGTATACTCAAGTCTGTCCGGCACATCCCCTCAACACATTGTATACTTTCATAATCGAGAATCACTAAGCCACCTTCGCACGTACTTTGCTCCCATCTCTCCCCGCATTCTGCATTGTGTGGCACAGGGGCCATGGCATGTTTGGTTTGTGTACATGGCTTGCCAGGGTTCCCACAGTACGTAGTGTTGTTGTGTCTGCTAGGTGTACTGCAAATTCCGCTCGCGGAACGGAAATTACCGCCCAGGCCTAGTTGTTTGTCATGTTGTATGTGATTATTCCCACCCACACAAAGTAACTCCCAAAGTTCAACTTGGCCTTCAATACCTACTTTGAAAACAGATTTCATTACACTAAGCAAACTGAAAGCGCTTTTGTTTCAAACAGAAGTGTTCCTCACTTCTGCAAAATAAATGTATCGACTGCAGATAGCACGAACTTCAAGTAAAATACAGTCCCTTTTAAATACGAACCTCCTATTACACTTTCTGAATTGTTAGACAACGGAATTACCCCAAATTTGGCAGGGAGAAGGGTCACAGTGCTCCTACACTCCTCTTTCCTACTTTTTTCACCCTTTTTCTCCTTACTCGCTTCAAAAGAATTTTTTAATACAAACCTCCCATTACACTTTGTGAATTCTTAGACAAGGCTACACGTAGTACGGGTGAACGGAATTATCCCAGATTTGGCAGGGAGAAGGGTTACAGTGCTCCTACCCTCCTCTTTCCTACTTTTTTCACCCTTTTTTCCCCTTATTTGCTTAAACTGAATCACAAAATGGCTGCCAGCACTTCCTAGTTGCAACCGCTCGCCGCCAATAAGCAGCAAGCACGTGCTCCACCGCCTCCGCAAATCAGATGGCAGAATTGCCAGATATCTATATCTGTAAATTTTGATATTTCCCCAAAACTACTGAATGGATTTACACCAAATAAACAAAAGCGTGCTTTCTAGACCAAGACCCTTCTCCCTGCCAAATTTGGGGTAAGTCCGTTCACCCGTTCGACCTGTAGCCTTGTCTGTAGTTTCCTATGGCCACTGGAGATTCCTGGTGGGCTAGTTGGCCCCCAGCGACCCCCAGTGTGCAAGGGGAATTAGTTCCCCCTCTGCAAACGCACCAGGGGACTGCTTTGCAGAGAGGTGTAATGAGGCCACGCCCCTTTTTACACCTCTCTGCAACACAGCCCCCTGGAGCACACTGGAGGTTCCTGGTGGGCTGGTTGACCCCCAGGGACCCCCAGTATGCAAGGGACTTAATCCCCCAAGTTAGAACACGCTACGGGGCATGTTTGCACAGTGGTGAAGGTAGGGGGCGGGGCTTGAGGTGATAAGAGTGCAAACATGCCCTGTGGCGTGTTTTAAGTTGGGCAATTAATTCCTCTTCATTCCAGAGGTCCCCTAGGGGCCAACTGGTCCAACAGGTACCTCCAGTAAGCGCCACAGAGATGCGTTGCAGAGTCTTGTTAAAAGGGGGCATGCCCTCTGAACACCTCTCTGCAACACAGCTCCCTGGCGCATACTGGAGGTGCCTGGTGGGCTAGTTGGCTCACAAGGGACCTCAGGATTGAAGGGGAATTAATTCCCCAACCTAAAACGCGCCACAGGGCATTTTTGCACACATTTAGCCTCAGGCCTCGCCCCCTTCCTTCACTATTGAGAAAAATATTCCTCTAAAATCAGCCGAACTATGAATTCCGATTTACTCACCTGTTATCAGGAGAGACCACAGTGCTGCATCTTTCAGCCCACTACTGACCCTGAAAAGTAATTCTAACCATACTTACAATAACTTGAATTTCCTTCCATTTGCTATTTGCTATCACACACTGTCAGCATTCACATTCACCATGGGCTCACTGTACAATGCTACACCCTTCATGTACAGTACTTCAAGCAAGCTGACATATTTTCATTGCACAGGAACAGGACAGCACACAACTACTTCATCTAATGTATTACCTGCAGGTATATATATATATATCTATATATCTATATATATCTATCTATAGCAGCAATGCCTCATTGTTTTTAACTGTGGTGGGTCAATAACACTAGCGCAGGTACATTGTGTTACATGACATCCTTTGGTATGATTTGTTCTCAATCATAGCATACATGTACTAACTGCGAGAACTTTATGCACTTTTTTGCACTCGAGCACTGTTTTTCTGATAACATCGATGGGGGTTTGTTTCATATTTTGTGGACATGTCATTATTATTTGCACATATGTTTTGACTTGTATAGCATGTTGATTGAATATGAATTAACTCATAAGGCAATAGTTGTACATACCTTGAACTCATTTTGATTCATTATTTAACTTGATCTTGCACTAGCACTTTATTCAGCTCATAGGCGTATCTGAATATTGAATGTCTTTTTGAGTTTGTATTTTGTACATATGTGTAAACGAAGTATTTCTTCCATGTCCTTTACCCCTTTGATTTGATGTTATTGTTTCTACCTCTATCTTTGACACAGTATTTAAACACCCCCATTGGTAATTTGAGGCCATGTGATCAAGGCCGTTTTGTGACGGCCGAAACGCGTCATGCCGATGGCGAGGGAAGAATAAACCACATTTTTGAAATCTAACCTTGGTGATTTGGAGATCTGTTCCGTGGTGATTTGAGGAGACGCATTGCAGGACTTTGTTTCTATACAATTCCAGGCAGAATACGGCTGTTTCTGTCTTAAATGGATCCTCTCTCTACTAACAAGTTTCTGTGTTGATACGGCCGACACCGCGCATGCGGATTGTTCTTTGACCCGGAAGGAGTAATCTTGGCAGCAGCTCCCCGTGCAACCAGGAGAAAACGCGACAAGCACTTCCAGTGATAACGCGGCGTTCCCGAGTAGAACCGCGTGTGAGTCGGAGGACCCCCGAGGGACTACAAAGTTACGTGCGGTAAACTGGTGAGTGCGTGTCGCCGCAAACTGAACTAAGAGTTGCATAGCACGGGTAGAGGGATATTTAACCACCATTCATTCACGCCCTCATTCCGAGAAAAGACTTCGTTATTGAAGGGCTGTGGCACAAGTATTATTCTTCCCTCCAAACATGTCTTTGTCGGCGGAGGCAATGAAAAACCGGGTGGCACTGGCTGATGCCATGTTTGTTAACCTTCCAACAGTAAGACCAGTTGCAGATAATAGGAACAACAACAACCCCAATAATGACCTTAAGGGGAAACTGAATAAACTGGAGAAACTTTTAAAGACAGAGACCACGAAGTGGTGGGAAAAGCGATCCCTTGAAAAATATCTGGAAGTGGGAAGAGTCCCGAGGGGGTTAAGGGTACTTATAGCACCATCATTTGAAAACCCTAACCCCCTCATGTTAAAAGAATGGGCCACTAACAACTTGGAGGCATCCAAAAATATGATTTGCATTTTGATAAAGTATGCAGAAATCGACAGAATTGACATTCTCAAAGAGATTGAAGCACTTAATAATGAATTGGACTCTCACAAAGAAACTGAATATATCAAAAAATATCGTGAAGAAATTAACACTCACCTTGACAAACACCAAGAAACCATCAGCCTGCGCAAACAATATAAATTCGCCCGAGATAAACAAGATTAGGAAACTGGGAGAATTTTTACGTTTGCGAGAAAATATGACACCATGAAAAGACAGGCAATGACACCTAAAGCCGCATCCCCAACAATTAATGAAAGCGGGGAAACAACTGTATCAGAGCAAGAATTAAGCTCCAATGCAAGCAGCCTGGGTTCAGATGATGAGCAATTAGCGGGTGTTTCTTCAGCAGTACCTACTCATTATGCACCATCGGAGGAATTGGGTTTTTTAATCGAGGACAGGTTGAAAACTCTGCGACCAAAAACCCAACAGCAGCGGAACAAAAACGCAAATGCAAAAACCGCAAATGCCACGAAAGAAGGAAACGCCGCAGGGAAAGGTTTCGCAAAAAGAGGCAGGGGCAAGAAATGGTAGCAATGGTAGAAATTAACAACGCTTCCACTATGCCCACAGACCATGAATCTGGTAATACTGATACCACCAATATGAAACCCACCACCGGTTTGGATAATACTGTCATCAATTTATCTGAAGAAGTCCTTTCTAAAGCAGAAACACAACTTTTGTCCTTAGGTCTTTCCTTCTGTCCAAAAAATGGTTACAACTATGTACAAACCAGGATTGATGTCTTTAAATTTATTCGTAAGTTGAAGTTAAAAAAACATTTTAAACTTGCAAATGCCCAGGAGAAAGCCACCACTATCAGTAGCTCCTTACACCCTTCTTCTATGTTCCAAGTGGCAGACATGGGGGCACTGCAGACGGCCCATGAATTGGCACTAGATGAGAGTTTTTCTAGTATCTGCACTCAAACCAAATGCGAAAGAATGGGGATGAGTATCAACGCACCAAGTGAAACCCCATTTAAACCCAAATCCACGTTTATGCCACTAATGCCGAAGGATGCTATTGACACTTTTAATGACATGATTACTGAGGACCTCAAGGCTTTGCAAATCAATACTTCCAGAAAAAATAAAAGACTTAAGTATATGGAAAAACAATACTTCAACTTAATGAAAAAACTAAGGAACAATTCTAATTTGATTATCAATAAGGCCGATAAGGGAGGCAATATCGTCATCTGGCCAAAAGACCAATACATGAATGAAGCTAACTGCCACCTTTCAGACACAACCTGTTACCGAAAAGCGAATTTTGGTGAAATACGTAACCTTAAGGACAGAATCCATAAAGAATTAAATCAATGGAAGAGGGAAGGTCTTTTAACCAAGCAAGAACTGGGGTATTTGAAAATTGATCATCCTCTGACCCCTACCTTGTACTTAATACCCAAAATTCACAAACAAGTGTCTCCTGTTCCTAGCCGACCTATTATCTCGGCCCAAGGAAGTCTCATGGAACCAATGTCTAAATATGTTGATTTCTTTTTGCAGAATTTTGTTGTTAGTTTACCTTCCTATATCAAGGACACTGGGCATTTTTTGTCTAAACTAAAAGAAGTGGAATGGAGAGAAGGGTATATTTTGGTGGCCCTTGACATTAGCTCCCTATATACCAGTATTGAACATACAGATGGTCTTAACGCTGTTCAGTATTATTTAAATCAACGCAACCTCATGTACAAGAACCATAATGAAATGCTCATCTCTATGATTAGGTTGTGTTTAATGAATAATTACTTCTTATTTAATAAGGAGATCTTCCAGCAGTTAAGAGGAGTTGCTATGGGGGCATGCTTCTCTCCTACCTATGCGTGCCTCCATGTGGGGTGGTGGGAGGAGCATGTCCTCAGGCATCTCCCTGATTTCGTCAATAACATCGTCCACTATTGGAGATTTATTGATGACATTTGTATGATTTGGAAGGGGGATGAGACGTCTGCCACTGACTTTGTTAAAATTATCAACAACAATAGCCTGAACCTTTCGTTCACTAGCCAGATCAGTAAAACCAATATCCAATTTTTGGATATTTATATCCTCAACAATACCTTAGCCACCAGACTCCATAGAAAAAATACGGCGGGTAATTCAATTCTGCACGCCTCCAGTGCGCACCCTAAACACCTTATAAAAAGTATCCCCTATGGGGAATTTATACGGATGCGCAGAATTTGCAGTTTGGAGTCTGATCTGAATGTCTGCCAGGAGGAGGCCATTCAGAGATTTTTAAAGCGTGGTTATCTCATGGATGACCTTCTGACAGCTAGAGATAAAGCCAACAGTATCAGCAGAGAGGACTTTTTGGGAGAATCTACTGAGAATGTGAACGAGGAGGCAGATAATCCCCCCAAACATGATATCAATACGGTTAGTTTAATTACTACTTTCAACACTGAGGAGAAAAAAATAAGGGGCATCCTCAAAAAACATTGGCCCATACTCCACACAGACATTAATCTGTCACCTTTACTGCCCACTGAACCCTCCATAATATTCAGGAGAGGACCCTCGATGAGAGATTGCTTAGTAAGAACCAGCCCAGAGGTGAGCGATAGCAAGGTTAAAATTTCCAACAAAAAAGGCTTCCTTAAATGCATTTCATGCAGAGCGTGCAAGTTCGGGGTGAACACGGTGGAATATCAATCTCCATTTAACCCCATGCCTACACCCATCAGAGATTTGTATACATGTCGCACAGCCCATGCTGTATATGTATTAGAGTGTACGTGCAAACTCAAATATGTGGGAAGTACCAAGTTACAGGTGTTTAACCGCATATTGCAACATCTCAGGGCAATAGTTAACTCTGATACTAACTACCCTGTTGCCCGTCATTTCGAACTTGTACATGCCAAAAATTTTAACCATCTTACCTACTTTGTTATTGACTCCGTCCCCAAGAACATCCGAGGGGGGGATCGTGAAAAAACTCTGAGACAAATTAGAGAGCAAGTACATTGTTCTCTTAAATACCATAATACCTAATGGGCTTAACAGGGGGGAAGATTTACACGTTTTTCTGTAAATGATACTTTCAAACCCTATGGAGCAACCTTAAAAGGAGCATCCTGTGTAGATACCTTTTTCCACTGAATTGTGTAACTCTGTTTTTCTATTGCTTTCTCCATTTTTCGGCTATGTATAGCTCTTATAATTTGAGCCCATAGCTACTAATAACTTAAAACTATTTGCAATCCATTCTGTTTTAAGGCAATGGTCTTGGAACAATTATATTATATTTAGTCACTATGGCTATAGTGAACACTTAGCATCAGCAGCAATGCCTCATTGTTTTTAACTGTGGTGAGTCAATAACACTAGCGCAGGTACATTGTGTTACATGACATCCTTTGGTATGATTTGTTCTCAATCATAGCATACATGTACTAACTGCGAGAACTTTATGCACTTTTTTGCACTCGAGCACTGTTTTTCTGATAACATCGATTTTTTTGTGATATTGCACAAAGCGCAGTCTATCTTCTAAACAGCGCTTAAATGTTGCTTGGCTACACACTTTTCTTCTATGTCACTCGCACCTGCATCACGTGTTTAAAGTGCTAGCTGTTTATAAGGTCCAGTAAAATCTGTTGACGTTGTCATGTGATCAAGCCACTTCGGTGGTGAAACGCGTTATGGCGGACTTTTGAAGGAATAAACGCTACAAGCCTTTTTTGCACTTACCTTGGGCTCGTGTCTGCTTCTTTGGTGCTGGCTGGAACGTTGTCGTTGCACCCAATCTGTGTCAGCAGCTCTTCATATATATATATATATATATATATATATATATATATATATATATATATATATATATATATATATATATATATATATATATATATATATATATATATATATATATATATATAACCTACTGGCGGTCGCCAGTAGGTAGTTATAGTTAGGATTTTTTTCAATGTTAAATCTCAAAATTCTATTTAGAATAACTTTGGCACCGGTTGACGAATCTGCCTGAAAATAAAATTTCCTCAAAATGGCCTTGTCGAGCTTTGGTCCTTCCCTGAAACTTTGGGGGAATTCGTCAAGCGGGGGCCAAGATAAAAGGGGGGTCCCAAAACTCGTTTTCCCCATGTTAATTTCCATAGGGCGCTCGATTTCACTTTTAGCCCGAACGGCTGAATGGATTTCCACCAAATTTGGCAAAATTGTAGGGACTGGTAGCCCGATGTGCCTTTGCTATGTCTCAAGATATGTGCTCCAGTGGATTTTGAGTAATTTAGGTTCAAAAAAATATATATATCTATAGGCGCGCTCCGGTGCGCGCACCGGGGAGCGCACCAGGCGCGACACGCGACTTGCGCGCGGAAAGCTGATTGGCTCACGGGTGTCTGTAAACCTTCGAAACAGTCCGGATCGGCCGCCATCTTGTGTCTCGGTAGGATGGAGAAGAGAGCCACCCAATAATCCCACCAGGACTGGGTAATATCAGATAGATAAGCAAAATGTCCAGGTAGGAATCATTCAAAATAACCACTTTCCATTTATAAGTGTCACCTGAGTGATCACGTAAATCAGTAGAGTAACCAAAGGGCTTATATCAAAAATATATTCAGTTTATTTTTGATTCTCAATTTTTAGTTTTCAACATATGCAAGAAATTTCAGAACTGGCAACAGACAGACTAGCATAAAATGTAAACTGATGGTAGTCTACACACACCTACAGCATAGTATGTGGCTATGTTCTATAAACCACATCAAAGTAAATATTTACACATAAAAATTCACAAATCAATTTCAACAGTGAATTATACAGTGTATAGCATGTTAGGTGTCAAGCGTCGACGTTTCGGTCCATGCTGGTCAAGTTGATCCGTTGGACCATCTTCAGGACAACAGACGTTGCACAGCAATGTCTAATACAAACACAATAATGATAACAATGATAAACCCTGAGGCACACGGAGACCAATATTCAGCTCAACACGAAAACCAACACAAAAAACCAACAAAGTGTAGACCAAATCCCGAGTTAGATAATCTCACCGCAAGTAACATTCACAGTAAGCACACATGAGTGCATTCAGGATTAGTGGGGTGATGTATATCTGTGACTTATACCATAGAACTCAACGCATGCAACAGTAGCCGCGTGAAACCACAAGTGAACAAAATAGTGGGCTAATGTATCTATAACTAGTTCCAGAAGTTCTAAAAACCAGAAAAACTGAGCAATACTTACAAGGGACAGATAAAACGCCACCCAGGTCGTTCTGTCAATAAATCAAAACAATATCACATAAATTTGCAAAGGGACATTTCTAAAAACTGCCTACTGCAGCGTTACCCTGCACCAATACACCAATACAGCAAATAGCCAGAGACCAACTCACATGTGAAGCTGTCGCCACGAGATCTATAAATAAATAACAAGGGGAACATTAACGAGTCCGCCTGTACAACCAAGCATGTAGCAAAACAAACAGCGGACCTGGCTTCAAAAACGAGGCAGAAGTGGGGAACTTACTGTAACAGCAGCAATACGCCGGCTCAAAGAGTCCGTGCTGAGTTCCCGGTGAATACTCGGGACGCCAGGGAATCGCCACCTCTCACGTGGTTAAGTAGAAAATGACGACAACGCGGCCCGTTAGAGCGGCGGCCATCTTAGCCTAGTCAGAAAGGGCAGTAGGGTAAACTAAGCATTACAATGATAACAAATAAAGAAAGCAAGCGGTCAACTAAGTGCCGAAATCGTGTCTATATTCAAGTTACACCCACTGTGGTATTTAACGACTAAAATTAAAGATATCAAAAAATATGTATAAAAAAAGTATATATAACAGTCGGAACAATTACACCAGCCACCTAAAGCTAGTCGCACCTACATAATTGTACAGCAAGTGAGGGCAAAAAGTGACCAATAAGCGGCCACTAGTCTTAATTCTTTAAACACCATATACAGGCATGCACTCCAGGCGTATAATCAGTCAAGTGAGAGTGGCTAGATTATGCCATTCAATAAGGCTATTCAGCCCATTTTCAACCGTATCACATAGCCAAATCAGTTTGTTTTCTCTTTGTGTTAGTAATCTTTCAACATTGGGTCTTCTCCTTGTGCCTCTTACACACTCTATTACATACCATTTCATATCAGTTGGAGCATGAGACATGTTAGTGAAGTGCTCTACTAGTGGTGCTGTCAAAACTTTACATCTGATACGGGACTGGTGTTGAGTGATCCGCTTTCTTATTTCTTGTGTTGTTTTACCAATGTAATAGAGGTCACATGGGCAATGAATACAATAGACCACATTTTTGGTCAGACAGTTAGAGTGATGTTTAAACAGGAGTGTTTTTCCGTTAATGCAGCAAGTTTTTTTGGCCTGGGTGGTAGCGCAAGCAGTGCAGCTACCACAGGGGAAGTGTCCCACAATGGGAGCCAAACCCCAAATATTTGGAAGGGTGTTGGGTTTAGGTTCAGTATAAGCCCTAACCAGATGATCCCTTAAATTTCTTCCCCTTTTAAATGCGAATCTTGGCATAGACAATTGGGGTTCAACTTTTTTGATCAGATGCCAATTGCTTCTTATGATTTTGGTTATTGCTGTAGATTCTGTACCAAAAGTCAAGACACATGTAGTCTGCTCAGTAATAGGCTCAGAAATTATCAACTGATTTTTCTGCAGTAGGGCTTGCCGGTCGTAGAACCAAGCACGCTTCATTGCGTGTTTTACCAGCCGATAGGGATATGCACGCATCACAAGTTTCTCTTGAAGTACTTTGGCCTCCCGGAAATAATCCTCCCTTCTGGTACAATTCCTCCGGATACGGAGGAACTGGCCAAAAGGGAGGTTATCCCGTAAACTGCGGGGATGATGGCTGCTATATTTTAGAAGTGTGTTTCGAGCCGTCGGTTTGGTATATAAACAGACGGCCAGTGTCCCATCAACATGCATGATATTTAGATCAAGGAAACTGATGCTGTTAGTATCGTTTTCCAAGGTAAACTGTAAATTCTTGTCCTTTGTATTCAGCCATTGATGAAAGTCTTTTAATTCAGATTGTGTGCCATCCCAAACTATACAGACATCGTCGATATACCTTAAGTAGTTTGCCAGATGTGTTACAAAAGGATTGTTGTTAAAAACTACTTGCTCCTCAAAATTTGCAACAAACAAATTCGCTATTGTGGGGGCGAAAACCGCCCCCATGGCCACGCCCTTCAATTGCACAAAAAAATCATTATTGAAGAGGAAATAATTTTCGGACAGTGCAATTCTAGCACACTCAGTGATAAACCAAGTAGGTACTTGGTGGGGCCGTGTACGAGTCTCTAAGATGTAATGAATCATCTCTACTGCTTCTGCTTGTTGTATATTGGTGTATAAACTTTCGATGTCCATTGTAGCCAGGATGTTGGATTCTGGACTATAATGGACACCTTCAAGTTTAATAATAACGTCCCTACTGTCTTGAGTAAATGATCTTGTATTAGGGACAAAGGGTTTCAAAAAATGATCCACATATTCTGCCAGTGGTTGTAGTACCGACTGGCAGCCGGCCACTATAGGTCTTCCGGGCGGGTGCTGGCTGTTCTTATGGATCTTGGGAAGCGTGTAAAACGCTGGGATACTAAAATCATCTTTATTCATGTATTCAAACTCCTTTTTACTGATCCATAATCCCTCATAGCCCTTCTTGGTCAAGGTCAGGATAAGTTTACGAATTCTGGTAGTAGGGTCATGGGTGAGTCTTTTATAATGGTCAGGATTGGCAAGTTGTCTCAAAGCCTCTTGATCATATGCGATTTTGTCCTGTAAGATGATCCCACCGCCTTTGTCGGCCGGCTTGACCACTACGTCTTCGCGTTCGGCCAATGTTTTAATGGTAGACATGTCATCCTTAGATAGATTGAACTTGACAAACTTTCTGTTTTGGAAGAGCTGTTCAATTTCCGTCAAGACCACATTCTCAAAAGTGATTATTTCTTTTGGAACCAAATTATTAGCTGGGAAAAATGTTGAGGGACACTTCAGGCCACTGATATTCATAGGCATATTGATGGTAGTGTTACGGAAGAAGTGTTTCAATCTTATGGTTCTGAAGAATCTGTGTGTCTCCACTAGAATAGAAAAAAGGTCATTCCGATTCGTGGGTACAAATGAGAGGCCATGGCTAAGCACTTCAACTTCTTTAGTACTCAATTGATACGAGGACAAATTAAAGATGGGTACAACCTCCCTATTCAAGTGGTTTGTCATGATGGTGTTTGTATTCGGTGTCGTGCTTACCACTCGTAGTAGTTGTTCCGGGTTTGTCTGAACCCCGGAGTGTACTGGTTGCGAAACCAGCCTCGTCTGGGGTTCCGAGCCCGTCCTCTGTGTGGTGCCTGACCTCTTCCTAAAAAAGGAGTAGAATTATTACCTCTATTTGACCTAAAAGAGGACGTGGATCTGTTCAAGTTGTCCTCAGAATTAGAGGAGCCTGAATCTGAAAAAGTGGTGTGCTTGGGTCCTTGGTACCCTTGATTATTTGTCTGCTGGAAGAAGTCTTTTTTTAGATAAGGATAAGTACGTTCACGGCTGTAATTTCTAAGATCTTTTTGCATTTTCTCTGTTTTCTTGAGGATATTGATCCGTTGAAATTCAGCTATAGTAAGATCAAGTTTGCTCAAAAAATCATTCGCATCAGTGATTGCAGGGTCTTCACGTATTTGTTTCTCTAAGTCAGCGATTTCAGACTTAAGTTTATCAATAAGTCGTGTCGCTGTCTCTATACTTAGCACCATCCAACTTATGGAACATTTGTTAGAAACAAAACTGAATCCGGTTTTATATTCCTCGTCTTCTACAAAGATACAAGGTATATTTCTCACTTGTAAACCTATGGGGATGATGTTGTTTGCGAGACAGTCTCTTAGAAATTTAGCGTGCAATTCAGTGCGAATTAATTTCTTGTGCAATCTTTCTAAGTTATTGCGTAGTGTACTTTGTGCCAAGCTAGGGCCACTGGTATTAGGTTGGGGACCCAAAAGAGAGGGTCCACCTGCGATTGTTTTGATGTAATCGTCTGTGTAGGTGATAGTTTCAAGTTCCGACATTGAGATGATTGCACCCCAATTTAATGTGTTAAACAAAACAGTATATACACTTTACACAAGAACATACACAAATAACAAGAAATGTAACAAAACACGTGTGAGCTGACATATATACTCCAACATAAACGACAAACCACTTGTATAAAGGGCCCTTGCAGACAGCGTCTGCGCTAAGTAACAGTTTAAAGAAGAGAGCCACCCAATAATCCCACCAGGACTGGGTAATATCAGATAGATAAGCAAAATGTCCAGGTAGGAATCATTCAAAATAACCACTTTCCATTTATAAGTGTCACCTGAGTGATCACGTAAATCAGTAGAGTAACCAAAGGGCTTATATCAAAAATATATTCAGTTTATTTTTGATTCTCAATTTTTAGTTTTCAACATATGCAAGAAATTTCAGAACTGGCAACAGACAGACTAGCATAAAATGTAAACTGATGGTAGTCTACACACACCTACAGCATAGTATGTGGCTATGTTCTATAAACCACATCAAAGTAAATATTTACACATAAAAATTCACAAATCAATTTCAACAGTGAATTATACAGTGTATAGCATGTTAGGTGTCAAGCGTCGACGTTTCGGTCCATGCTGGTCAAGTTGATCCGTTGGACCATCTTCAGGACAACAGACGTTGCACAGCAATGTCTAATACAAACACAATAATGATAACAATGATAAACCCTGAGGCACACGGAGACCAATATTCAGCTCAACACGAAAACCAACACAAAAAACCAACAAAGTGTAGACCAAATCCCGAGTTAGATAATCTCACCGCAAGTAACATTCACAGTAAGCACACATGAGTGCATTCAGGATTAGTGGGGTGATGTATATCTGTGACTTATACCATAGAACTCAACGCATGCAACAGTAGCCGCGTGAAACCACAAGTGAACAAAATAGTGGGCTAATGTATCTATAACTAGTTCCAGAAGTTCTAAAAACCAGAAAAACTGAGCAATACTTACAAGGGACAGATAAAACGCCACCCAGGTCGTTCTGTCAATAAATCAAAACAATATCACATAAATTTGCAAAGGGACATTTCTAAAAACTGCCTACTGCAGCGTTACCCTGCACCAATACACCAATACAGCAAATAGCCAGAGACCAACTCACATGTGAAGCTGTCGCCACGAGATCTATAAATAAATAACAAGGGGAACATTAACGAGTCCGCCTGTACAACCAAGCATGTAGCAAAACAAACAGCGGACCTGGCTTCAAAAACGAGGCAGAAGTGGGGAACTTACTGTAACAGCAGCAATACGCCGGCTCAAAGAGTCCGTGCTGAGTTCCCGGTGAATACTCGGGACGCCAGGGAATCGCCACCTCTCACGTGGTTAAGTAGAAAATGACGACAACGCGGCCCGTTAGAGCAGCGGCCATCTTAGCCTAGTCAGAAAGGGCAGTAGGGTAAACTAAGCATTACAATGATAACAAATAAAGAAAGCAAGCGGTCAACTAAGTGCCGAAATCGTGTCTATATTCAAGTTACACCCACTGTGGTATTTAACGACTAAAATTAAAGATATCAAAAAATATGTATAAAAAAAGTATATATAACAGTCGGAACAATTACACCAGCCACCTAAAGCTAGTCGCACCTACATAATTGTACAGCAAGTGAGGGCAAAAATTGACCAATAAGCGGCCACTAGTCTTAATTCTTTAAACACCATATACAGGCATGCACTCCAGGCGTATAATCAGTCAAGTGAGAGTGGCTAGATTATGCCATTCAATAAGGCTATTCAGCCCATTTTCAACCGTATCACATAGCCAAATCAGTTTGTTTTCTCTTTGTGTTAGTAATCTTTCAACATTGGGTCTTCTCCTTGTGCCTCTTACACACTCTATTACATACCATTTCATATCAGTTGGAGCATGAGACATGTTAGTGAAGTGCTCTACTAGTGGTGCTGTCAAAACTTTACATCTGATACGGGACTGGTGTTGAGTGATCCGCTTTCTTATTTCTTGTGTTGTTTTACCAATGTAATAGAGGTCACATGGGCAATGAATACAATAGACCACATTTTTGGTCAGACAGTTAGAGTGATGTTTAAACAGGAGTGTTTTTCCGTTAATGCAGCAAGTTTTTTTGGCCTGGGTGGTAGCGCAAGCAGTGCAGCTACCACAGGGGAAGTGTCCCACAATGGGAGCCAAACCCCAAATATTTGGAAGGGTGTTGGGTTTAGGTTCAGTATAAGCCCTAACCAGATGATCCCTTAAATTTCTTCCCCTTTTAAATGCGAATCTTGGCATAGACAATTGGGGTTCAACTTTTTTGATCAGATGCCAATTGCTTCTTATGATTTTGGTTATTGCTGTAGATTCTGTACCAAAAGTCAAGACACATGTAGTCTGCTCAGTAATAGGCTCAGAAATTATCAACTGATTTTTCTGCAGTAGGGCTTGCCGGTCGTAGAACCAAGCACGCTTCATTGCGTGTTTTACCAGCCGATAGGGATATGCACGCATCACAAGTTTCTCTTGAAGTACTTTGGCCTCCCGGAAATAATCCTCCCTTCTGGTACAATTCCTCCGGATACGGAGGAACTGGCCAAAAGGGAGGTTATCCCGTAAACTGCGGGGATGATGGCTGCTATATTTTAGAAGTGTGTTTCGAGCCGTCGGTTTGGTATATAAACAGACGGCCAGTGTCCCATCAACATGCATGATATTTAGATCAAGGAAACTGATGCTGTTAGTATCGTTTTCCAAGGTAAACTGTAAATTCTTGTCCTTTGTATTCAGCCATTGATGAAAGTCTTTTAATTCAGATTGTGTGCCATCCCAAACTATACAGACATCGTCGATATACCTTAAGTAGTTTGCCAGATGTGTTACAAAAGGATTGTTGTTAAAAACTACTTGCTCCTCAAAATTTGCAACAAACAAATTCGCTATTGTGGGGGCGAAAACCGCCCCCATGGCCACGCCCTTCAATTGCACAAAAAAATCATTATTGAAGAGGAAATAATTTTCGGACAGTGCAATTCTAGCACACTCAGTGATAAACCAAGTAGGTACTTGGTGGGGCCGTGTACGAGTCTCTAAGATGTAATGAATCATCTCTACTGCTTCTGCCTGTTGTATATTGGTGTATAAACTTTCGATGTCCATTGTAGCCAGGATGTTGGATTCTGGACTATAATGGACACCTTCAAGTTTAATAATAACGTCCCTACTGTCTTGAGTAAATGATCTTGTATTAGGGACAAAGGGTTTCAAAAAATGATCCACATATTCTGCCAGTGGTTGTAGTACCGACTGGCAGCCGGCCACTATAGGTCTTCCGGGCGGGTGCTGGCTGTTCTTATGGATCTTGGGAAGCGTGTAAAACGCTGGGATACTAAAATCATCTTTATTCATGTATTCAAACTCCTTTTTACTGATCCATAATCCCTCATAGCCCTTCTTGGTCAAGGTCAGGATAAGTTTACGAATTCTGGTAGTAGGGTCATGGGTGAGTCTTTTATAATGGTCAGGATTGGCAAGTTGTCTCAAAGCCTCTTGATCATATGCGATTTTGTCCTGTAAGATGATCCCACCGCCTTTGTCGGCCGGCTTGACCACTACGTCTTCGCGTTCGGCCAATGTTTTAATGGTAGACATGTCATCCTTAGATAGATTGAACTTGACAAACTTTCTGTTTTGGAAGAGCTGTTCAATTTCCGTCAAGACCACATTCTCAAAAGTGATTATTTCTTTTGGAACCAAATTATTAGCTGGGAAAAATGTTGAGGGACACTTCAGGCCACTGATATTCATAGGCAATTAAGACTAGTGGCCGCTTATTGGTCACTTTTTGCCCTCACTTGCTGTACAATTATGTAGGTGCGACTAGCTTTAGGTGGCTGGTGTAATTGTTCCGACTGTTATATATACTTTTTTTATACATATTTTTTGATATCTTTAATTTTAGTCGTTAAATACCACAGTGGGTGTAACTTGAATATAGACACGATTTCGGCACTTAGTTGACCGCTTGCTTTCTTTATTTGTTATCATTGTAATGCTTAGTTTACCCTACTGCCCTTTCTGACTAGGCTAAGATGGCCGCCGCTCTAACGGGCCGCGTTGTCGTCATTTTCTACTTAACCACGTGGGAGGTGGCGATTCCCTGGCGTCCCGAGTATTCACCGGGAACTCAGCACGGACTCTTTGAGCCGGCGTATTGCTGCTGTTACAGTAAGTTCCCCACTTCTGCCTCGTTTTTGAAGCCAGGTCCGCTGTTTGTTTTGCTACATGCTTGGTTGTACAGGCGGACTCGTTAATGTTCCCCTTGTTATTTATTTATAGATCTCGTGGCGACAGCTTCACATGTGAGTTGGTCTCTGGCTATTTGCTGTATTGGTGTATTGGTGCAGGGTAACGCTGCAGTAGGCAGTTTTTAGAAATGTCCCTTTGCAAATTTATGTGATATTGTTTTGATTTATTGACAGAACGACCTGGGTGGCGTTTTATCTGTCCCTTGTAAGTATTGCTCAGTTTTTCTGGTTTTTAGAACTTCTGGAACTAGTTATAGATACATTAGCCCACTATTTTGTTCACTTGTGGTTTCACGCGGCTACTGTTGCATGCGTTGAGTTCTATGGTATAAGTCACAGATATACATCACCCCACTAATCCTGAATGCACTCATGTGTGCTTACTGTGAATGTTACTTGCGGTGAGATTATCTAACTCGGGATTTGGTCTACACTTTGTTGGTTTTTTGTGTTGGTTTTCGTGTTGAGCTGAATATTGGTCTCCGTGTGCCTCAGGGTTTATCATTGTTATCATTATTGTGTTTGTATTAGACATTGCTGTGCAACGTCTGTTGTCCTGAAGATGGTCCAACGGATCAACTTGACCAGCATGGACCGAAACGTCGACGCTTGACACCTAACATGCTATACACTGTATAATTCACTGTTGAAATTGATTTGTGAATTTTTATGTGTAAATATTTACTTTGATGTGGTTTATAGAACATAGCCACATACTATGCTGTAGGTGTGTGTAGACTACCATCAGTTTACATTTTATGCTAGTCTGTCTGTTGCCAGTTCTGAAATTTCTTGCATATGTTGAAAACTAAAAATTGAGAATCAAAAATAAACTGAATATATTTTTGATATAAGCCCTTTGGTTACTCTACTGATTTACGTGATCACTCAAGTGACACTTATAAATGGAAAGTGGTTATTTTGAATGATTCCTACCTGGACATTTTGCTTATCTATCGGTAGGATGGAGACACAAGAGGTGACATAAAAAAGGGAGAAATGACTATAAGGGGGCAGGGTAGACCCCCTCCTGACCCCCTATGTTTAATGTGGGGGATAAAATACGGTCCCGCGGGGCATTTTTAAAAAATATTTTTTTTCGATTTGCGCGGGGGAAGCACCTGGTTTGCGCTCCGGGAAGCGCACCGGGGAGCGAAGTACGGGGAAAATCCAGGACCTTATTTATGAAGGCCTTGCGACAGTTTTGCGCCGTCTGTACGACACTTTTTGTGACGCACCAGCGGTGTAAAAAATGTGCATTGTTGCGCTATATTTAAAAAGTGACGCATCTAGGTAGATGGGTTACTTTTTAAAACCCTGCGCCACATTATACTTGCGTCAGGTATAATGTATGCAGAGGGGGCGCTCCCCCGCAAAAAGCTTGGTAATAGCGACGCAGTGAAATCTATGAGATTTCACTGCATCACTTTTAGGATGCTGTTGTGTCAAAATCTTGCGTCTGCCTCACAGCAGGTGTAAGACTGACGTAAGACCTTTCACATGGTGCTTTCCCTATGTGAAAGGACGCATTACTGGAGTTGCGTTACTTTTGTGACGCAATTCACAAATGCGTCACTTTTGTGTTTACAGATATGTCAGAAATACTGACGTATCTGTAACTCCTTGCGACATGATTCGTCATACATTAAATATGACACATCTGGAATGTCGTAAGGAGTGCGCACAGAAAAGTGACGCATTGCACCAGCGGTGTAAAAAAATGCGCCTCATTGCGCTATATTTAAAAACTGACGCATCTAGGTAGATGGGTCACTTTTTAAAACCCTGCGCCACATTATACCTGCGTCAGGTATAATGTATGCAGAGGGGGTGTTCCCCCGCAAAAAGCTTCGTAATAGCGACGCAGTGAAATCTATGAGATTTCACTGCGTCACTTTTAGGATGCTGTTGTGTCAAAATCTTGCGTCTGCCTCACAGCAGGTGTAAGACTGACGCAAGACCTTTCACATGGTGCTTTCCTTATGTGAAAGGATGCATTACTGGAGTTGCGTTACTTTTGTGACGCAATTCACAAATGCATCACTTTTGTGTTTACAGATACGTCAGAAATACTGACGTATCTGTAACTCCTTGCGACATGATTCGTCATATATTAAATATGACACATCTGGAATGTCGTAAGGAGTGCGCACAGAAAAGTGACGCAGCGCACCAGCGGTTTAAAAAAATGAGCCTCGTTGCGCTATATTTAAAAAGTGACGCATCTAGGTAGATGGGTCACTTTTTAAAACCCTGCGCCACATTATACCTGCGTCAGGTAGAATGTATGCAGAGGGGGCGTTTCCCCGCAAAAAGCTGCGTAATAGTGACGCAGTGAAATCTATGAGATTTCTCTGCGTCACTTTTAGGATTCTGTTGCGTCAAAATCTTGCGCCTGCCTCACAGCAGGTGTAAGACTGACGCAAGACCTTTCACATGGTGCTTTCCCTATGTGAAAGGACGCATTACTGGAGTTGCATTACTTTTGTGACGCAATTCACAAATGCGTCACTTTTGTGTTTACAGATACGTCAGAAATACTGATGTATCTGTAACTCCTTGCGACATGATTCGTCATACATTCAATATGACACATCTGGAATGTCGTAAGGAGTGCGCACAGAAAAGTGACGCATCGCTGTTTTCACGCAGCGATGCGTCACTTTTCAGAAATGAGGCCTCCAGTTTATTCACTGTGTCACCTCTACGACCCTTTCTTGCGTCAATATGTCCCTTTTGCATACATTACACCTGACGTAGGAATAATGTGGCGCAGGGGTTTACAAAGTGACCTATTTACCTAGAAACGCCACTTTGTAAATATGAATAAATAAGGTGCATTTTTTATTGGACTGATGCGTCACAAAAAGTGATGCTTTGGTGGCGTTAAAGTGACGCATGGCTTCATAAATGAGGCCTTCTGCCTTCAACTCCAGCAATGCATCTTTTCTTACCCTTCCACACCCCTGTTCCTTTTCAACATTTTCTTTGAATATCAACATTCCCCATATTCACTCTTCTTCTCCTTACTTTCTTTCCTAACACTCACCTTCTTTCAGTCCTCCTACTTCACTTCCTTTCTCCTCTCATACCTTTCTGTTCTTTCTTACTCATTCTCCTTTCCATTATCAATGCACTCTATTTCACTTACTCTTTTTTCATTTTTTTTAGAATATAGCTCTTTGATGAGAATTGGAGGTAGTTCTGAAAAGAACTTTTGGTTTTCTTCTTTTTTCTAAACAGGAACAAAAACAGGGAATGGAAACTGCTCAACAGGAGCAAAAAAATACAAAAATAATTAGGGGTGGGAAGAGCAGCGATGGTTTTCTAATGCTCGAACCATGAGCTGTACACTTTGTTCTCCAAAGGTAAGCAGTTGATTGCAGTATCTGCATCTGAGGGCACCATGCTTAAAAGCAGGTTGAATGTTCGGAACCAGCTCTTGCGATCTCCCCCTCCCAGAAGAAGTTGCTCCTCCGGTTGATGTAGAGGCCCCATCACTGGGAACCTCTTGTGCCAGAGCCCTGACACTTTCCCGGGCAAAATTCTGGGGGTGCTTGCTCTCCACATGTCGGATCATTGTGTAGTTTCCAAATGAGTTCTTTTTTAAGGGGTTACCCCGCGACAGCACTTCTTTGCAGATCCTGCATTCCACTTTTGGAGCATTCACCTTTTTTTGATTAGGTGGGATTTTAAAAAATTTCCAGATAAAATGTTCCTTAACTTTTCGTTGAGGAGGCTCTTCATTAATGAATTCTGGTTCTTCATCACTGCTGGATTGTCTGGCAGCCATGGTAAAACCAAGAAATATCCAGGAGCAAAAAGGCAGGTCTTGCAGTCACAAAAGTGAAAGAAGAAGTGAAGGAAATGGGTGGGGATTTCATTCTTTGTAAAAAAAACTGTTAGCAACCAATGAAAAGTGTTATTTTAAGGTCACATGGCTTGACGCGCTGACGCTGCGCGCTCTGGAGCGCTTCCGGGTGCGCACACGCGGCGCGAACGTCGGCGCTTTTGGGGCAAATACGCAGCGCGAACGTAGGCGCTTCCGGGGCGCATACGCGGCGCGAACGTAGGCGCTTCTGGGGCGCATACGCAGAGCAAACGTAGGTGCTTCCGGGGGCGTACACGCGGCGCGAACGTAGGCGCTTCCGAGGGCGCTTACGTTGCGCGCCGAAGTGACGTCATCATACTTTTACGGAAATGCATAATCATTTTCCTCATAAAAAAACTGCTTTTATTTGTATGGTACGAAATGTTTTGCATTATTATTAACTTTTCATTCTTTTTTTTTTCACGAACGAAAGTAGCGCTCTGGGTGCGCTTTCCGGAGAGCTTACCGGTGAGCTTACCGGAAAGCTTACCGGAGAGCTTACCGGAGAGCTTACCGGAGCGGGCACCCAGAGCGCCCCAGGCAAAAATGATATAAAAAAAACCTCAAAAATTAATACTTACACAAAACAGCAAATTGTAAAAAAAAACATAGGTTAGAAACTCGATACAGAAAGGAATTAGCATTTAAAAAACCTATGAAATTCACTGAAAAAACCATAGGTTTCACACCAGTTATAGTTAGGAATTAGCATTTAAAAACCTATTAAATTCACTGAAAAAACCATAGGTTTCACACCAGTTATAGTTAGCTGGAAATGTTATTGACATAAAACCATTGAAATTCCCACATTATAGTTAGTTGGACTCACTATAACTTGCGCGCCTGCAATGCTCTGCTGATGACGTCACATATTACATCACTCATGACATGGTCAGTGACATCACTCATGACATCACTGATGACACCATCCTTGTGACAAAGTGACAGACCTCCTTTCAGTGTAATGTAAGTCTTGAAACACATATTCAAGAGTAGTATTTAACATTTTCAAAAAAGTGGAGATACCCATACCAGTTACAATAAACAATTCAGTAATTCCACCATCTATATACACATCCATTCATTCACAAACAGTTCTATATAGTCACTCATACATATACTCACTCATTATATGTAGTGATACACCTATACATCCTGTTACACACCGACAATCATCCAAAAGTTACTCACACACATATTCACACATGCAAAAAAAGTAATGAACATTCATTTATTTGCATATACAGCTATACACACACTACCACTTCACTTCTAAGAATACTTACGCATACTTACTCTCTTAAACAATCACTTATATAAACACATACTAATTTAAACAGGAACTCTTATAATCTCTCACTCTCACATATACTCAGTTTTATAAATCAATACTCACATATACTAGATTAAAACATATGTCGTTACTGAAAAAGACAATAGTGAGACAGTCGTTTACTCACTAACATACACATATACACACTCATACATCCATACAGTCCTGTACATATGCTGTCTTCAAAACAAATACAGACAGTGAGTCAGTCACCAACCCATACAGCCACTTATACACAAAGTGAAACACTGATACATACATTTCAATATATAAAAGTTACTTGCTAATATATGTATTCACTAAGAGACACTTAATAAGGCAGTTAACCAATCAATTCTTTTAAAAACAAACATACATTTACACACTTATTTAACCATTTATTCTTCCATCGTACTTTACAAATACATATAAAAAAAATTTATTTTTCAGAAAGACACACATTCACTGGATGGTGTCATCAGTGATGTCATGAGTGATGTCACTGACCATGTCATGAGTGATGTCATATGTGACGTCATCAGCAGTGCATTGCAGGCGCGCAAGTTATAGTGAGTCCAACTAACTATAACGTGGGAATTTCAATGGTTTTATGTCAATATAATGTCCAGCTAACTATAACTGGTGTGAAACCTATGGTTTTTTCAGTGAATATATATATATATATATATGTATATATTACCTACTGGCGGTCGCCAAGTAGGTAGTTATAGTTAGGACTTTTTTCAATACAAAATCTCAAAATTCTATTTGGAATAACTTTGGCGCCGGTTGACGAATCTGCCTGAAAATTTCCTCAAATTTGCCTCGTCCAGCTCAGGTCCTTCCCCGAACGGCTGAATGGATTTCCACCAAACTTTGCAAAATTGTAGGGGCTGGTAGCCCGATGTGCCTTTGCTATGTCTCAAGATATGTGCTCCAGTGGATTTTGAGTAATTTGGGTTCAAAAAATATATATATCTGTGACAGCGCCCCGGTACGCACACCGGGGAGCGCTCCGGGCGCGCCATGCGACTTGCGTACGGAAAGCTGATTGGCTCTCGGGTGTCTGTAAACATTCGAAACAGTCCGGAGTGGCCACCATCTTGTGTCTCGGTAGGATCAAGACACAAGAGGTGGCCAAAACAAAGGGGAAATGACCATAAGGGGGCAGGGTAGACCCCCTGACCCCCTAGGTTTGATGTAGGGGCTATAAAAGGGGCCCGCGGGACAAAAGAAATTCACGGAGGGAGCGCCCGGTACGTGCACCGGGGAGCGCACCGAGAAGCGCACAAAAGAGAAAAAAGAATGCCAGAGTTTAACATTTTTAGCAATATTTTATAAATGGGAGGTAGTTCTGAAAATAACTTTTTTTATTCTTTTTGTTGTTTTATATTTTTTTTATTATTTTTCTGAACATTTTTTTTTGTATTTTTGAACAATTTTATATTTTTTTGTGTTTTTTAAGGGAACAAACAAAAAACAGGGAATTGGAAATGGCTCAACAGGAGCAAAATAAAAGAAAAGATTTACTGCTTCCTTTTCTTGCTGCATTGGTGGTTGTCCCTGCAAACTATTTTTATGGTGACAAATTTTTGTTGTATATTTGGCACCATTTAGCGTCCTTCAGGACCAGAAAGTGAGTTTTCAGTAGAGGAGGTGCTGGCCACAGGGGGTGGGTTGTTCTGAAGTTCCTGTACTTCAGCCTGGGCTAAGTTATTGGGATGCCACCTCTCCATGTGGCGGATCATGGTAAAATTTCCAAATGAATATTTCATTTTGGGATTGCCCCTGGAGAGGACTTTGCCACAAATTAGACAGGTGACTTTGGGGGCGTTCACCTTTTTCTGGTCTGAAGGAAATGAAAAGAAATGCCAAATAAAGTGCACTTTAACGTGCCTTTGCCTTGGTTCTTCAGGCAGGAAGCGCCTTAGTTGTTCCTCCTCCTCCTCTTCTTCCTCCTCTTCTTCTTCTCCTCTAAGGAACTGTGGTGGTGGACCTTCTTTTCTTGGTGGTGGTGGTGGTGGTGGGGGTGCACCAGCTGCAGCTACAAGTGATGCCATTGCACTGATAAAAAATAGCTCTTGCTCTCTCAATGAAGAAAATTAGAATGAGGAAAAAAGGAGGGGTCTTTCATCATTTGGAGAAAAAATATGATGAGAACCAATGAAAAGTGTTATTTTCAAGTCACATGACCCGATGCACTTACGTTACACGCTCCGGCGCGCTTACGTTACGCGCACCGGGCCGCGCCGCGGAGCGCTTCCAGGTGCATTTACGCAGCGCGTCATAAGACACATCGCGCGGCAACGCGATACGTCTCGCTTACGCGACACGCCATAAGACGCATCACGCGGCTACGCGATACGTCACGCTTACGCGACGCGTCACAATGTTGTTTTCGATCGTGGCAATAGCGCTAACGGGGCACTCACCGGAGCGCGCACTGGGACGCTCCACGAAATTGCGCTTACCTGTGCACTCCCCAGGGTGCACACCGGGAGCGCACCGGGGCAAAAAAAAAGAATATTAAACATTGAAAAAAATGTATGTATTACATACATAGAAAATATAGTATACATTATAAAAAAGAATATATATTACAGCTATAGATATTTGTTATTAAAAAAACATTGAAATTCACTGAAAAAACCATAGGTTTGAGACCATATATAGTTAGAAATTAGCATTTACAAAACCTTGAAAATTCACTGAAAAAACCATAGGTTTGAGACCATATATAGTTAAGAATTAGCATTTACAAAACCTTATTTTACTCATACAAAACCATTGAAATTCGCATATATAGTTATTTGGACAAACTATATTTTGCGCACCCGCAATCCAGTGCTGATGATGTCACATATTACATCATTCATGACATGATCAGTGACATCACTGATGACATCACTGATGACATCTCAAATAACATCACTGATGACATCACTGATGACATCATTCATGTGATAATACGATAAACCTCTTCACACTCTAATATAAACTTTGATACACAAAGTGTATACAGACACTCACACACTTTCACTCATCCATGGAGTTACTCACACACCTAGTCAGTTATGCAAAGAATCAATCACACTTCCATTTTCTCAACTATACAGTTATACATACAACACCTTACTTATTCAAACATATACTAACACATACTTACTCTCTAATACAATCACTGATATAAGTACACAATGATCCATACAGGAACTGGCACAATCACTGGCTCTCATGTATAGTCATTTATATATGTCAACTGTCACATGCATTGTGTTTTACATATGCACTTACTTGGACATGTAGCACTGAGATATCAATTCACTCACCAATACACCCATGCAGACACTCAACCACCCATACAGGTGTTTCCACATGCACTCTTGAACCCATACATCTTGTGGATCATCTGCTCACACATCTATGCACAGAATCACACACCTCCCAGCCACCCACACACACACTCATTCTCTCATACAAATACTTGGGCAACCAATCAATAACACATATAGCCACTCATATAGCTACTGATCAACAAATGCAACAGGTTATACAACAACAAACATGATGATACACACATTCAGACAGTTTAGTCACTAACCCATGCATTCAGAAAGACACATTTAATCACTCACTCCTACAGTCAGTCACGCACCTACTTAATCTTTCATCCAGACACTTATACATCCACTAATTCTTCAATATGTAAAACATATTTAAACTTCACAGAAACATAAGGTCACACCTAAAGTCATCCTGATTGGAATAAAGTGTTAACACTTAAAAGATTTAATTTGCAAAGGAACAAAATGAGGGGGTTCATTTTGCCATAGAAATTATGATTAGTGCTGAAGAAAGAAAAATGAGGGCACATTTTGAGTGACTTTTCAAATCCTCTTATATTTCATTAAAAAAATTCTGATATGCAGTCTCCCAAGATGGCCTCCAGAGACAAAAGAGCCCAAAAGTAGCCCAAATATCAGCCAGATGTATCCCAACTATAGCCCAATGACAGAATGTTCCAGAGTGTTCTAAAGAACAACTAGAACGCTAACAGTCTTACTTATGACAAAAGTATGGCACACCTGAAGTCATGTTGATTGGAATAAAGTGGTAACACTTAATACATTTAATTTGAAAAGGAACAAAATGAGGGGTTTATTTTTGCCATAGAAATTTTATATATATATATATATATATATATATATATATATATATATATATATATATATATATATATATATATATATATATATACACGAATGTTCGTCAATGCCCAACACTCCAGAAATGACGAAAGAACAGACCCAATTCTTGGTGCTTAATCAAGGTGATTTATTGCCAGCAAGCCTGCCGCCGCCATTACGCATTTCGCCTTTACAAAGCTTGATCACATGGCGAGTTGCTGAGAGCCAATGCCGATCTTTTAAAGTGCTAGTGCGCGCACAATTTTTACAAATAGGTTCAACCAACATAAAAGAAATACTGCATCTTCGTGTGCTAACATTTGTATACATCAGTTACAAACATACAATGTTATAAGTACAAGTGGCTTAATTGATAAAATATATAAATATATATTTACACATTTAAAAAAACCACCGATTTAGATAACTGTATAAATACAGGTTACTCTAAAAGTGAACGTGATCCAAAAAGGGTTATTCCATAGATTCACAGATTGTTGTTCACATATTTCATATCTCACCCCAAATGTACAAGGCACTAAGCAGAGAGAATTAAGTGCTAAGTTTCCATGATTTACTAAAGTGCTCGTGCTGAGTGCTCAAACTGAAATAAAAATACATACAAAGAAACTAGTTTAAAATTAAGGGAACCTGTAGTCACTAATTCATGGCTATGTTCCATGAGTTTTCCCTCCTCTTACTCAAAAGAAGCTCTTAAATCAGATTGTGAGGAGGCGTTAGTTAATCAGATGATATAATAACACTGTTACTCTATTGAACCAAGTTCCCATATAGCAGCATATTTAACATATTTGATTATTATGGAATCCACACTGAAGAAATATACAGTAGGGGGATTAATATACAATTATTCTAAGTTCCTATAAACAAGTGTATAAATCCTCCGTCGCATTCAGTCCCTGCGGTTGCTTGCTGTCCAACTCTAAAATGTATCTCGTCTCTAAGAGACGCAGTTTCGCCTCACGATTTCCTCCTCTTTTCATTGGCCATACTGCATCAATAACAAAATAGGAGAGATGCACGGGATTTGAACTATGCTCCTGTTCGAAATGCCTAGCAACAGGATAGGCTTTATCTTTGTTAGAAATAGCCCTAATGTGCTGGAGCACACGTTTGTGGACCGGCAGGCGGGTGCTACCCACATACCTGAGTCCACATGTGCACTCCAGCACATATACCGCATAGTCTGTCTTACAGGTCAGGCGTTTCGTGATGTTCCTAGGTGTACATGAGAATGGGACAACATAGTTCGTCTTGTTCACCCCATATTTGCATGCCTTACACTGTATACATTTCTTAAAACCCCCTCCTAAGGCCTTCCACGTAGATGACATTTGGGGTTCCAAGGCATTTTGGACCAAAGCATTGGCCATAGATTTAGATTTCCTGAAAGTGAGGAGGGTTTTTTTCGATATTTTATTGCCAATAACCGGATCCCCCAGTATGAGGTTCCAGTTATCATTAAATATCTTTCTTATGGCTGAGTGCTGACGGCTGTATGTAACAATCATGCGTGGTCTAATGACATCCCCAGCCGGGGATGTTTCTGCCTCTCTGTTTTTAGGAACCAGGGCAGATTCACGGGATATCTGTTGGGTCCTTCTCTGCGCGGACTCAATCAAAGATCTAGAATATCCCCTGGCAAGGAATCTATTTTTGCATGCTTCCTGAGCTAAAGCACACTCCTCATCGCTGCTACAAATCCGCTTGATACGCAACATTTCCCCGTACGGAATGCTGCGTATCAAGTGGCCAGGGTGGTGACTAGCCGCGTGCAGGATGGTGTTGCCTGCCGTCGGCTTTCTATATAGTCTAGTTTGCATGCGGTTTTCAGCAATATAGATTTCCATATCCAGAAAATTGACCCATTTTAGCATTAATGCATGATGTAAAAGAAAGGTTCAAACCATTGACATTAAGCCTCTCAACAAATTGCCTTGCTGCCTCCTCCGTCCCTCTCCAAACAAAGAATAAGTCATCTATGTAACGTAAATACGTGACCACATGCTGTTCCATGGTTGATCGCAGATCCCCCGCCAGGACCTGTTCCTCCCACAGCCCCATGTGCAAACATGCGTAGCTAGGGGAGAAACAGGCCCCCATGGCGACACCTCTAATCTGATGGTAAATCTGATTATTGAACAAAAAGAAATTCTGCTCCAAACACATTTGAACCATAGATAACAGCATCCTGTTGTGCACCCCATAATATATGGGACGTTTGTTAAGGAAATGTTCTATTGCCTTGAGGCCATCTCGGTGGGAAATTGAGGTATATAAAGAGGACACATCCAGAGTCATCAGCAAAAAGTCTGGACCCCAAACCAACTGTTCTGTTTTGCGAATGAAATCCGTAGAATCCTGAACATATGAGTCCAATCCTTTCACCCAATCCTGAAGAAAAAAGTCTATGTACTTGGATACATTTTCCAAGGAGCTATCTATTGCGGAAATTATCGGGCGCCCAGGAGGTTTGGTACAATCCTTGTGGACTTTGGGGATTAGATAAAACGAAAGAACCACTGGATGCTCTTTTTTCATAAAGTGGAATTCGTCCTCCGTGATAATGCCCCCACTTCTCCATGCTTGGAGTTTGGCTGCTTGGTCCCCCCATGTTGCTTTAAGAGTGGGCCAATTGCTTTTTCTATAACATGCAGAGTCATTAAGCTGTTTTTCCGCCTCCTGCAAGTATAGATCTCGAGGCCACAAAACAACGTTTCCCCCTTTATCTGCTTGGCGCACCAAAATGTTGTTGTCCGCACTTATTTTTTCCACCAATTGCATATAGCTCCAATTTAGTTTACTGATGACACTGCGCTTACTGTTGGTAGCAACATATAATTGTTTAAGCTCCTTCGTTACCAGATCATGGTAAACATCTATGTTGTCGTGGAGCATGATAGGTTGAAATGTTGATTTGGGTTTAAAAGATGTTAAACCCGCTGCTGCATTTACTCGCTCCAAGTTACAATTGCCCCCTTCATTGCCAGTGATTTCATTTTGCAGGGACCATATCACATTCACATCCTCTTGGTCCCCTACGGTCAACAAAGTAGGGCTGTTAGCTTCAACAGGATTTTGTTTGCTGGATTGTAGGCAATAAAATTTGTTCAATTTGAGCTTACGGATAAACCTGTAAGTGTCCATTCGCGCATCCGCGTAGTTGAAATTATTGGGTGGACAATATGACAAACCTAAAGATAGTACTGCTTCCTCTTGTCTAGTCAGTTTGGTTTGTGTGAGATTGATTACTGAGCTGGTGCTTGCGATTGCGTTTGGTTGCGTTTTTGGGATCGATTCCACCTCCCCTTCGGGGGTCCCTTTGCCTGACCTTTGGCGGTTCCTGTATTTTTTGAGGCGTTGGTTCCGCCTGTAGTTGCGCCTGGTGCTTGTTTGGTTCTCGAACGCAGTGTGTCCCTGCGATCTAGGCACAGGCAGTCTACTTCCTCCGCCATGGTAAGCTTGGTAAACCCCAACGCCTGGTCCGTTCTGCTCTCGCCTTCCGGTTCACTCTCGATGTTAGAGCTTAACTCCGAACTTGAAATGGAGTTATCACGTGTGGCAGGCACTCTACTCTGTGCCCCCTTTACTCTAGCTTTTACACCATTTCCCGTCTGGCAAAAGTAAAAATGTGGCCATTTAAATAGTCTAAACGGTCTCTTTCAAACTGATAGGCCTTTCTTTTCTTAATTACTTCTTCCTCCTTGTTTAAACGGACCATCATCTCTTCACGTAATTTCTTGATTTGATCATTCATACCCAATCCAGTAATTTCCTCTTCTAATTTATCAATCTCAACCTGCAACTTTTCACGGTCACTCAAGGCATATTTCACCAGAATTTTCAATAATTTGGCAGATGACTCCAGATTGGATTCGGCCCATTCCTTAAGCATTGCAGGGTCAGGATTCTCATAGCTGGGGGCTAATGTTATTCTGAGCCCCCTCGGTACTCTGTTGACTTGCAAATACCGAGAAAGGGACCTGTGTTCCCACCATTTCGATTGTTCTGACCGCATTAGTTTTTCCAATTTTTTGAACAAGTCCCGAATGGTGGGATTCCCTGTGGTTGTCTGCGCTGCTTGTGGGACTTGGCCAGACCCCCCAGCCGGGGAATCTAAAAACATTGTTTCCGCCGTCTCCTCCCGTTCACGCAACTTATTTGCGGACATTCTGGCACTTTAGGCTGGGAGCTTCAATCGCTCCACCTCGATTAAATGCTCGGTGCTAATCAAGTGAACAAGCACCGCAACACATGCACACTCCTTACCGGGCCGTCCTTACGTAGACTGTTATCGTTTGATCACCACCACTAGCGCCGGCCGGCGCTTCCTTCCTTCGGATGTCAGCTCCAAACAGTCTAATTGTCAAAGGCGCCCGGGGGCAATGCAGCTTACTCCTCCCGGAGTCCGTAGATCCTCTTCCGGGTGACCAGCCGAGGGATTGCTTCCTGCCGCTTAGCCCAGCAAAACAAGGAGGGGTTCTGTTCGTACCGTGGAAGCCTCTTCGGTATCACATATGCACGAACGTTCGTCAATGCCTAAAGCAGCCGCTTCGGCCCAACACTCCAGAAATGACGAAAGAACAGACCCAATTCTTGGTGCTTAATCAAGGTGATTTATTGCCAGCAAGCCTGCCGCTGTCATTACGCGTTTCGCCTTTACAAAGCTTGATCACATGGCGAGTTGCTGAGAGCCAATGCCGATCTTTTAAAGTGCTAGTGCGCGCGCAATTTTTACAAATGGGTTCAACCAACATAAAAGAAATACTGCATCTTCGTGTGCTAACATTTGTATACATCAGTTACAAACATACAATGTTATAAGTACAAGTGGCTTAATTGATAAAATATATAAATATATATTTACACATTTAAAAAAACCACCGATTTAGATAACTGTATAAATACAGGTTACTCTAAAAGTGAACGTGATCCAAAAAGGGTTATTCCATAGATTCACAGATTGTTGTTGTTCACATATTTCATATCTCACCCCAAATGTACAATGTGTGTCTTTCTGAAAAATAAATATGTTTTATATATGTATATGTAAAGGTCGATGGAAGAATAAATGTTTAAATAAGTGTCTTAATGGATGTTTTAAAAAAAAAAAATTGATTGGTTAACTGGCTTATTAAGTGTATCCTAGTGAATACATATATTAGCGAGTAATGTTTAAATATTTAAATATATGTATCAGTGTTTCACTTTGTGTATAAGTGGCTGCATGGGCTGGTGAGTAGCTACATGTTTGTGTATATGGGTTATTAGATGTTTTTTTAGTATCAGTATGAGTGTCTGTATGGTTTGGTGGGTGTATTACTTAGCACATAGATGCATCAATGACTGACTCACTGTTTGTATGTGTTTTGAAGACAGCATATGTGCAGGTCTGTATGGGTGGATGAATGTGTATATGTGTGTGTTAGTGAGTGAATGACTGTCTCACTAGTGTCTTTATCAGTAACGACATATGTTTTAATCTAGTATATGTGAGTATTGTTGTATATAAGTGAGTATATGTGAGATTGTAAGAGTTCCTGTTTAAATAAGTATGTGTTTCTATAAATGATTGTTTAAGAGTGTAAGTATGTGTAAGTTTCCTTAGAAGTAAGGTGGTAGTGTGTGTATAGTTGTATATGCTAATAAATGGATGTTCAATAGTTTATTTGCATGTGTGAGTATGTGTGTGAGTAACTTTAGGATGACTGTCGGTGTGTAATAGGATGTATAGGTGTATCACTACATATGATGAGTGAGTATATGTATGAGTGACTATATAGAACTGTTGGTGAATGAGAGAATTTGTATATAGATGGTGGAATTACTGAATTGGTTGTTGTAACTGGTATGGATATCTCCTTTTTTTTGAAAATGTTAATTTCTATTTTCGAATATGTGTTTTAAGGGTTACATTACACTGAAAGGAGGTCTGTCACTCTGTCACAAGGATGGTGTCATCAGTGATGTCATGAGTGATGTCACTGAACATGTCATGAGTGATGTAATATTTGACTTCATCCGCAGTGCATTACACGCGCAAGTTATAGTGAGTCCAACTAACTATAACGTGGAATTTCAATGGTTTTATGTCAGTAAAATTTCGATCTAACTATAACTAGTTTAATAGGTTTTTTAAATGCTAATTCCTAACTATAACTGGTGTGAAACCTATGGTTTTTTCAGTGAATATATATATATATATATATTTGTCTAATCTATGACCATTATAAATGATACGCCATGCATGGAATAAGGCGCCTGCCCATCTGAGGGCTTGATCACTCTCGCTATTTCTAGCTTGATGTTAATTAGAGTTACATTAAAACCCATCTTTGTCCAATGTTAATTAGTGTTATATAAAAAACACACACTACAAGATGGCTGCCCCCATTCCATACATGGTGCGAGTCCCCTTGTTTATGTCTATGCCTTATCGAATGTGGGAGTGAACACAGAATGTTTAAAACAATAACGGGAGTAAACACAGTGCATCACACACTGACGAAGGCAGAACGCCGAAGCGCGTCTGTGTGCACCCCTCCGCTGAATAAAATCTAAGCGTGTTGAAACTTCCATCCTCGAGTGCTGTTTTGTTCTTTCTGGGAAGTTTGAAAGGATCTGGAGCGTCATATATATATATATAAATATATATATATATATATATATATATATATATATATATATGGAGCGAGAATCTATATGCGGCAGTCCAGCCGCAGAGTATGCACCACCCCGTTAACGTGGGGGTCTCGGCAGTGAAATAGCAGCCGTACATGGGATCGAGGACGGGCCCACTTGTGGAGTCCATCCAGGACTTGATTGTGTGCTTTCCGCACTACACTTCCCAGAAGTCTCATTGGAGCCTCCCATCGGCGGGTGAGTTATACGTATTTGGAGAAGTGTAGCGGGTGCGCACACCGCTTCCGTTAAAGCCCCTGAAGAGAAGCAGATGGAGCTTCGAAACGCGTCGGGCAGATCCATTACGGAGCGGCGTCTACAAGTGGATCCCTGTCCTCACCTACACATAAATAAAGCTGCTGCTCGCGTGCTACTCAATGGTGGACAACCTTGGAGCGAGAATCTATATGCGGCAGTCCAGCCGCAGAGTATGCACCACCCCGTTAACGTGGGGGTCTCGGCAGTGTAGTAGCAGCCGTACATGGGATCGAGGACGGGCCCACTTGTGGAGTCCATCCAGGACTTGATTGTGTGCTTTCCGCACTACACTTCCCAGAAGTCTCATTGGAGCCTCCCATCGGCGGGTGAGTTATACGTATTTGGAGAAGTGTAGCGGGTGCGCACACCGCTTCCGTTAAAGCCCCTGAAGAGAAGCAGATGGAGCTTCGAAACGCGTCGGGCAGATCCATTACGGAGCGGCGTCTACAAGTGGATCCCTGTCCTCACCTACACATAAATAAAGCTGCTGCTCGCGTGCTACTCAATGGTGGACAACCTTGGAGCGAGAATCTATATGCGGCAGTCCAGCCGCAGAGTATGCACCACCCCGTTAACGTGGGGGTCTCGGCAGTGAAGTAGCAGCCGTACATGGGATCGAGGACGGGCCCACTTGTGGAGTCCATCCAGGACTTGATTGTGTGCTTTCCGCACTACACTTCCCAGAAGTCTCATTGGAGCCTCCCATCGGCGGGTGAGTTATACGTATTTGGAGAAGTGTAGCGGGTGCGCACACCGCTTCCGTTAAAGCCCCTGAAGAGAAGCAGATGGAGCTTCGAAACGCGTCGGGCAGATCCATTACGGAGCGGCGTCTACAAGTGGATCCCTGTCCTCACCTACACATAAATAAAGCTGCTGCTCGCGTGCTACTCAATGGTGGACAACCTTGGAGCGAGAATCTATATGCCGCAGTCCAGCCGCAGAGTATGCACCACCCCGTTAACGTGGGGGTCTCGGCAGTGAAGTAGCAGCCGTACATGGGATCGAGGACGGGCCCACTTGTGGAGTCCATCCAGGACTTGATTGTGTGCTTTCCGCACTACACTTCCCAGAAGTCTCATTGGAGCCTCCCATCGGCGGGTGAGTTATACGTATTTGGAGAAGTGTAGCGGGTGCGCACACCGCTTCCGTTAAAGCCCCTGAAGAGAAGCAGATGGAGCTTCGAAACGCGTCGGGCAGATCCATTACGGAGCGGCGTCTACAAGTGGATCCCTGTCCTCACCTACACATAAATAAAGCTGCTGCTCGCGTGCTACTCAATGGTGGACAACCTTGGAGCGAGAATATATATATATATATATATATATATATATATATATTACCTACTGGCGGTCGCCAGTAGGTATATATAGTTAGGATTTTTTTCTCTATGGGATTTTTGAAAATTCTATGTCTAATAACTTTGGCGTTTGTGGACGGAATTGGCTGACATTTTCAGGAAAATGGAACATTTTGTTTCTGAGCAGCCCCTGACAATTTGGGGGGGTTTCATCAAGGGGGGGCCGAGAAAAAAGGGGGGTCCCAAAACGCGTTTTTCCCATGTTAATTTCCATAGGGCGGTTGGCCTCACTTTTAGCTCGAACGGCTGAATGGATTTGCACGAAACTTGGCAAAATTGTAGGGACTGTTAGCCCGATGTGCCTTTGCTAGGTCTCAATATATGTGCTCCAGTGGATTTTGAGTAATTTAGGTTCAAAAAAAGATATATATCTGGGCGGAGCCTAACCACACATCTGATCGGATTGGCTGTCAGCACTTCATCCAAGAAGTGTTGGCAGCCATCTTGGGACCAATATACATGATAGCACCTCATTAAAAAGCATTGTAGTTAATAGAGGGTTTTAGGACTTTAGTTACATTATAAATCATTTGTTGATGGTACCATACCCGTTTTAGGAATTGTGGTGGGTTCTAAGGTGATTTTACCATGTGAAAAAACCTTCTGCTGTGATATCATGAATATTGTTTGAAAGAAAACTAATATCTCATGATTTTCCCACAGTGGTTTGGAAGGGGATCTATAAGCTAAACTGAAAGCATATTTTCTGTAAATTCACATTATCTTTCTCAGTCATGTGAAAATGAAGTCTGACATTCTCAGTAAAACATGTACATCCAACAAGGACAGAGACTGTCAGTTGATTCCTTTGTGTTCTACTGCAGCCTCCTAGAGTGTTCTAAAGAACAACTAGAGCGCTAACAGTCCTACTTATTACAAAGGTATGGCACACCTGAAGCCATCTTGATTGGAATAAAGTGGTAACTCTTAAAACATTTAATTTAAAAAGAAACAACATGAGGGGGTATATTTTGCCATAGAAAGTATGATTAGTGCTGCAGAATGAAAAATTAGGGCACATTTTGAGTGACTTCTCAAATCCTTTTCTATTTCATTAAAACATTCTGACATGCAGTCTCCCAAAATGGCCACCAGAGACAAAAGAGCCCAAATGTAGCCCAAATATCACCCAGATGTAGCCCAAGTATAGCCCAATGACAGAATGTCCCAGAGTGTTCTAAAGAACAACTAGAGCGCTAACAGTCCTACTTATTACAAACGTATGGCACACCTGAAGCCATCTTGATTGGAATAAAGTGGTAACTCTTAAAACATTTAATTTAAAAAGAAACAACATGAGGGGGTATATTTTGCCATAGAAAGTATGATTAGTGCTGCAGAATGAAAAATTAGGGCACATTTTGAGTGACTTCTCAAATCCTTTTCTATTTCATTAAAACATTCTGACATGCAGTCTCCCAAAATGGCCACCAGAGACAAAAGAGCCCAAATGTAGCCCAAATATCACCCAGATGTAGCCCAAGTATAGCCCAATGACAGAATGTCCCAGAGTGTTCTAAAGAACAACTAGAGCGCTAACAGTCCTACTTATTACAAAGGTATAGCACACCTGGAGCCATCGTGATGGGAATAAAGTGGTAACTCTTAAAACATTTAATTTAAAAAGGAACAAAATGAGGGGGTATATTATGCAATAGAAGGTATTATTAGTGCTGCAGAAAGAAAAATTAGGGAACATTTTGAGTGACTTTTCAAATCCTTTTCTATTTCATTAAAAAATTCTGACATGCAGTCTCCCAAAATTGCCACCAGAGACAAAAGAGCCCAAATGTAGCCCAAATATCACCCAGATGTAGCCCAAGTATAGCCCAATGACAGAATGTCCCAGAGTATTCTAAAGAACAACTAGAGCGCTAACAGTCCTACTTATTACAAAGGTATGGCACACCTGAAGCCATCTTGATTGGAATAAAGTGGTAACTCTTAAAACATTTAATTTAAAAAGGAACAAAATGAGGGGGTATATTTTGCCATATGAATTATGATTAGTGCTGCAGAAAGAAAAATTAGGGCACATTTTGAGTGACTTCTCAAACCCTCTTCAATTTCATTAAAAAATTCTGACATACAGTCTCCCAAGATGGCCACCAGAGACAAAAGAGCCTAAATGTAGCCCAAATATCACCCAGATGTACCCCAAGTATAGCCCAATGACAGAATGTCCCAGAGTGTTCTAAAGAACAACTAGAGCGCTAACAGTCCTACTTATTACAAAGGTATAGCACACCTGGAGCCATCGTGATGGGAATAAAGTGGTAACTCTTAAAACATTTAATTTAAAAAGGAACAAAATGAGGGGGTATATTATGCAATAGAAGGTATTATTAGTGCTGCAGAAAGAAAAATTAGGGCACATTTTGAGTGACTTTTCAAATCCTTTTCTATTTCATTAAAAAATTCTGACATGCAGTCTCCCAAAATGGCCACCAGAGACAAAAGAGCCCAAATGTAGCCCAAATATCACCCAGATGTAGCCCAAGTATAGCCCAATGACAGAATGTCCCAGAGTGTTCTAAAGAACAACTAGAGCGCTAACAGTCCTACTTATTACAAAGGTATGGCACACCTGAAGCCATCTTGATTGGAATAAAGTGGTAACTCTTAAAACATTTAATTTAAAAAGGAACAAAATGAGGGGGTATATTTTGCCATATGAATTATGATTAGTGCTGCAGAAAGAAAAATTAGGGCACATTTTGAGTGACTTCTCAAACCCTCTTCAATTTCATTAAAAAATTCTGACATACAGTCTCCCAAGATGGCCACCAGAGACAAAAGAGCCTAAATGTAGCCCAAATATCACCCAGATGTACCCCAAGTATAGCCCAATGACAGAATGTCCCAGAGTGTTCTAAAGAACAACTAGAGCGCTAACAGTCTTACTTATGACAAAAGTATGGCACACCAGAAGCCATCTTGATTGGAATGAAGTGGTAAGTCTGAAAACACTCAATTTAAAAAGGAACAACATGAGGGGGTTAATTTTGCCATAGAAAGTATGATTAGTGCTTCAGAAAGAAAAATTAGGGATCATTTTGAGTGACTTCTCAAATCCTCTTCTATTTCATTAAAAAAATTCTGACATGCAGACTGAAACATGCACTTTGAATACCAGCAGCAGACGTCCCTGGTGAGCAGTAGCTTTACTACAGTGATCTAATGTGCAACTAGAGTGCTAACATTCAGAATTTATGGCAAATGTGTGACACATCTGAATGCCTTCTTGATGGAACCAAAGTAAACAAGCATTGAAAATACAATAGATCTCGCCCTCGTTTAAGTTAAAGCCATTCTGTTTGTAATGAGGTGGCTTTTTAGCTTTGCTTTTATTAGTGTTTTTTCAACTTTCATGTAAATAACATGCATCTGTATGCATATAAGTATATGTATGCATGCATTTATGTTTGTATTTATATAGATATACAGATGATATATGTTTATATATGTATGTATACATATATATTCACTGAAAAAACCATAGGCTATAGACCATATATAGTTAGGAATTAGCATTTACAAAACCTTGAAAATTCACTGAAAAAACCATAGGTTATAGACCATATATAGTTAGGAATTAGCATTTACAAAACCTTGAAAATTCACTGAAAAAAACATAGGTTATAGACCATATATAGTTAGGAATTCGCATTTACAAAACCTTATTTTACTCACACAAAACCATTGAAATTCCATATATAGTTAGTTGCACTAACTATATATCGCGCACCCGCAATCCACTGCTGATGATGTCACATATTACATCATTCATGACATGGTCAGTGACATCACTGATGACATCACTGATGACATCTCAAATGACATCACTGATGACATCACTGATGACAACATCCAGTGACTGTATGTTTCTGTAAAGTTAAAATATGTCTTACATATTGAAGAATGAGTGGATGTATAAGTGTCTGGATGAAGGATTTAGTAGGTGCATGACTGACTGTATGAGTGAGTGATTAAATGTGTCTCACTGAGTGCATGGGTTAGTGACTAAACTGTCTTAATTTGTGCATCATTATGTCTGTTGTTCTGTAAACTGTTGCATGTGTTGATAAGTAGCTATATGAGTAACTATATGGGTTATTGATTGGTTGCCCAAGTATTTGTATGGGAGACTGAGTGTGTGTGTGGGTGGCTGGGAGGTGTATGACTCTGTGCATAGATGTGTGAGCAGTTGATTCACTAGATGTATGGTTTCAAACGTGCATGTGGAAACAGCTCTATGGGCGGTTGACTGTGTGCATGAGTGTATTGGTGAGTGAATGGATATCTCAGTGCTACATGTCAAAGTAAGTACATATGTAAAACACAGTACATGTGAGAGTTGACATATATAAATAACTGTGCATAGGAGCCAGTGAATGTGTGAGTGGCTGTATGGATCATTGTGAACTTGTATCAGGGATTGTATAAGAGAGTAAATATGTGTTAGTATATGTTTGAATAAGTAAAGTTTGTATAACTGTATAGTTGAGGAAATGGAGGTGTTATTCATTCTTTGCATGACTGACTAGGTGTGTGAGTAACTCCATGGATGAGTGACAGTCTGTGAGTGTCTGTTTACACTGATTGTATCTAAGGTTATATTAGAGTCTGAAGAGGTTCATCGTATTATCACATGAATGATATCATCAGTGATGTGATCAGTAATGTCAAATGAGATGTCATCAGTGATGTCATTTGAGATGTCATCAGTGATGTCATTTGAGATGTCATCAGTGATGTCATCAGTGATGTCACTGACCATGTCATGAATGATGTAATATGTGACATCATCAGCAGTGGATTGCGGGTGCGCGATATATAGTTAGTGCAACTAACTATATATCGAATTTCAATGGTTTTGTGTGAGTAAAATAAGGTTTTGTAAATGCGAATTCCTAACTACATATGGTCTATAACCTATGGTTTTTTCAGTGAATATATATATATATATATATATATATATATATATATATATATATATATATATATATATATGAGGCATACAACGTCTTGAAAAGCAATCCTGCAAAGACGAGACAAACCCTTGACTGGTACAAAATTTTTTTTAATGGAGCCCAAATATATATATATATACACCCAGTACGTGCACTAACCATGCATGCACTCCACAGTACTGCTCTATCCCTGCACTGTACCCTTCCCAGGCACACATACATATAGCACAGATTAATTAGTTCTACACTGCGCAGAACTCCACATGTGCCTGATTTAGGACAATGGTGAGATGAGCTCATAGCAGGGTAACTTTTAGAAAGGTGAGTGAACCTGTGGGCATCACTCCAGTGACACAGGGTGAAAAAGACATGTTCACTACTGCTTAACACTATATGGTATGCTGCCACCAATGCACTCATGTTGTTTAACTCACAATGAAGGTAATTGCCTCCCCCCACCATGAGGGTAGTGCTTTGAGCACTCATCCCGGTGCAACAAAAGCACAATCCTTGTAAACAGGATTATGTCATGACGCGCATGCATGACCTGTGTTTACCTATGATGAAAAATCTGCATAAAGGATCCGGACAACAGTACAGTTGAGCACTCAGGGCAGGTTTACACATCTTTAGCCATGTAGACATATTTCTTTCCCAACAGACTACAATATAAGCATTATCTCAATCATGCAGTTCTTCTTATGATTCTTGCATTTCTGAGCTGAATGTGCTGTGCTCTGTATGGTATTCTATTGGTCTGGTTAGTATCTGAGCCGTCCTATGAAATCCACACTGGTTTCCACCATGTGGGTGATATGACCATGTTCCTTCTCAAGTTCCTACTCACTGTTTGCAATGCCAGTCTTTTGGTTCAGCCTCTCTCACTTTGTGGTAGAGATCCCAGAATGTATTTGTGTCATTGATGGTGGGTATTAAATGTCTTTGCTCTTTTCATATGAAGATTAGGCAGAATGGGTGACCAACAATTAGGAAGCATTTTGGTGCACAAAGTTTGAAGTCTTGTTTCTGGTTTGGGTGTAGCTGACGGGGGTACTGTAAAGGTGGGCTTCTTGGGTGTACTGCATCAACTCATTCTTCTCCTCAAACAATTGAGCTCTGGTCATAATATCGTACAGGCTTTCTCCTCTCAAGTCCCTCCATCACTCTAAGTATGCAGTTTAGTCTGATTGGAGGGTCTTAAGATCTTGGGGATAGAATTCAGCAAATCCTAGATGTGTACTTGAACGTCCTTCTGCTACTCTTGCAGGTCTCTACTTTGTATGTTGTTATGATAGCATCTGTTTTGTAAGTTGTACTACATAATTTGCAAATCTTCCCACTTCTCTTCCAACGTTAGAAGCCTGCGTCGAAGAAGTGCTGCTCCTTTGATCTAGCATCAACTGTTCTTTCGAAGTCATCTCTAGTTTTGCAACCTCCGTCTTCATTTTGCAGAGATACTTTTTGAAATCTAGCCTCATTTTTATACTGGCAAAAAGTTTAAGGGAAGACCACACCAAATATGACAGGTGAATTATGATGTAAGTAATTTGGTTATTAGTTGTGCAGGATGTGAGGGCTGCACAAGTAATAGGTCCACTGTTTCCCCTTACTGGGAAGGAAGCACCCACTGTAGCAATTGCTTCTCCCTGGGTAGCGAAGCAGAGGGTTCCAAGGCCTACTCAGGAGAGGTGGTAGCTAGTAATCACCATCTGCTGGCATGCAATTATAACAGTGATTGTCTAGTCAGCAATTTTTCTTTGGAAAAGAAAAAGTTTGCATTACTCACACTACCAAATACTTCGAATGAATTGACAAATATATACTACATACAGTTAGAAATACGTTGGTGACATATCTGAAATCATATTTGTCTCCTAAAGGGTCATGACCCTGAAAATCATTGTATACCTCCCAACGTCACCAGATAGAACATCACGATACGGGGTTATCATTTTAAATGAAACAACAGGCCTTCTGGCATTGTCAGGGAGCCATAACAACAGCATATAAGCCATTGAATTTGTCAATTGGGTTATCCCAACATAAGACCTAGAGTTCACATCTTAAAAATCCCATTGTTTAGCACTATAATCAATATTTGTGGTTAGATGCAATCATTATTACCAATAAAGCATTGCAATGTTTATGAAAAAAAACATTGTCAGCCATATATTGTCAATCAAGAATGCAAAATAATCATACATGTGTCTGTATCTTTTGTAAAAACCATTAGGCCACATAAAACACAGACATAGAAACAACCCCTGGAGGCCTAAATAAAGAGCATAAGCTCTAACCTTAGGAGTGTTTTAACACATGAAGAAAAAGTCTGTAGGGTCATAAAAGTGTTCACTTTAGAAACATAGGCCAATTTTACCGAAGTTAATCAGGGAGATTGCTGCACTCCTGCAGCCCCTAAGCATTGTTTAACACATTTTAGCGGTGCCCCTGCCCATTTTAGGGCCACAACAGGGCAAAGAAAATACATGAAACAAGCCCTGTAGGGCATTATGGGCACTCTGTCCAACAAGAGTGAATTTCAAATGAGCGGCTATAGTGCCACATGACTTTTATCATTTATTTTACTTCTTAAAAGAGGGGTACCCAGTCTCATCTGGACATATTTTCCATTATTTCAGTGGGGTGGCGCAGGAAGCCCACTCCCCCAGGGCCTGGCTGGCTCCCTGTAGAGTTGGCATAGTCCTTATTGTTGTGGAAGCCAGAGGTCTTCTTTTCCCTGCCCGCTCCGTGCGACGAGGGTGCTGAATCTTGTTGTGGCTGCCCTGCTTCCCCGACACACAGGCACAGAAAGAAGGGACTAGGCCACATCCATTGTGGGGGCAGAACAAAAATTCCCTGCCCTCTTTCATCACCGTGGTCCCGGGGCCGTGGATCCATTTCCTCCATTGTTGGGGAAGGTGCACAATGGTGTTCCCCATTCCACTCTTCTGTTAGGGGCTTCGGGTTAGAGTCCTGGGCACATTCTGGTGTACGCTGGCCCTCTGGATGGAATCTGTGGGCCTTGCAAAGCTCGTGATAGGGTGACCCATGCATGACCCCTCCTGAAGCATTAACAGTTATTAAGCTTTGTATCATCCCTGGGGCATTGATGTACCCCAGGCTAAGAATTGCAGTGGAGCCCAACATGCTTCGTTTATGACAAGAGGTCAAAGGTCAAGTTCTTCTGATGGCCATATCAAAGGGCACGTTTGGCCAATTAAACAAATACTGGACTAATTTTAATTCTTGTGGTGGACCCTAGCCTCCTCGAGCCTCTGCAACAAGCCTCCAGCCCCAAAAGTAGTGTACTTTGCATGGAGCTGTTTCCACTGGCTCTCTGCACCAGCCTTTCTTCTTATCTTTGTCTCTGGTGCTACTCTCCATCTTCTGATACACAGAAGTCCAGATATTCCCCTAATTAGTCTTTCCTTAGGGAGTGTAAGGGAACCCTTTTTACTACTCCAGGAGAGACCCACCTGTCCTGGGGCCAACTGTGGGCAGATTCATTAGTCCATTAGGTCATCAGGGGGCTAATACTTCCAGTTGTTCATGCCTGCTGCCATCCAATTCCAGTGTTCAAAATCCTTGTCTAAATATTTTTAAATCTAGTGGAAAGTTCTATATGCCAAGCACCTATGGCCAAACCTAGGGTGCCACATCACCCCTTTTCCTCTGTCACAACCCTCCTTCACAGCATGCTGGGACAGTTCAAGATAGAGCCATCAAGAGTTTGCGTAAACATCCCCTTTGGGAGGCTCAGGTCTGCCCCTAGCTGACATCACAGCAACCATTGCCACTTGATCTTGTGCACTGCTTGGCTTTTAAGTCCAGCTCCTTCAGACTCAGTTCATGAGGCATCAAGATATCCCTCTCTTCCAATGCTCTGTCAGCCTTCTTGTCCTCTGTTAGCCATACTTCCAGAGCTAGCCATTTCTCCTGTAAAGACAGCCTCTTTTCATCTACATCTACTTTCTTTTCTCCTGCAGCAAGTTTCAATTTGTCCTGCATCCATCTGAATTCCTCAAAAGCTCTGGGGATACAGTTAGGTCCACCTTGGTGGCCTTCCTCCCCATAGTGAGCCACCTCTCCTTTGCAAATACTCTGCAGCTCTGCTTTGCTGATGTTGTCAACATAGATCAGCTCTATCTCCACTGCTACAAAAAGGATGTCAGTCAGGATTTAAATTTGGAAAAAAGACAAAAAAAATTCCAAATTAATAACTGAGGAGAATTTAAAAACACAGACTTAAGTAATGTCTGATTATTTTCAGGAATTTTAGTGTTACATAAAATCACAGAGTGGCACTGCACAATACAATTAGTGGATCCCACCTCCGTCACCAATGTCAGAAATTGAGTTATTGGTTGAGAGGGATAAAAGCCCTACTCAAGCAACAATCACTTGACATTTCTTGTCAGGGTGAACCACACATGTCACTAAATTAACTTGTGCCTAACCCTCTGGTAGCTTGGCACACAACTAGTCAGGTTTATCTTAGAGGCAATGTGTAAACCATGTATGTAGCACACAAACAGTAATAATATGAAAATACAACACAAGAATAATCCCAAACCAATTTAGAAAAGTAGAATACATTTTAATAAATACAACCACACCAAAAATCAGATCAGTATAACTGGAAATATTCAATTTCAAAGTTGTAATCCACAATAGTGCCTAAAAGCACAAAGCACTACTCGTGGTCATCTCCTCATGCTATGCTCTGGGAAAGTCACAAGTTCAGGCTGATCACGATGAAGCGTGAGCCAGATACAGGGTTCAGGTTAGTTCTTCTGAAAAAGTTACCTTCAAATCTTGCAAAGCATTCCACAGCGGGAGTCGTCCTATAAGCTTATGATGCAATGGTACTTTACACCTGCCCGTATCCAGCGGATGATACCGGACTTTCCCCCAACTTGTTGGAGGTGTCAGGGAGAAAAAGGTGACCTAATGCACATCTGGTGGTCCTGCTCCAGTCTGACGCTATTTTGGAAAGAAATCCTTAGTCAAGGACTTATTGGGTTACCCTGTTAGGTATCAGACCTTCAACACTGGTAGCCATGAATAACTCGGACTGGCAATTAATAACACAAATGCTAGGAGCAGCTCAGCAGTCCATAGCTTTATACTGGAAGAAAACTAACCCCCACCCATTGCCACCTGGTTACTCCGCCTATTGCACGTTCTGGCTCTTGAGCTGCTTACTGCCCGTATTAATCATACAGACACCAGCGGCCACATGCATCATTGTAAGGTTTTGCGATTCCTTATTTGCGAATTTTAGGGAATCGCAAATAAGGAATCGCAAAATGGGATGCATGATTTTATTCGCATAAAATTTGTGATTCGGTAAAAATCGCAATTTTTACCGAATCGCAAATATTATGCGAATTCCTAATTGCGATTTCGCAAATCTCATTGATTCCTATGGGCCAAAGCGCCCATAGGAGTCAATGGGAAGGCATTTACAAATTGCGAATTTGAAAATGCGATTCACAATTTGTTAATGCATTCCAAGGGTGCAGAGGGGGGGTCCAAAGGACGCCCCCTGCACCCCTGAAATGTATTTTAAAGTGCATGTTTCACACACACATGTCCTAAGGACATGTGTGTCTGTAACATGAAAGTTTAAAAAATGCATTTTTGAGCATTTTCATAACTTTTCGCAAATTACCACGAGGTTCAACATCGTGGTAATTTGCACCCCCTAATTGCTAATTCGCAATTTGAAAAACAATCATGCATTGCTTTTAAGGAATCGCAAATTTGCGATTCCTTAAAAGCAATCCCATTTTTGGAAATCGCTAAAAATAGCGAATTTCACAAAAATGTATGATGCATCCCAAAAACTTATTTAGGAATCGCAAACGGCCGAATTTACCGATTCGCACCGTTTGCACTTCCTAAATAGGTTGATGCATGTGGCCGTAAATGGGCTCGCACTTGGCAGCCAATAATCCAGCATCTCTCTCATGTAGAGCATTCCCGTTTGGTCCCTCCTCATCTGAGAGCTTTACAGCTCTTTGACAACCCCCTCGTTTCCTATCCTAGAGGTGCACAGCCGACTTCTTCTACCCCACTGGACCCATAAGGGATATCCTCCTCCCCCTGCTAGGGGGCTTTAATCATCTTCCCCAATGACAACCTGAACGCATCCTCCCCTCCCTGTCCCCTTTCTTGGGGGTCTGTTCACCCCTCCCCTGTTTGCTGGTTAAGCTATACACATACTTTTCCCAAAACCTGCTAATTAAAACGCGGAGCGGTGTATACACGAATAAAGCACTACATAGACATGTATGAACCCCACTCATTTCACCCCTCCACTGGGGTTGGGCACATCACACCACCCTAAAAATGGTGCTTTATGTAACTTTTCCTTTCAAAAACGATGTTTAGTTGCAACTTAAGAAAAGGAGACACATTACTCCCTTCCTTCTTTTTTATTGCCCTCATACCCTGTTTTGGTCTATACTTCAATGTCTGTTTTTTGCAAGATCTCAATCGTCTATTATGTTTTTTGAGATGTATTTTAATCTATATCCTCCTTTGATCTTCCCTGTTCAAAGTATACTCAATAAACAGATTTGAAACAAAAAATGTTACCTTCTCAGAGTCCGCGAGGAGCAGGAAGTGTGTTGTGGATGGCCCTCGCTATAACATGAAGAGCAGGCCTGGCATCACAGACAAAAAAAACGTATGGCTATGATGTATAATGGACAGAAGGGGCTGGCTACTTTTAAGAAATCTACCCTAAATACGTGCAATGCTTGGAAGTGTATATAACCATTGGGGAATGTACAACGTACTTATGTTGTAAATATTGTCTATTTGTTGCATTATTCGAGCACTGTATCGTATGCACTATTGATGCACTTTTTCACACTATACCTGCATTTGTTCACATATGTATGAATACATATATGACAGAAATTCTGCTTGTACAGCATGTGGTGTATTGAATATTCATGTTTCATTTTGGAGTACTTGATACTAATGAATTGTTGTGGTTGAAATTAAGTTTGGTGCCTAAAGAAATCAATCATACATTTTTTGGGGCCATATGTATTGGGATGTTGCAAATGTCCGTAGTACAAAGGCGTACGTTTACTCCTCGGCCATTGTGGCTTTCTCTGCGAATCTGATAATTCAGCCAATTAGTTTTGATTCTTAAGAACTGCATTCATTAAAATTTTAAATTACAGGATTTTTTTTTCTGCTTAAAATGTTTTAAAGTCATAGTAATTAACACACCACAGCAAAATCTCCCATGCACTATGCGTAGTGGTACGTTTTACAGCGCAATTGCCCCTACTTTAATGCCACTAAAAATATAATGCACACCCATTGAAAAAGTCACGACCGGCCAATAGCACTGCTTGAGCAGAATTAGAATAGAAGTAGGAATTGCCTCTTTTTATATTTCGCTATTTATCTTAAAATAATAAAGTTTGATTGACACTAATTTCCTGAACATGGCACCCTAGAAACTTCCAGTTTATCTCATAAAATCGTTACAGACAGACTTTGTGATGTCCCCTCTGTAAAATTCTTTATTCTGTCAGTTTGTAGCAATTGAAATGACGGAAAGGGATGTGTTCCTTCCATATGGCAGCTGGAAGAACAGAGCCTGTCACCAACAGTGTAATGTGCTGTGTATTATCACTCTGACTGATCCAGAGGCCTGGAGACTGTCATCTTTTTAGACTGTACAAGTCAACACAAATAAAACTGAGGAGGCAAACGATAATGGCTGGGAGAGATCCAGGCTCTTTCTGGCCATTACTTTGTATTCAAACCTTGGAGATGACATGATGTGAAAAATGAGCTCGTGTCTAGTTCAGTGCCCATTAGTGTGTGAGCACATTATCTTCCACTTTTCACATTGCATCTCCCATACACTCCTTGGCAGTAATATCTCCTCAGCCGTCAGCTCTAAGGGCTGTTACACTATTTTTTTTCATTTTTGATAGGTTAGGAAAGATTTATAGCAAATACTTCAGAGTTTATTTCGGGAAAAAATGCATAAACGTGTTGCTTAAAAAGAAACGTTGAAAGAGATAACACAGGTGCAAGCAGCATTTTTTGCATTATACTGGTGATATTACTATTTAGATATTAATGGCATAAGTAATTTAAATCATGATCAGATCTTTCATATCATTTTCACTGTTTTATTTATGATGAGTGCTTTTAATTGCCATAAGCCTTTCAACAAACGTTCACGTAACGTGATGAAATATAAATTTCCTAGATGTCTGCCACCTTTAAAAGGATATGCAATATATGTTACTTTTTCATAGCGATTACTAAATAAAGAGCTCCGTATACAGAGTCCTTTTGCCATTGCAAACCTGCGATTATCAAAATCACAAGGACTACCATCACAAAAAGGGCGTTTCTTTACCTGCAAAAACACATTTACGAGTTGGAAAAAAGAATCCGCCCACCCTAAATACATTTTCTATTTTTTCCAAATCGCAAATAGGAGGGATGTGAAAGGGGAAGCCAACTCGTATTTCTGACTCTGAAAGGACTATATCATTGTTTACTAACACAATGGCAGTCACAAAACATTGATAAGTTGCTGATCCCACGAGTTGGGGTGGCCACTGATTCATAAAGTGAAAGAGGTCTCCATAGGCCCCTTTCCCTTCAGGACCCATGTTGGCAAACTTGATCAGAGTAGGCAGCGGCCCAGAGGACCGAGCCTGCCCCGCTGTACTTTTTCAAAATGGAATATTGCTCTCTCTCTCTCTCTCTCTCTCTCTCTTTCTCTCTCTCTTTATATATATATATATATATTCACTGACAAAACCATAGGTTTCACACCAGTTATAGTTAGGAATTAGCATTTAAAAAACCTATTAAATTCACTGAAAAAACCATAGGTTTCACACCAGTTAACAGGAAGTTTTACTGACATAAAACCATTGAAATTCCCACGTTATAGTTAGTTGGACTCACTATAACTTGCGCGTGCAATGCACTGCTGATGACGTCACATATTACATCACTCATGACATGGTCAGTGACATCACTCATGACATCACTGATGACACCATCCTTGTGACATAGTGACAGACCTCCTTTCAGTGTAATGTAACCCTGGAAACACATATTCAAAAATAGAAACTAAAATTTTCAAAAAAATAGAGATACCCATACCAGTTACAACAACCAATTCAGTAATACCACCATCTATATACAGATCCACTCATTCACCAACAGTTCTATATAGTCACTCATACATATATTCACTCATCATATGTAGTGAAACACCTATACATCCTGTTACACACCGACAGTCATCCAAAAGTTACTCACACACATAATCACACATGCAAATAAACTATTAATCATCCATTTATTTGCATATACAGCTATACACACACTACCACCTTACTTCTAAGGAAACTTACACATACTTACTCTCTTAAACAATAACTTATAGAAACACATACTTATTTAAACAAGCACTCTTTCAATCTCTCTCTCTCACATATACTCACTTATAAACATCAATACTCACATATGCTAGATTAAAACATATGTAGTTACTGATAAAGACACTAGTGAGACAGTCATTCACTGACTAACACACACATATACACACTCATCCACCCATACAGCCCCGCACATATGCTGTCTTCAAAACACATACAAACAGTGAGTCAGTCATTGATGCATCTATGTGCTAAGTAAAAAACCCCTACCAAACCATACAGACACTCATACTGATACTAAAAAAAACATCTCATAACCCATATCGACACTCATGTAGCTAGTCACCAACCCATGCAGCAACTTATACACAAAGTGAAACACTGATACAAACATTTAAATATTTAAACAAAACTCGCTAATATATGGATTCACTAAGATACACTTAATAAGCCAGTTAACCATTCATTTTTTTTTTAAAACATCTATTAAGACACCTATTTAAACATTTATTCTTCCATCGACCTTTACATATACATATATAAAACATATTTATTTTTCAGAAAGACACACATTCACTGGATGGTGTCATCAGTGATGTCATGAGTGATGTCACTGACATGTCATGAGTGATGTAATATGTGACATCATCAGCAGTGCATTGCACGTGCAAGTTATAGTGAGTCCAACTAACTATAATGTGGGAATTTCAATGGTTTTATGTCAGTAAAACTTCCTGCTAACTATAACTGGTGTGAAACCTATGGTTTTTTCAGTGAATTTAATAGGTTTTTTAAATGCTAATTCCTAACTATAACTGGTGTGAAACCTATGGTTTTTTCAGACAATTTCATAGGTTTTTTAAATACTAATTCCTAATATATATAGGGCCTCAAACCTCCGAAATGTAATATTTTTTATAATGAATCCTATATTGTATATTTATATAATACAAATTTTTTTTTTTTCACTGGAGCGCTCCCGGTGCGCGCCCCGGTGTGCGCACCGGAAAGCGCAGTTTTTCGGAGCGCCCCGGGTCGCGCACCGGTGAGCGTCCCATTAGCGCTATTGGCGCGAACGAAAACATCATCGTGACGTATCGCGTAGCTGCGTCCGCATGATACGCACAGCGTATGCGCACCCGGAAGCACTCAAGCGAATACGATCGCGTAACGTAAACATCCGACGCGCTTACACGACGCGACCCGGGGATCTCAAATGACATCGCTGATGACATCACTGATGACATCAGTGATGTCATTTGAGTTGTCATCAGTGATGTCATCAGTGATGTCACTGACCATGTCATGATTGATGTAATATGTGACATCATCAGCAGTGGATTGCGGGTGCGCGAAATATAGTTAGTACAACTAACTATATAGGAGCAATTTCAATGGTTTTTTAAATGCTAATTCCTAACTATATAAGGCCTGAAACCTATGGTTTTTAAGTGAATTTGCAAGGTTTTTAAAATGCTAATTCCTAACTATATAAGGCCTGAAACCTATGGTTTTTTAAGTGAATTTGCAAGGTTTTTTAAATGCTAATTCCTAACTATATCAGGCGTGAAACCTATATTTTTTTTCAATAAATTTCAAAGGTTTTGTAAATGCTAATTCTATTAGCGGATAACGTTTATATATGGGACCACCTGAGCAGCCATCTTGTTTCTCAGGAGAAGTGAGGCACAAGAGAGCACAAAACAAGAGTGGAAAACGCGAAAAGGGGGCAGAGTTGAGACCCCCTGACCCCTTAGCCCTTCTCAGGGGGTCCCAGAAGGACCACCAAGTGCAAAATTCTTTTTTTTTTTTTTAAATCGCGGGGTAGTCGACCCTTAGTAGGTAGTAGATATAGGAATCCATTGAAAAAAACATAGGTTTTAGGGTAAGTTGTTGTTAGTTGGACATTTCACTTGTACAAAACCAGAGAAATTCCCCTGTTATAGTTAGTTCAGCTAACTGTGTGTGAGTAACTACATATGTGAAAGGCAGTATATATGTGTGTTGGAGTAAATAAATGGCTATAAGTGAGAGTGTGTGATTGTGAGAGTCGCTGTATGGATAAAAGTGTGCTTATATCAGTGATTGTATAAGAGCATAGGAATGTGCTAGTATTTGAATGAGTGATTGAGCTGGTGTGTGTATAACTATATAGGGGAGTAAATGGCAGTGTGATTAATTATTTGCATGACTGACTAGGTATGTGAGGAGGGGCGTTGCTTGGGCACTGATGTAGGCGTTCGCCCTTCTCCCGAAGTGATCCTGGCACTATTACCGGGCCCCCGACCCCGGCCTGCAGAGCGGATAGCCTGGGGAGTGTAGCGGATGGTACAGAAAGCGCGAACGAGCGCTATCACAGGCATAAAATAACTTTTTCCACGAGCGCTGAGGCCCGCGATATAAGCGCACAAAATGGCGGACGGCAGCGGCGAGAGAACTGCCTGACTCAGAGTCGCCTACCGCCATGAGAAGACTCCTAGGAGCGCCCTAATAGTGCCTGCAAGACCCGGATGAAGGGAGGTAGGCTCTGGCACTTCCTAGCAGCGGGGAGTATCGAGATTGGGCGTTTGGCGGTCTATGATGCCCGGACAAGCTTTGCCCGACCTCAAAATGGCGGCGCCCGCGCGGTGAGGTGGCACCCATTTCACTGGAACTAGAGCACCTGGAGAGCAGTAACCCCTGTTTTATGCCTGGAGCAGGGGGGGAAAGGGCAGGTGTTCCCTTCGGCTGGAGAGGAGAGACGGCTGTCTGACCCTACGCCTCTGCACCGCCTATGAGCTTCTCCTGGGGGGCCTCGTGGCAGAGCTGATCTGGGTTCCGGACAGCTGCCCTGGGGGCAGATTGAGCAGCCCCGAAGTAGCATGGTGCCCAATGTGACCACCTACGTGCCATGGTGCAGGGAGGAGATCGAGGGCGGTAGCCTGCAGGGGTGCCCTGGATGAGTGTGCAGGAATGACTGTCTAAAGTGTTGCACATCCTGAAGATCTGTATGTACTTTTTTAAATTGTAAATATTACTGCGTTTTTATTGGCTTTTATGATTTTAACCAAATCGAATAAAGTGTATTTTGAACTTGAGTGTGCAGGAATCTCCCTTGAGGAAAGCTTTATGAGGAAGGACAAGCGAACACTAGCAGTCTTTACTGAAGTGCGGAAGCTGAGAGACGTGGTGATTCCGAGTGGGGTAGCGTTTAGAGGCCGTTGACCACTGGCTCGCCCCTGGTTTGCCTGCGCTGAGATCCGGAGGGGAGCTATCAGGCGAGAATCCCTCACAGGACTACTAGGACCAGCGGAAGGAAACCAGGATCCCCGCCCGAAGAGAAGAGTGTGCATGGACTCTGCTGGGCCAGCCACTTACTGCCAGTTGTAGTCCCCAAGATGGGTAAAGTGACAGAAAGGAAGGGGTTTGAGGTGTTACAGGATGAGGAACAGGGACATAACATGGATGACGAGGAATCTGCACCTGGAGGTAGCGCGCTCACACAACCCCGGGACCCTTCATTGAGTGACATTATGCAAGCCATCATAACCTCGAGAGAGGCTTTGGAGAAGAGGATGGATGCCATAGGTTCCGACCTTTCTTAGCTAAATGAGGACCATCTGAAGCTCAGGGAGTGAGTGGCGACTAACGAGATCACCCTGAAAGACGTCCCAGACACAGTTAATGCCCTACAAAAGACACTGAATGAGGTGGTGCAGAGGGTCCGTGTGCTGGAGGTAAGAGTGGAAGACAGCGAGGGGCGCTCCTGAAGAAATAGCCTCCGCATAGTGGGAATGTCGGAGCGGCAAGAGGGGTCTGATGCGGTCCAATTCTTGGAGGCATGGATAAAAACGGAAGTAGCGCCGGAGGGCCTATCTCCCTTTTACTCGCTGGAACGTGCGCATAGGGTGTCAGCGCGCTCACCAAGACCTGGGGCCCCACCTCGATCGATGGTGGTGAAACTCTTCCATTACCGGGACCGGGACCATATCCTGCAGAGGGCAAGAGAGCTACAGAATTTGAGTGTTGGGAACAGCAAAGTAATGATCTTTCCGGACTACACCAGGGAGGTGCAACACCAAAGAGCCTCTTTTTTAGTAGTCAAACGGAAATTTCGTCAACTACATCTCCCTTATGCAATGCTGTTCCCGGCCCAGCTACAAGTGACTGCTGACGAGGGTATGCACTTTTTCCTCACGCTGCAGGCCACCTGGGACTAGCTGAAGACCCGAGGGGAGCCTGGTGCGCGTTTGCCGCCTGCGGCCTCTTCTCGCTATCTCTCCCCTGCCATGTTGCCGGTGCAGGGGCCTGTTTCTCCCGCGGACTGGCGTCAGAAACGAGACATGGCGTATTGGCGGTGGCTGCCATCAGCCACGGAACTCTTAGCCCAGCCATTAATACATCAGAGCACTTGAAGAGTGGAGCGGAGAGCCCCAGTTCGAGAAGCGCCCATGGGCTTTTGGATGCAGACCTACCAGTGGTTATCCCGCAAACGACGGATGGTGTGTTCGGATGAAGAGGCACCGGGAATAGTGAGGCTGACTATACGAGGTATCTGCGATGCCTATTGGACCTTGTGATCTCTTAGCTGTGTTGGAGCGGGCTGACTGAGTGAGCCGTAAGAGACATGAGGGGGCCTGGGTGAAGATGCTAGTCTATGGGGGGGGTCGGGAGAGTTTCTGGAGACATCGAATTAGCGGATCAAGCAGCCTCCACTGGGTAGATTTTGTAAGCACAATTGTGTTATTTGGATGGGGTTGCCTCGTTGGGTGCCTGTCCTGGGGAGGGGGAGTTGGGGTTGTATTTCTTATGATGTTTTGTTCGGGGAAAGCAGGCGTGTCATAGGGGTAGGGGTAATGGAATATTGGATGTATCAGTGTCAGCAATGGGACCGGAATTAGGTTACACATGTCTCACTTGGAATGTAAAGGGTATGCACATTATGCATAGGCGCCACAAAATATACTCTCTCTTAATTCGCAGAGAAGTACACATCGCATTGCTCCAGGAAACCCAACTCATTGCGACAGATGGGAAAGCCTTACAGCGCCACTGGAGAGGTCAGGTCTATTACACAACATACTCTACATATGTGAGGGGGGTATTAATCTGGATCAGAGCGGGGGTTCCCTTCCAATGTATGACACAATTGATTGATCCGGAGGGCAGATATGTGGTGATCTAGGGGAGACTCGATGGGAGGGATTTAACACTGGGATGTCTCTATGCACCAAAAGTGGACCAACCTCCCTTTTTTTCTCTCATCTATCTAATAGGCTAGTGACTGTCCTTGCTGGGCCGCTGTTATTTGGGGGTGATTTTAACTGTGTCACGGACATTGACTTAGATCGTTCACATCCTCCCCTCTCAAATGCACCAGCACACAAAGTAGCACTGGCGCATTCTACCTGGCAGCGGACTTGGGGTTTAGTAGACACTTGGCGAACCCAGCACCCTTTGGTTAGGGATTACTCCTTTTTCTCTGCCCTGCACTAATTGCACGTCCACCTAGATGCCTTCTTATGCTCCCCAGAGGTACATGGAGAGATTTGTAATAGCGAGTATCTCACTAGAAATATATCGGACCATAATCCCTTGATGGCCCAGCTGGGTTGGTCGCGAGTGAGAACCAGAATCCCCACCTGGAGATTGCGGCCAGAAGCGCTTGATGACCAGGTCTTTCGAGCCACCATTGCCTACGGCTATTACAGAATACTTTCAGTTCAATGAGGGGACTGCGGGGCTGTGACTGTGGAGTGGGACGCCTGTAAAACAGTCGTGCGTGGGAGATGCAGTTCGGCGGTGGCTGGGTCTCGGACGGTTCTCCTACAAGACATCCATAGGGACGATGATCGCTTGCGCACCCTAGAGAAGGAGCGCTCGGAAAATCCGGCCAAGCAAGTTGACTTGCAAAAAGCCAAAGAGGCAGTAGCAGAAAATGTGGAGCATCTGAGATGCTTCGACTACAAAAAATATATCACACGAGCGCACTCGGAGCGGGATAAGTCGGGGACCTTTCTAGCATGGTTGGCCAACCCGGCCCATCGCAGTTCGGTTGTACTGGAGCTGAGGGACCAGTCTGGGGGGGGCTCGATTCGATCAGCAGGGGATAAACTAATTGTTTTTTTAATATTACACAGAGCTTTATCGCAGCCGTGTTATACCATCTGAGGAAGACTTACTGAGCTTTACAGAGGAACTGGGCCTGCCCGAACTGGATGAGGAGGACGCAAAACTGCTGGAGCGGAATATTGAGGTGAGGGAGGTGCGAGTGGCCATCAAAAGTTTGGCCCGCATTAAAACTCCAGGCTCGAATGTTCTCCTGGTGGAATTTTATCTAACCTACATTGACCTTCTTGCCCCTCGCCTCGCGAACCTATATAATGAAGCCAAAAAGATAGGTAGATTGCCGGTCTCCACCAGGGAGGCGATCATTATTCCTTTACTAAAACCGGGAAAACAACCTTGGGATAGAACGGCTTACCGCCCACTTTCCATGCTTAATTTAGACTACAAAATCCTGAGTAAAATACTGGCAACTCGGCTGCTTTCCCACATGCCCATGCTAATACATGCCGATCAATCTGGGTTCATCCCAGCCCGCAATACAGCGCTTAATATATGACAGCTCCTTCACATTTTGGAGGCCGACTCCTATGAGGTGGATACTGCGGCGGTGTTTGCAGTTTGTTATAACAGTTGACATCGAAAAAACTTTCGACAGTCTGTAATACCATGTAATGAGACAGATGGGACTTGGCCCTGGCTTTGTGCAATGGACGGCCTTACTATACGCGGATTCAACCGCCAGAGTCAAGATGGGAGGAGTGATTTCGGAGGCATGCAAGGTGGGGATGGGCACGCGGCAGGGGTGCCCTTGCTCCCCTTTATTATTCGCTATAGCGGTGGAGCCTCTGGCGGCGCATGCTCGATCGGGACGGGCGTACCAGGGAGTAGACGTTTACGGGCAAGTTCACCATATTGCTTTTTATGCAGATGACCTTTTACTGTTTTTGGCGGATACCAGCGAGGCTCTGCAGGGGGCGAAATCCCTGCTGCAAGCCCTGAGCACAGTAGCTGGATTGATAGGTAATTTGACAAAGTTGTGCCTCTTTCCAGTGTGCAGAGGCAGGCTTCGCCCCCAGAATGCTGACGGGGTGAACTGGGAAGAGAGATGTCTCTCCTACCTGGGTATGGTGATCTACCATGAACAGGAAGATATACTCGAAGGGAACATCGGGAAGGCGATCAGGGGAGCCAGAGCTAACTTTGATTTCTGGGGTACCTTACCATTGTCAGTTCGGGTCGTGTGGCTCTACTCAAAATGGTGACTCTTCCGAGATTACTATATTTCTTCCGAGCCCTCCCGATCTGAATCCCGGCAGAGTATTTTAAGAGACTTAGGGAAATGATCAGCTCCTTTCTATGGGGGACGGGCAGGCGCAGAGTGGCTCTTGGTACACTTATAAGATCTCGAGCAGAGGGAGGACTAGCGGTCCCTGACGATGAAATGTATTACATAGCAGCCCAGATCCAATGGCTCACTGAGTGGGTAGCGAGAGCCACTAGGGGGGAGGGGGAATCGGGCAAAATGTCAGGTCCCCTGTTGGCGTTATCTCGCATAGTCTTGCGTCTCCCGCTCCATGACTTGCATCTTACTCGGGACTTTGCCGTGGCCTGCAAGTGCTGGAATAGATATCTGCAGAGAGGGACCCTTACACACCTGACATACCTTTGAAGATGTGCAGGGCTCTACCGCCTGGGGGCACCTGGCGGAGTTTGGAGGACTGGGAACAGCAGGGGTTGGCGACGATCGGTGACCTCTATGATGAAGGCACCCTAATACCGTTTGCTGACCTTCGAGACTGCCATGAACTACCGGGTGGTGAGTTTTTGCTACACACTGCGCTCATGGTGGTGGTCCGAAAACACTAGAAAGCAGGCCTCATGGAACCACCAACTTCCATGGGTTGCCAATATGTTGTGGTAGCCGCGGGCACCGTCAAGGCAGTAACATGCTTATACAGGCGCATGACAAAGGAAGCCTTGATCCCTCTGACAGCCCTGAAGACGAAATGGGAAACTGACATAGGGGAGGACTTACCAGACATGGCATGGAGTGTCAGAGTGGAAAGGGCCTGGAAAAGTACGAGGCATGCGCGCTTCCAGTTAGTGCATTTTCACATTCTGCACAGGGCATATTTAACACCAATCCGATTACATAAGTACTTTCCGGCCCAGTCAGCGTCCCGCCCAAGGTGCGCAATGTTTGAGGCTGTCTTCAAACATATGTTATGGGAGTGCCCGGCTCTTGATTCTTTTTGGAAGGGGGGACGACCTTGTTGATGGATGTAACAGAAAGGGACCTACAACCGTCCATGACTCATTGCATCCTACACTGGTTTCCACACACCTCGAAGAACAAGATCACTAGTAAATTTATTGACCTGGGGTTCCTCCTAGCTAAGAGAACTATAACCTCTCAGTGGAAAGCAAAAAAGGGTCCCAGCCTGGATAAATGGAGGGCTGAATTTTGTAAATGGGCTGACTGTGAAGGTACTATCCAACTTCAAATTGCACACAGAACGGGTAGTGAGAAGGCGATGGAGAGGGCGAGAGCCTGGGGAAGGCTGGTCATGGAACTTACGCCCCCTGAGAATGAGGATGTTGAGGCACCGGCTGATGACCTTTAGGCCCGCCCACTATAATATACTACACTGCCTCTGGGGCTTCCTCATAAGCCGATGACGCACTGCTACCCCTGTCCGTGGGTGGGACACTGCAATTCGCAACATAGTATTTGGTTCCGTTGCTAGAGACGATCAGGGGCATAGGCCCACTTGTGTTCTAGGTAATACATATCATGACACGTCTGCCGGAGGGTGGGGGGTGGGAGATGGGGGGATGAGGGGGGTATGGTTGTGGGTGATTGAAGTTGGTTAGGAAGGGGGGAGATGGGGAGTACTTGGTTAATAAATCCTGATACAACGGCCACAAAAAGATTGCACTGAACCTGGGAGGAAGCACTGTAAACAAGTGGGTCAATGGACTTTCTGGTGGGAAAAGATGGTGTATCTTGTGCATACTTTGGGGAATGCGTATATATATGATTGAGATGTCATTTCTATGTATGGCATGCTATTTTGTTGATAATCCAATAAAAATGTTTTTTTTTTAAATGACTGACTAGGTATGTGAGTACCTCTATGGATGAGTGGCAGTGTGTGAGTGCCTAAATAGGTGTATGAGTGCATATGACAGTCCTGTAGTGAGTGACCATAAGTATGAGTGACTGTACGGGTGAGTGAGTGGATGCGTGTGCAAACCTAAGAATCAGTGAGTGTGTTTGTAGTTATTGCTGTTGGAGTGTCTATGGTTTTGAGAATGGCAGTCTGCAATTTAGAGTGGGTATATCAAAGGTTATATGAGGGTGTGAGAAGATGCATCAAATTATCACATGGATGATGTAATCAGTGATTTCATCAGTGATGTCATTTGAGATGTCATCATTGATGTCACTGACCATGTCATGAGTGATGTAATATGTGACGTCATCAGCAGTGCATTGCGGGGCGCAAGCTATAGTTAGCTGAACTAACTATAACAGGGTAATTTCTCGAATTTTGTACGAATGAAATGTCCAACTAACTGTAACTTTCCCTAAAATCTTTGTTTTTTTAAATGCTCATTTCTGACTATATCGTGCCTGAAACTTATGGTCTTTTTAGTGAATTTCAAATGTTTTTTAAATGCTAATTTCTAACTAGAACGTGCCTGAAACCTATGATTTTTTTCAGTGAATTTCAAAGGTTTCTAATAATGCCTACAGAGGTAGGACATGTGAAGAAAGAAGAATAAACGCACAGAAAGAAGCAAAAGAAATGCAGAAAGAGGCAACAGAAGTTCACAAAGACGAAGAAAAGGGCAGGAAGAAGCAAGACATGTCCAGAAAGAACCAAAAAGAAGCAGAAAGAGCCCTTTTTGCAAAATAATCCTGTGCCCAAAACTATTTCAGATGGGTACTGGTGGTAACTGACTCTGACTAACCAGGCCTAGAGCCAGTGCTATGCTAAAAGACACTTAGAATACAGTGATAACGACTACATACACTAGGGAACACTATGGGTTGAGGTACCCTAGTAATTAGCATGACCTCCTCTGTAAGGCCCTAGTACATAATAAGGCAGGGGTATTAAAACTACCTTTTAAACGCTCTTCGGGCGCGTTTGCACAGTGGTGAAGGGAGGGGAGGCTGAGGTGATATGTGTGCAAAGATGCTCGATGGCCAATTTAAGTTGGGAGATTAAGTCCCCATGAATCCTGATGGTCCCTGGGGTCCAAGTAGCCAACCAGGTACCTACAGCTGTGTTGCAGCGAGGTATAAAAAGGGGAGTGGCCTGGCTCATCGCTCTGCAACGCAGCACAGTGGAGCTTACTGCAGGTACCTGGTGGGGTTGTTGGCCTCCAGGGACCCTCTAGATTGTAAAGGATTTAATTCCCCAACTTAAAATGCACCACAGGGCGTGTTCGCACACATGTCACCTCAGGCCCGCCCCCTCCCTTCACCACTGTGCAAATGCATCCCATGACACATTTTAAGCTGGGGGATTAGGTCCCCTTGAATCCTGAGGGTCCCTGGGGTCCAACTAGCCCATCAGGTACCTCCAGTAAGTGCCACAGGGCTGCGTTGCAGAGAGATGTACAAAGGGGCATGGCCTCTGAACACCTCTCTGCAACGCAGCTCTCTGGTTCATACTGGCGGTACCTGGTGAGCTAATTGGTGCCCAGGGACCCTCAGTATTCAAGGGGAATTAATTTCACAATTTACAACGCACCAGGGGGTGCGTTTGCACAGTGGTGAAGGGAGGGGGAGGGCCCTGATGTTACATGTGTGCTAACACGCCTGTGGAGCGTTTTAAGTTGGTGGATTAAGTCCCCTGAATCCCGAGGGTCCCTGGGAACCAACTAGACCACCAGGTACTTCCAGTAAGCGCCACAGAGGTGCATTGCAGAGAGGTGTAAAAAGGGGTGTGGCCTGGACCATCTCTCTGCAACGCAGCCCTGTGGTGCTTAATAGAGGTACCTGGTGTGCTAGTTGGCCCCAAGGGACCCCCAGTATTGAAGGGGAATTAATTCCCAATTGTAAAACGCGCCACAGGGAGCGTTTGCAGAGTATTGCTGGGAGGAGGTGGGGCCTCCGGCTGGATTGCAGTGTTTTGTATTGTTTTATCTTTTTAGAAGGGGGCCTTTTTTTGGGCCCTGGGGACCCCATCCCCCAGGGCCTTACCCCATTTTAAAACAAAAACAAATTTTGAACGGGAAGGGGACCGCGTGAGCCCCATTGCCTTGGCCAATTCTAGCCCGGGGACCACATCATGGGGGTCCATGTATATATTAGTGCCCCGGGGAGGTTGCAGTCCCTGGGGCGTGTGGGGGACTTGAGCCCCCCCACATAGGTAAATTTTTAAAAAAGCCCCGGGGGTAGTGGTCCCCGGGGCAGCGGGGTTCGTGTGCCCCCACAATTATAAATAATAAAAGCCTCGGGTGGTGGTCCCCGGGGCTGCAGAAGGTCTGCCTGCCCCCCTCAACTCTGTAATCAAGTCCCGGGGGTGGCAGTCCCCGATGGCTGTGGGGGACCCCACTGTCCCCCGCATACATTTTTTGCGAATGGCCCCGGAACCTGGCCCACCCGGGGGCCTCAATTAAATTAGCTTCCTTTTAAGAAAAATTTTCGGCCGGATAGGAGCACCCAGCATGAATATCACCGTGGGGGTGCTTGTGGGGCCCCCTGAGCAGGCCTAGGGGTCAGGGTATTTTTACCCTGCCCCCTTTTCTTGTTTTGCACCTTAGTTTTTCTGTTTTCTTGTGACTTGGTTCCACTGAGTCCCAAATGGCTGCCAACACTTCCTGGTTTGGAGTGTTGACAGCCAATTAGCATGAAGCTCGTGGTCAGGAAGGGTGCACTGATCCTTTGTGCCTCTAAATATTAAAACTTTTATTTTTTGATTTTCTCAGCAACTACTCTAGTGGATATTTTCTGTTATTTACGATAGCAGCATCTTGTAATTTTTCCCACTGGGGATTGGTATTTATTCAAAGTACTTAAATTGGTGCTGCTATTCTATCAGAGATGCCGCCAAAAGCGCAATGCAATCTTTATTAGCATTTATATATTTTTTGCTATTATATTGCCATGCTTGTTTAGAATGTCTATATATACTGACAGCTCTGGCATGCTACAGATTTACCATGCAAAGATGGCCGCGATGTTTATTTTATTTTGTGCACGTTGTCCTTTGTTTATGTTTACACAAGGAAGTGGTTTTGAAAACTTTATTTATTGTGTAATGTTCTAACATTATTCACCCGTGACCAAGGCGAGTGATCGCTGAAACGGGTTGGGGGTTTGGTTCCATGCACTGTCCTTCCATGCTGGAAATAAATTGAATACCTACGAACTTTTGTTGGATGGCTTAACTGTACGGTGATTATTGCTGGTTTTTCGAGTGCATTCACGCTACGGCTTTGAGCGTGTGGTGAAACGCTACACATGGGACAGGAAGCCTTTGACCCTGAACTTGCACCGCAGTCTGAGTGTCCCGGTTTATCGAAGGAAGTGGAACGTGTATATATATATATATATATATATATATATATATATGTATATATATATATATATATATATATATATATATATATATATATATATATATATATATATATATATATATATTCACTGAAAAAACCATAGGTTATAGACCATATATAGTTAGGGATTAGCATTTACAAAACCTTATTTTACTCACACAAAACCATTGAAATTCGCATATATAGTTAGTTGCACTAACTATATATCGCGCACCCGCAATCCACTGCTGATGATGTCACATATTACATCATTCATGACATGGTCAGTGACATCACTGATGACATCACTGATGACATCATCCAGTGACTGTATGTTTCTGTAAAGTTAAAATATGTCTTACATATTGAAGAATGAGTGGATGTATAAGTGTCTGGATGAAGGATTTAGTAGGTGCATGACTGACTGTATGAGTGAGTGATTAAATGTGTCTCACTGAGTGCATGGGTTAGTAACTAAACTGTCTTAATTTGTGCATCATTATGTCTGTTGTTCTGTAAACTGCTGCATGTGTTGATCAGTAGCTATATGAGTAACTATATGGGTTATTGATTGGTTGCCCAAGTATTTGTATGGGAGACTGAGTGTGTGTGTGTGGGTGGCTGGGAGGTGTGTGACTCTGTGCATAGATGTGTGAACAGTTGATTCACTAGATGTATGGGTTCAAAAGTGCATGTGGAATCAGCTGTATGGGCGGTTGATTGTGTGCATGAGTGTATTGGTGAGTGAATGGATATCTCAGTGCTACATGTCAAAGTAAGAACATATGTAAAACACAGTACATGTGAGAGTTGACATATATAAATAACTGTGCCTAAGAGCCAGTGAATGTGTGAGTGGCTGTATGGATCATTGTAAACTTGTATCAGGGATTGTATAAGAGAGTAAATATGTGTTAGTATATGTTTGAATAAGTAAGGTGTGTATAACTATATAGTTGAGGAAATGGAGGTGTGATTGATTTTTTGCATGACTGACTAGGTGTGTGAGTAACTTCATGGATGAGTGACAGTCTGTGAGTGTCTGTTTACACTGATTGTATCGAAGGTTATATAAGAATCTGAAGAGGTTCATCGTATTATCAAATGAATGATATCATCAGTGATGTGATGAGTAATGTCAAATGAGATGTCATCAGTGATGTCATTTGAGATGTCATCAGTGATGTCATTTGAGTTGTCATCAGTGATGTCATCAGTGATGTCACTGACCATGTCATGAATGATGTAATATGTGACATCATCAGCAGTGGATTGCGGGAGCGCGATATATAGTTAGTGCAACTAACTATATATGCGAATTTCAATGGTTTTGTGTGAGTAAAATAAGGTTTTGTAAATGCTAATCCCTAACTATATATGGTCTATAACCTATGTTTTTTTCAGTGAATTTTCAAGGTTTTGTAAATGCTAATTCCTAACTATATATGGTCTATAACCTATGGTTTTTTCAGTGAATTTCAATGTTTCTTATATTGCAAATATCAAAAACTGTTAAATGTATTATTCTTTTAAATGAAAAATATATTTTATATGTTTGTAATATAATTTTTTTATGCCTCTGCCAAACCCTAACCTCTTAATAGCGCACTGTGGTGGAATTGATTTTGGGACTATGACTGGGGTTGGTCTGGAAATGCTTTTAAAGGACACCTATCATCAATTGATGACACTTTTTCCCCAAACTGCCTTGGTATATTCCAATATATGCCAATGACAGAAATGGAAGTGGTCCACCCAATTTTTTCCACAATTTGAGAAAGCACGGAAACATGTGAATAAATCTGTTTCTGCTTACATGAGAGAATTTACAATGGGTTTAATATACAACAACACTTGCGTTACAACATGCAAGACATCTGGAGAGGAGATGGTGTGCACTTCTCCGATGAGGGGAATAGAATATTCCTCCTGAATTTAAAACTGTGCATTGGAACCTACTTGAAGTACCTTAATTAGCCACAGAACCCAATAGCTCTTTTCATTGCTTCCCTACCTCTGATCATTCAAAACGTTTATCTTTTTCTAACTTTTTTTTTTTTTTCACCAAAGTACGCTCCCCGGTTCGCTCACCGGTGCGCGTACCGGGCGCTCTCCCCGCGAAATTTTTCAATTTTTCTTTTTCATTTTTGCATATATCAACGTCCTAAGCCCCCCTCAGAAAACCTAGAGGGTCACAAAGTGTCTACCGTGCCCCCTTCTACCCATTCCGAACATTGTTTGTCCTCCATCTTGTGTCTCAATTCTACCGATACACAAAATGGAGGACTACCGTAACGCTGCCGGTTCGCGTACCGGGGCGCACATCGGTGAGCGCTCGCTAAAAAAAGGTGGAAAAGTAATTTACAGAAAAACCACTAGAGACACTTTCATCAAATATAGAATAGGCCCTACTACATAGCAGTCCCTACCATTTACCCAAAATTGATGGAATTCCATTGAGAAAATTATGCTGTAGGCCTGACTAAATATCCTGAGGTAAATTACCTAAAATGTTATTTTAAAAACTGAAGTATGTTGTGCACTTTAAGTTAATTAGGAAAAAAAATTCTGATAGTTATATACTATCCCTCTGTAATAGTTATAGAATAAGATAGACTTTTCTGTTATAGTTATGGATGGAGTTAGGCTTGTATTGTATAATTATGAATTTACTTAGGCTTTATCACATACACTTTTTTATATTTCTACTTCCAGTCTGATACCATACACTGCCCAAAGATAAAATCACTGTTAAAAAAACCAAACTACATGTCTGAACTTAAACCCAACAGTGCCCTATCTCTACTGATATATTTTTTTTAAATTCAAATTACAGCACAAAAATGGAAGGAGAGCAAAAATATACCATCAAAATTGTTCTGGAAAGCAACAAAGATACAGATATTGAACACAATGACTCTAAATTCTTTGATGAATCACGGGACTATGAACTTCTTCAATGTGTAGAATCAGTAGATTTCCTGATTGAAAATGAGGACATTTCTGACAATCAAATATTAGAAGTTCTTTTAAATTTTGAAAACTAATCTGAGAAATAAATTTATATTTAATAATTCAAAAATTGTTTGAGACATTATTCATTTTTATATGTATTTTTTAAACTAGTACCAAATTGATTATAATGTAAAGTCAGACTTTAAATATACTGTACAACCTTTTTGTGTAACATAGTAAGTTTGCTCATAGTTACTTCCTTTCTCCCACTATTTTATCTCCAATGTGTATTTAACATCTCTTTTTCATCTCCTGCCTCCATATTCTTTCTGCTTTCCTCACATACTATGCTATGACTTCCATATACCACAATAACTTCTGAAACAACATGCAAGATATCTACAAAGGAAACGGTGTATTTTTATTTTTAGACTCTGCATTGGTACCTACATGTTGGTACTTAAATAAAAATTTTTAAAAAAAAATACAACAAAAAGAACAATCAATATACATACATTATTTGAACATTCTTTCATTCTATTTTCCCTATATTACGCTCCCCGGACCGCTTCCCGGTGCGCGTACCAAGCGCTCCCCCCGCAAAAAAAATGATAATAAAAATTATTTTTTTTTGCCCCACGGGGCCCTTTTAAAGCCCCCTCATCAAACCTAGGGGGTCAGGGAGGATGTACTCTGCCTCCTTATGCTCATTTCCCCCTTTGTTTTTGCCACATCTTGTGTCTCGATCCTACCGAGACACAAGATGGCGGCCGCTCCGGACTGTTTAGAATGTTCACAGTCACCGGGGAACCAATCCGCTTCTCATCGCGAAGTTCCGTTACGCGTCAGGTACGCGAACCGGGGCGCTAACCGGGACGCTGCTACAGATATGTCTGTTTTTTAAAACGTTAATTTCTCAAAATGCACTGGAGCACATATTTTAAGACATAGCAAAGGCACGTCGGGCAAACCATGTCTCCAATTTTGCCAAGTTTCGTGTAAATCCATTCAGCCGTTCGAGCTAAAAGTGATTCCAACCGCCCTATTGAAAAATGAATGGGAAAAACGCATTTTGGAACCCCCCTTTTTTCTCAGCCCCCCCTTGATGAAACCCCCCCAAATTTTCAGGGGCTGCTCAGAAACAAAATTTGCCATTTTCCTGAAAATTTCAGCCAATTCCGTCCACAAACGCCAAAGTTTTTCGACATAGAATTTTCAGAAATCCCATAGGAAAAAAATCCTAACTATATATACCTACTGGCGACCGCCAGTAGGTAATATATATATATATATATATATATATATTCAATGAAAAAACCATAGGTTATAGTCCATATATAGTTAGGAATTAGCATTTACAAAACCTTATTTTACTCGCATAAAACCATTGAAATTCCATATATAGTTAGATGCGCTAACTATATATCGCGCACCCGCAATCCACTGCTGATGATGTCACATATTACATCATTCATGACATGGTCAGTGACATCACTGATGACATCACTGATGACAACTCAAATGACATCACTGATGACATCTCAAATGACATCACTGATGACATCACTGATGACAACTCAAATGACATCACTGATGACATCTCAAATGACATCACTGATGACATCACTGATGACATCTCATTTGACATTACTGATCACATCACTGATGATATCATTCATGTGATAATACGATGAACCTCTTCAGACTCTAATATAACCTTAGATACAATCAGTGTAAACAGACACTCACAAACTGTCACTCATCCATGGAGTTACTCACACACCTAGTCAGTCATGCAAAGAATCAATCACACCTCCATTTCCTCAACTATACAGTTATACAAACTTTACTTATTCAAACATATACTAACACATATTTACTCTCTTATACAATCCCTGATACAAGTTCACAATGATCCATACAGCCACTCACACATTCACTGGCTCTTATGCACAGTTATTTATATATGTCAACTCTCACATGTACTGTGTTTTACATGTGTACTTACTTTGACATGTAGCACTGAGATATCCATTCACTCACCAATACACTCATGCACACCGTCAACCGCCCATACAGCTGTTTCCACATGCACTTTTGAAACCATACATCTAGTGAATCAACTGCTCACACATCTATGCACAGAGTCATACACCTCCCAGCCACCCACACACACACTCAGTCTCCCATAAAAATACTTGGGCAACCAATCAATAACCCATATAGTTACTCATATAGCTACTTATCAACACATGCAACAGTTTACAGAACAACAGACATAATGATGCACAAATTAAGACAGTTTAGTCACTAACCCATGCACTCAGTGAGACACATTTAATCACTCCCTCATACAATCAGTCATGCACCTACTAAATCCTTCATCCAGACATTTATACATCCACTCATTCTTCAATATGTAAGACATATTTTAACTTTACAGAAACATACAGTCACTGGATGTTGTGATCAGTGATGTCATCAGTGATGTCACTGACCATGTCATGAATGATGTAATATGTGACATCATCAGCAGTGGATTGCGGGTGCGCGATATATAGTTAGCGCATCTAACTATATATGGAATTTCAATGGTTTTATGCGAGTAAAATAAGGTTTTGTAAATGCTAATTCCTAACTATATATGGACTATAACCTATGGTTTTTTCATTGAATTTCAATGGTTTTTTGAAAGCTAATATTTGTATCTGTAAAATGTATTCTTCTTTAAATCATAAAATATATTGTACATGTTTTTTATACATTTTAAAAAAAAATAAAATTTGTTCCGCTCCTAGTCCGCGAACTGGTCAGCTTCCCGTTAGCTGAATTCAAAGCCGCGACTTGGTGCGCGAGCCGGTAATCGTTCCTTAAGCGTAACTGTTACGTTATCATGACGTTTTGCGTTGTCGCGTAATACATTATCCGACGCGCCAAGTTAGCGGACCCGGAAGCGGATTGGATAGTGGCGCAAAGCGCGAAACGTAAAGACAGCAGGTCATGTGACTCGATAATAACACTTTTCATTAGTTCATTTCACTTTTGGTTTCCTAATGATGTAATACTAGGTCATGTGACCTAAAAATAACACTTTTCATTGGTTCAGAACTTTTGCTTTTCCCAAGTCATGTAAACCCCTCCTTCTTTCCTCACTCTGACTTTCATCTTGGTGAGAGAAAGACCATTTACCTGAAGTTCAACAATGGCTTCCATTCTTGCTGCAGCTGGTACACCCCCACCACCACCTCCACCTCCTCATAAGAAGAGAGGACCACCAAGTCAATTTACCTCCAACAGAGAGCAGGAAGAGGAGGAAGAAGAAGAAGAGGATCCACATCAACAACAATTTATCCCAGAGTTGCCCCGTGTTTCAAAGAGAAAAACTAGTTTCATCTGGCAGTTTTTTTCCATCCCTCCAGGGGAGAAGAAGGTGAATGCGAAATATGTCACCTGCCTCATCTGTGATTACAGATTGTCAAGAGGCACAGAGAAGAAATATAGTATGGGCAACTATACTATGCATCGACATATGACCAGGTGGCATCCCTTGAACTACAGCCGGGCTGAGTTAAGGGACCTACAAGACAATCCCCCGACAACTCCTGTGGCCAGATCAACCTCATCAATGTCTTTGTCAGGAAGAGAGGCACAGGAAACTGTGCCAAATATTCAACCAAATTTCCAACATATGAGGTTTACTTGTATATATTGCGGTGCAATGTTGTCGTATGGGAACATGAGCATCAATTTGATTAATATGGTGTTCGAAAACCATAAGTGCCCTAATGCACCCAAGAAGTAATTTTTTTTTTGCTCCTGTTGAGCCGTTTTCAATGCCTGTTTTTTTGTTGTTTCCCCTCCATAAAAAACACAAAAAAAACATAAAACTGTTCTAAAAATACAAAAAAATCAAAAAATGTTCAGAAAAAAAAAAATATATATAAAACAACAAAAACAAAAAAAAAAAGTTCTTTTCAGAACTACCTCCCCTTTCAAATAAAATTGCTAGAATGTTTATCACTCTGGCAAGCTCTATTTCTTTTGGTTCGCTTCAAGTTCGCTGACCGGTTCGCGAACTTTAAGCGAACTAAAAAAATATTTAAAAAAAAAAAAGAAGAGTTAGTATAAGGGAAGTAAACAGAGAATAATGTAAAAAGAAAGACAGCTATAGAGAGTAAATGAGAGATAGTGTCAGTGACATCATCAGCAGTGCATTGCGGGTAAAAAGAGTAGAAAACATTTACCTTATAATTCTTGTTACCTTTTTAAAATATTTTTTCATACTTTCAATCTGTAAAACAGAGAATAAACATTTCCAAAAATATTAAAACATGTACTTAAAAATTAGAAAAGACAAGGGAAAAGGTTCAAGAACAAACAGTTTTTCAACAACTTTGACATTTACAGAAGTCTCTGCTTCTCTACGTCCCCTACACAATCCTAAATATATATATTTTACAAAAAACTGTATCTTGATGTTGAAGATGTAAAGCCATTATAAAATTTTCTCTAATATTTTAAATGATAGTTTCAGGATGCAAATAAGATGTCTGCTTTGAAGAGCTTTCTTTGAGGTGAGGCCTATTCCTTTTAAAAAAAACAGTACCCGGAAATACAGCACTATAAGCATTAAAATTGACACAAAAGACTCAGTTTTTCCATATCTACCTCACATTTCTAAATGTATATCATAAGTACAAACAGAAGAACATTAATTATACATGTTAAATGGTTTATTTTTGCTGTTCTCAGAATGTATCAAATTTCACTTAAATCAGTGACTTGAAGATATTCATCATGTAACAGCGGGGAAAAAAAAACACAATCAAAATGACTGTGTTTAAAAAACCCATACAACCTAAGAAATCTGATTTCAAAACTCCTTAAAATTAACTTACTTTCAATGACGTCGAAGGATCTCCTATGAACAGCATCCACTCTGTTGTGCTATAAATATTTTCAGCCCGCCACTTTCTGAAAGAAAACCTCCATCGATACGAAAAATATGTTACATAGAAAAAAAGACTTCTCTCATTCTATCACATGTTTCCACTAGGCCAAATCATGTTGCCGCGATTCGCAAGTCTTGTAATTCTTCCAATCAAATCCCGACATTTTCTATTTTCGCAACTTGCAAAAAGAAAACATTTGAGATTATTTTCACAATCCTGGACTACTAATATCTTATTCTTCTTTGTCACTCATGTTCTCCTTTTCCTATGACACTGATACTGCTTACTATGAAGCAGACTTACTTGCATCAGGTTTATATAGTCGGATTTTACAAAATAACATTATAATTAAAAGTTTTGGACCAATAATCTAGACAGCATTGCAGACTTACATTCCCTCAACTTGATGAACCTTTTCCAATTCTTCACAGGAAATCTCGAGATTCTTTCTTTAAAATTTTGGTTTTAAAAACACCAGGTAAGAATTTTTAAGGTCAAAAGGCAATTTTTTTTTGAAACTTACAACGGAATCATTGCAGAATGACCAGCCGTTTCGAGACTTTAAATAAGCTGTATAATGTCCTGAAGTTGTTGAAGGACCATCGTGATAGATAATTGCTACAGTTACAAAAGTCCTTCCTGATATTGAAAGCTGAGAAGCCACAAAATTTTTTATTAAAGTTGACAATTTTGATCCATCAGGCCTACATCGTTGGATCATTAAAATGACATACTGTCCATATCTACGTATAAGTAATGTTGACATCATTTCAGATTTACATTGGCTACACTCCATGTTGTGATCCGCTGCATTTACTAGCTTATTAAAGGAGACTGATTTACTGTCTGGCAAAGTTAAATATATAAATCTTTCTGAGTCTACACTAGTAGTACTTGATACCCTACAATTCTCGCAGTCATGCTGCCATTGATAAGAAAGCCCAAACAGGTGATCTACATCTACACCCTCAACTTGCAATATATCAAGCATATACATTAAAAATTCCTGACAATCTTGCTGATTATTTTCAGAGAAGTCTGTTTGACCTGAACATTCATCTAACAGATAACGAACTTCAGACACACTTTCTACTTTTGTTCGATCAGTGCTTCATTTCTCGAAAACAGAATTCAACAAACAGCATAAAATTTGTTCAGAATTCAACAGAATCTGTTCTTTTAAACTCTCTAGTGAAAAGAGAACATTAACCACTACATTTGCATAGCAGTTGACACCAGAACTGTTTTCAAATTGAAAACCGACAACATCTTCAACAGAATCCACTTTCTTTCTGCTAACAATTTTCGGTTCATTGACTTTTAGTCTTTTTGCAACAACCTCCCTACTATTACTGCTATTTCTACGTTTGCGGCCTACCACACGTTTCTCAAACAAAGGATATTGAGGCAAATGTGGCGCATACTCTCTTCTTAACCTATTGTATTCCTTAACACAATCTAGATCCGCACAAATGTTTGTGACATCACAGTCAATCAAGTACAATCCCGATAAAGTTCTAACTCGTGACAATGCCACATATGCCATACCCTCCTTGAACACAGAACTGCCAATATTCACCAATGCACAGTCTACACTTAAACCTTGCGATTTATGGATTGTCACCGCATATGCCAAGCAAACAGGAAACTGTTTACGGCGAACATATAAATCTTTAACAAGCAAAAACCTAGCAGAACAACGACCAATTTGCTGTACTTCCTCAATGCCATCAAATTTAATTCTTAAAAATTCTATTCCATCTCTATTTCTGTATTTCTCAAAATCAACAACATTACCCATTGATCCATTTACCAGACCTCTTTCTACATGTAAATTACTTCTCAAAATAATTCGGCAATTTAAACACACATTCAAAGTCTTTTCAAAACCCGCTGTTTTAGATATAGTCTTCTCTAATGAATCCAATTTTGATTTCAAATTGTCTGACAAAATAATTGTTGATCCCATATGCTCTAATTTGTCGATAGCTTCAAGTTTCACAATCTCTTGCTTTTCTAAATTCAACATTTTGTTGTTGAAGATGGCACATTCTGCAAGAGTTGGCATGAGACATATCCCGGATTTCTTCTCAGTAATTTTCTGAAAAATATTCTCAGGCACAATCTCTTGTTTGGGATATAAATTTGACAGTAATCGTGCATTTAAAGCTTCTTTCCCATGCTCAGTCACTTTTCCAATTCTAATATCTTGTAGAATATTCTTGTAATCTTCATCCTTTGCCTGACGCATATTTTGATGCAGTTCTGCATAATTGAAGTTTAACCATATATTGACGTTGCCAATGCTCCCTAGGCACTTCCTGGTATCTTCATGCGTGAGTATTTTGAACACAGGTTGACCTTTTACTGGTGTCAGCTGCAGAAGATCTCCGAAAACAATGATGTGTTTCCCACCAAATAACACATCATATTCAGTTTTAAGTACTTCTTGCATTCTCAAATGCACAAAGGCAAGCATGACATTGGAAACCATGCTTACTTCGTCAATGATAAGTAGTTTCATTTTCCTCAAGACTCTTAAAACTTCACAGCAAGTATCTCCAGATAACTTGTTGTATTGTAATTTGTTGTCATGCTCCACCGGCAGCATCAGTAGACGATGCAAAGTAATACCTTTAATGTTATGTGCTGCCAGTCCAGTAGGAGCGGTGACAACACAAGACAGCGATGACTCAGTCCTTTCCTTCAAATAACAAGAGATTGCTTTAATGAGGAAACTTTTTCCAGTTCCCGCTTCTCCACTCACGTACAGTCGGACAGGCTTCAACGATGTACATGAGCACTTGTTCTTCTCATGACTTAATCCGTGCTCAATTTCCGTGGTAACTTCATCATATATTTTCCTCTGCTCAACGTTGAGTTGTTTTTCCAAGTCTTCTAAGTTAACTGAATCCTCCTGAGCATGTGCCATGGCTCTTTCCACTTCATTCATAGCAGTGGCAGCGATAATAGGTCCTCCAAGTGGATCTTGACTCAATGAAACAGAACTCTGACTGTCCTGAGAACTGTCTCTGGCAATCTCGGCTGCAATCGTTGCTTCCTGCTCAATTTCCAAAGTTAGCATTTCTTGATATTTAGAAAAAGCAGGACATTCTATGGACTCCTTGGCTGCATTGAAAGAGTCTTCGTAACAGAGGAAATCTCCAAGCAGTTCCTCTTCTGCACGCCAAGGCTTGAAAAGTTGCAAAAGTGCTAAATAAAAAAACTCCTTTTTTTCTGGAGATTCACCACTCAATTTTCGATGGTTTACTAATTGGCATTTTCTTTGCTTGACCAGGCATCCCTCACTTCCAATTACAGCATACACTCCTTTCTCAATATCTTCTTTGATGTTCCTCTTGAATATATAATTTTGGAGAACCTCATATAGACAAACATTCTCAAGGTGACTGCTTCGATTTGGATAATATGTATCCAACATGTTGGTCTTCAAAATGTCGGTACTGTTTGGTTCCTTTTCTGCCAAATACTCAATTTCCCGGACAGGTTTTAGAACTCGATTTCGCGTTGCAGCAAGACCAAGACTCGCCCAAACTAGACTCCTGGATTTGGCATAGAGACTTGCTGAAGACAACCGGTCAGAACATTCGTAAGCTCCGATTTCTCGATGCGACAACATCTTCAGACTGAAACTGTACAACTTCTTGCTGAGGCTCTTTTCATGAGAAATATCCTCCCACATATCCTTCAGTTCGGTCTTTTCTTTTTTGGTGATGTAAGATGTCACATACCGAGCCACAGCCATACAGTTGTCAGCCACAAACTGTATATCCATGTTAGCATTCCACATGGACAAAATCACTGGGTTGTAGTCATTGATGTACTTGGACTCTTCGTTCCTTTTCAAATTGTATGTATTCTTGGGTGATTTCCTCGTCACATTATGTCGCAGCGAAGACATCAAACTGTTCACTCTTCCTTTAGAAATCACAGGTCGTGGAAAGTTGAAACGACATTTGGTGTAGAACTTGTCCTTGTTTCTGAATTTACGACGACAGTACTTTCCACAACGATGGCTTTGGAAACGTAGAACTTGTTCTCTTAGACTTTTCTTCTCCGTTGCGTTTGGAACAGCACACGTAGAATACTGTTCGATGAAATTCATCACTAAGTCATCCGGATCTGTTCCAAATTTAGGTGCATCCTTGATCCACAACAACATATGTATATGAGGAGCACCTCTTGCTTGGTACTCCTTTCTCCAGAAGAAATCCAACACCTCTCCAAGAGGTGGATTCTTTTTATTTGTGATGAAAGACATCATAGCTTCAAATCTATGATTGAAGTACCTGCATACATTCACTGGATCCAAAGAACACAGTTCTCCAGGTGTCTTGAATTCAATGTTTTCAATATTTCCATTTGCCTCTCGTAGAAATTCAAGTAAGTCTTCCCAGCCATACTCGGCACAGCTCAGAGTGAGGAACCATGTTGGAGTTCCTAAGTTCCTCAGCATACATTTTAAATCACCATGACGACGGTACCAGTACTCATTAGTACCACGCTGACACGCCATGAGATTAATTAAGTGAGAATCCAAAATACTGTCTTGGACATTGACTTTATGCATAAAGTCACTTGCCGAGATGTTTCGCATCTGTATACCACTTTTTAAGATGTGGTTCACTGCATATGACAGTCCAGACAGATCGCTTTCAAACAGGAGATGAAACAAATAGGGAATGCATTGCCGAAACCTAGGATCTGCTGCATACAATCGTAAAGTCCGGTATTCAGACGCAGGAATTTGATGAGGTCGCTCATCATATCTTCCTCCTTGACCTGTGGGAAATAGCTGTGGGAAACACCGAGCTTCCAAACTTTCCTCCCAAACACTAATGGGACTCCCTTTGGCTTGTTTCATTTGAAACAACTCAATAGCATTCCCCATGACTTCCTTGGAATGCAAAGGATGAACACTATAATGTTCATATATTTCTTCACTTTTAGAGGCCTCTACTTTCTCAATTTGGCCAGCACACAAATCGCTATCCTCTTCATCACTTACTTCCTCTTCTGCAACATATACATTCTTATAGTACTTATTATTTTTCTTCAAATACACTGTTGCCTTTTTGACTTTCCTAACATCCACTAAATCTTGCCATATTTTCTTATTCTTTGTCGGAACCCCATTAACCAAGATAACCAGAGGTTCCTCTTCCACTTCTTCTATTCCAATTGTGTTAATGTTTTTGTTCAAATCTAGAGGCAAATAAACAACTCTTCCCTTTAATCCTCTCTGTAAATCTGCTGGAGGCAACTTCCCTGTCTTTGGCTCCATTCTTACAATAGCCTGAAAGGGATGGATACTTTGAATTAAAATAGATTCATAAGTATTTAAATCCTTCAATTCAGAAGGAATCTCAACCAATTCCAGATTATTATGAACTGCCCTAGCAGGCATCTGGTTTTGGTTTAATTTATTACAACAATAAGTACACACACGTTGATCCGATCCCAAATCAAAATAATTTTCTACCATCAAGTATGTGGCAAAATCCTTCCATTCACTATTATTTTCCCTTTCACTTTTTGCATATAAATCCACTACCTTAGTCTGATTCTTATAATAAGTGCGTCGACAACATACACAAGTGAAATTAGGCCTCTCACTTGATTTCATCTGAAACGTGGCAATTTCCTTCTGAAAATTATCTGTACTGGAAACCTGTACATTATCTTCCACATTACCCTCTACTTCTGGGTCAATTTGAACATTCTCATCTTTACTACCAAAGTAACAAAACTCAATTTCTTCACAAATATTCTTCACATCTATTTCAGAACCATGCAAAAGAGCAGCACATAATTGTTTAAGCATAATTGCTGGACTCTTAGCATAATACAACATTCTCACTAATTTTCTCACTTTATTATGATGCACTGCTAGCATCCTGAAATGATGAAAAACACTCTGGCATACTCTCCTGGAAAGACAAGCCAGTGAATGACCACGCAAACCTGTCATTTGTCTCACTCTGCAAGGATCTAAATCTTGCAACAACTTCATTTTCTGCTTCAAACTTTTCTTATTAAATGTCCGTATAAAATCACAAAGCAAATTGATGGAAACCTGTCGCACACTGCAAATAGAACTACACTTCCAAATGTACACAGGACCCTTAGGACGTCTTCCTAAAACCTCATCACTTAGCGCCTCTTCTGTCTCTGTTGTCACAAGTTGTTCTTTTTCAACTGGACAACCATCCTTCACTTCATAAGCTCGACCACTGATGTCAACTGCATGCACCAAATCATTATCCTGAAAATAAGTCTCCTCATTAAAAAATGCCTCAGAACTTGAACTATGCATCCATTCTCCGGAAAAAAACTTCACAAAAGTTAGTACGATTTACTACTCTCTTCCATCTACTTTTTGTTTTGAAATCAGAAATGACCTTGCTTAGTTTCCTAATTCTATTGATTACCAAAATAAACAACTTTCGCTTAATTTCAAAAGCATGATCAATAATTTTCTCTACATTTTTCTTCTTCTTATAAAATGCCGCTTTCTGTTGGCCTTTCTTTTTAATATTTTTCAATAAATTAACTAATATCCTATTACGGAACATTCGATTTCGAATGTCCCTAAACTGTTGTTTCCTTCTACTATCATGCACAGAGTTATCTCTTCCTCTACCAGTAACATTTGTGATGGGTCTCTCCTTTCCATTTAAATTACTTTTCTTTTTGTGAACTGAAACATTTTTTTGAGCAAAACTTTTTTTACTACAAATATTTCTTAAGAATGATTTCGTACTCTTACCCGGACCTTTCTTGGTGTTTTGACAAGTATTTGGGGAAGAGGACTGCTGCAATAAAACATCATCCTGCTGTCTTTGACGTTTTCTAGCCTTTCTTCTTCTACTTTTGGAAGGCATTTTACAAACTATGAAAGAATCTGCAGTTGAATCTGTGGAAAAATATAATATAAAATGTTATTAACCACTATTACCAAACAGTAAATAAATAACAGTCATCTAAAACTTAATGCCGTACTAATTATTTAACATAGCAAATATTTTCCACCAGCACTGCATCACAAAAATGACACTCAATGGTACAAAACAGGCATACAACACTCATAAATCACTCCCTAATATTTTAAATCATTAATTCAGGATGACGATAAGATGTAGCCTATCTAAAGATTTGTTTAGGCCCAGATCTTTAGACTGGGGTGAATGTGTGTCATTGATCCACATTCAGTCCATCACCTGTTTTGTTTATTTGAGGTGAGGCCAACACATGGTTGCAGATAAGATTATCACTGAAAAAAAACAAGGTAAAAAAACATGTGAAGTCCTACCAATGAAGTAAATCATTAAATGAAAACCAATACATTTCTGGAAATATGCACTACTAGTGCTTCATAAGATGTTTTGGGTCATATTTATCAGGCATTTGAGTGTGTAGTATGCTATTTTACGTTGTTCATGGTGCAAATTTATTGTAAATACGCTCCCACCTGCGGTTGGCAAATTTAGATTTTGATTATGGGAGTTAGATAGGCATGTTAATAATTTCCCAAAAATGGTGTATAACCCCAAACAACCTTTGAAGCAAATGCTCTTAGCCATGTTATCCACCTCCCATTGGATAACATGGCTAAGAAGTGCTTGCAAATGTGAAAAAAAACGGCCGCAATGCATGAATATCGCAGAAAAATCAGCGATATTCATACATTTTACAGCAAATGCTCTTAGCCATGTTATCCACTTCCTATTAAATAACATGGCTAAGAACTGCTCAGGGCCCCATGAGGAACGCTTTCCATTTAAAAAGGGAAAAATAACATCAAAGACACTAAAATGCCTTCTAAATATGACCCCAAACAACCTATGAAGCTCTAACAGTACATATCCTGAAATTTAATTGATTTCAAAATTCGTTTTTAAACACAGCATATAAATCAATTGTATACCTGCATTCATGAAGAAATGACTTAAAATGTCCTTGAGACACATGAAAGTGTTTTCTGGAATGCCCTAGCACCATTTTTGGGACACTATTAACATGGCTAGGTAACTCCCATAATCAAAATCTAAATTTGCCAAGCGCAAATGGGAGCGTATTTACAAGACACTTGCCCCAAGAGGAACACTTTCCATTTAAAAAGGTAAACATAACATCGCAGAAAAGTCAGCAATATTCATGCATTATCCAGCAAATGCTCTTAGCCATGTTATCCACCTTCCATTGGATAACAGAAAGCTGATTGGCTCTCCGGTGTCTGTCAACATTCTAAATAGTCCGTAGCGGCCGCCATCTTATCTCTCGGTAGGATCGAGAGAGAAGAAGAGGTGAAAAACGAAGGGGGAATTTATTGAAAGGGGGCAAGGTATACCCCTCTTGACCCCCTAGGAATGTTGTTGGGGTTATTAAAGGGTCCCGTGGGGAAAATAAAAAAAAAATGATTTTTCACGGTAGAAGCGCTTCACGGGCCGCAAACTGGGCCGCAAACTGGTAGCGAAACGGGAATTCGCCATTTTGTGCTTCGTTTTAATTGTTTAGAGACAAAAATTGTCGCCGCACATCGGCCACAATGCATGAATATCGCTGAAAAGTCAGCGATATTCATGCATTATCCAGCAAATGCTCTTAGCCATGTTATCCACCTTCCATTGGATAACATGGCTAAAAACCGCTCTGTGCGTGAGCTTTTTTTTTTTTTTTTTTTGCTGCTTGACGTTTGTTAACGTTCGATTCGATGGAAATCAGGAAGTGTTGAACACCATTTTGTCACTGCGAGTAAATATTTTATTATAAATGAATCCTTATTGATAAACATTGTCTGCGCCATCTTGCGTTTTTGACCAATGCCACAATTTTGTCGTGCACGGCAGCCATTTTAGATGCCTTGACCAGGGCCACTCTCTGCACGCCGCCGATTCTCAGCATGGCTCCCCACCCTCGCACGCATCTCCCCCACGCAATGGTCACCCCCGCTCTCTCTCTCATGCATGGGCCATATACTTCCCCCATCTGCGCTGATCTTCTCTGAGAATTACACCCTGTGCCCGCTCGACACCTCCCTTTCACCCTATTCACTACCGCACCCTCTGACACTTCTCTTCCTCTGTGTCCGATTGTCCAGGCCGGACCTAGGCTATCACCTAGCCCTGCGGATGTAGTTTATGGCTCCAGCTGTAGAGTATCCAGACATGCCAACCCTCCCGATTCAGGTGTGAGACTACTGATTTCAGTGCTAGTCTTTCGCTTCCCGATTCCTGCAAGGAAAAACCCGGGGGCATATTTCTAACAACTAGCGGTAATTTTTGTCTCTAACTTGTTTAGAGACAATAATTATCGCCGCACTTCGGCGAATTTTATCGCACATAAATTGATTTCTTAAATCGTTTTTAAAAACAACATATCTGTTTCAGCTTACATAACAAACCATGGAATGGGCTCCATGTACCACAATAACTTGTGTTACTGCATGCCAGAATGTTACACCAAATATGCAATTACAATTTCTCTATAAAACTAATTCTATTACTATATCACTAGAGACAAAACCACATTTTAAAAACACAGCTTTCTTCATCATTTTCTCCTTAAATCATACTATTCTCTATCTAAATTAAATAAATCTTTTCTCACCTTAGCAAATATTGTTTGAGTTTTGAAAACAGTCTCAGAAATACACCAAATTGTCTTCAGCAGAAGAAAAAGGATGCACTCCAAAGGCTGCAGCTATTGAAAGCACAGAAATACAGATATTCATTTCACATATCTCTCATATTAGCCAATCATACCTCTTCCCTCACTTTTTTCAAATCAAAACCCTTCCCCCCTCTGCCCTCTCTCCCTTGTTTCCATAGCAACCACCTCCTGGAAGACCTCTCATGTTTGCAAATTCACACAACAATGTTTCAATTGAACTCTGAACTCTCAGTGCACCTTCGTATCCAGAGCAATCTTTCAATAAATGTTTCTTCCTTGACCATTCAAATTACATCTTTCAAAGAACACATCCATGCACCCTAACTTTCTGTTTTCAGAAATGGAAATGCACCAATCACTGCTAATGAATCATTAGCATTGTAAATCCACAGTTTTTTTTCTTTAGAAACTCCTACTGTTTCAACTGCCCTTTCATTACCACACTTCATCTGACTGCAGAACAACCTTCTCCCACCATGTTTAAGGTCTGGATTGTTGGACATAGTTACATCCACTGGGCTCAAAGGTATGCTGAGAGCAGAAATTTACCTAACCTCAATTTACAAGATGTGGAAATTAAGTGGTTGGGCCAAAGAGGATTAAAATGTCACCAATTGATACCATTGGTGAAAACCATTATGCATTTGCCAAAACCTGACCTGTTAATAGTGCACTGTGGAGGTAATGATTTGGGCACTTTGACAGGGGTAGGTCTGGAAATGCTTTTAAAGGACACCTTTGAGCAATTAATGGCACTTTTTCCTCAAACTGCCTTGGTATATTCCAATATATGCCAAAGACAGAAATGGAGGTGGTCCAACCAATTTTGTCCACAAATTGAGAAAGCGAGGAAGCATGTAAACAAATCTGTTTCAGCTTACATGAGAGACCATGGAATGGGCTCTCTGTACAACAATAACTTGCGTTACTACATGCAAGATATCTACAGAGGAGATGGAGTTCACTTCTCAGATGAGGGCAACAGAATTTTCATTCTGAATTTAAGACTGTGCATTGGTACCTACTTATAAGTACCTAAATGTACCATAAACCCAAAAGCTCTTCTCAGAGCTACCCTACATCTGATCACTCACAATTATTATTTTCCTCTAACTTTTTTCACTAATTTTCCACAAAATTCGCTCCCCGGAGCGCTACCCGGTTCGCTAACCGAAAGCTAACCTCGCGGATTTTTTTAAAAAAAGTTTTTTTTTCGCACATATAAGCCTCCTCAGCCACGCTCAGAAAACCTAGGGGGTCAAGATAAGTCTACCATGACCCCTTCTACCCATTCTAAACATTATTTTCCCTCCATCTTGTATCTTAATGCGACCGAAACACAAAATGGTGGACTCCCGTGACGCTTAAGGTTCGCTAACCGGGCCGCTTTCCGGAAAGCGGTCCTAAAAAAAGGCGGGAAAGTAATTTACAGAAAAACGACTAGAGACACTCTCACCAAATATAGATTAGCTCATACTACATAACAATCCCTTCCATTCTCACAAATTTCATTGAAATTTCATTTAGCCATTTAGCCTGTAGACCTCTCCAAGTACCGTGAGGTAAATTACTTCACAAAACACATCTGAAGTGTTGGAATTGACAACCAATGAAAATGTTACTTTCATTTTCTACTTTTATTACCTGACATTTGATTGGTTATATACCTGAATATATATAAAGGAAGAGAAGGAAACACAGCCATTTTGACTACTACTTGTTGTTGTATATATCATTTAGAATATCACTAATAACATCAACTTGTTTCTAAAGGTAAGTTGTTATTTTTAAAACTGAAGTATATTGTGCACTATAAGTAAATATGGTAAACTTTTTCAGATAGTTATATACTATCCCTCTGTAAGAGTTAGACATTGAGAAAGGCTTCTTTATTATAATTATGGACTGATTTAGGTTTCTGTGGTATAATTATGAATTTACTTAGGCTTCTTCACAGGCACTTTTTAATAGTACTACTTCACGCCTGAAACCATACAGTGCCCATAGATTACTTCTCTGTTATAAACTCACAAGTGCCTGTCTGAACTTAAACCCAACAGTGCCCTATCTCTACTGATATATTTATTTTTTATGCAAATTACAGCAATAAAATGGAAGGTGAGCAGAATGTTTCCTTCGAAATTGTTCTGGAGAACAACACAGAAAAAGTTATTGAGGACAATGATGACTCAGATTTCATGGATGAATCACGGGACCATGAATTAGTTCAATGTATAGAATCTGTGGATCATTTACTTCATTATGATGACGGTCAAATGTTGGAACTTATGTTCACTGAACAAGAACACATATCAGACAGTGAAATGCTAGACGTTGTATTAAATTTTGAAAAACAATCCGAAAAATAAAATTGTATGTAATATTAAAAAATTGTTTGAGTCTTTAATCATTTTTATATGTAATTCATAAACTAGTTAAATGTTAGAAATGTTATTAAATTTTGAAACACAAAAAAGCTCACGCACAGAGCAGTTTTTAGCCATGTTATCCAATGGAAGGTGGATAACATGGCTAAGAGCATTTGCTGGATAATGCATGAATATCGCTGACTTTTCAGCGATATTCATGCATTGTGGCCGATGTGCGGCGATAATTTTTGTCTCTAAACAATTAAAACGAAGCACAAAATGGCGAATTCCCGTTTCGCTACCAGTTTGCGGCCCAGTTCGCGGCCCATGAAGCGCTTCTACCGTCAAAAATCATTTTTTTTTTTATTTTCCCCACGGGACCCTTTAATAACCCCAACAACATTCCTAGGGGGTCAAGAGGGGGATACCTTGCCCCCTTTCATTAAATTCCCCCTTAGTTTTTCACCTTTTCTTCTCTCTCGATCCTACCGAGAGACAAGATGGCGGCCGCTACCAGTTTGCGGCCCAGTTCGCGGCCCGTGAAGCGCTTCTACCGTGAAAAATCATTTTTTTTTTATTTTCCCCACGGGACCCTTTAATAACCCCAACAACATTCCTAGGGGGTCAAGAGGGGGATACCTTGCCCCCTTTCATTAAATTCCCCTTTCGTTTTTCACCTCTTCTTCTCTCTCGATCCTACCGAGAGACAAGATGGCGTCCGCTCCGGACTGTTTAAAATGTTGACAGACACCGGAGAGCCAATCAGCTTTCTGCGCGCAAAGTTCCGATAAGCGAAAAGTAAGCGGACCGGATCGCTGCCCGGAGCGCTGTTACAGATATATATCTTGATTTAAACGTTAATTTCTCAAAATCCACTGAAGCACATATATTGAGACCTAGCAAAGGCACATCGGGCTAACAGTCCCTACAATTTTGCCAAGTTTCGTGCAAATCCATTCAGCCGTTCGAGCTAAAAGTGAGTCCAACCGCCCTATGGAAAACTCAATGCAAAAAACGCGTTTTGGGACCCCCCTTTTTTCTCAGCCCCCCCTTGACGAAACCCCACCAAATTTTCAGGGGCTGCTCAGAAACAAAATGGGCCATTTTCCTGAAAATTTCAGCCGATTCCGTCCACAAACGCCAAAGTTATTAGGCATAGAATTTTCAGAAATCCCATAGGGAAAAAATCCTAACTATATATACCTACTGGCGACCGCCAGTAGGTAATATATATATATATAGATATATATATATATATATAGATATATATATATATAAATATATATACCTCTCCTGGTATACCGTCGTGTTTTCCCACAAAAGTACAGTACCGGGGCCCAAATAGTGCTGAATGCTGTATTTTATTCGGCACACGAACAAACCCTACGCGTTTCGAAGTAAAACTTCTTGCTCACGGGTAAATTTGCATTTGGCGGCCATTCTATTTAAAGTGCTCAGTTCTCAAACAACGTGCACGTGATCACAGGACATAGATGAGTTACTATGTTGCAATGAAGTCCCACATTTCAAAACAATAAAGTTACATTGAAAACATGAATATACGAATTTTATAAGTGACAACGCCCAAGTGGGCTAGTACATATTGTCAAACAAAAGTGTAAAGTCACTGGGAAGTAAAATTTTCCAAATATTTCGGTCAATCGTGCTCTTATGCTCGATGAATTAACGGCAACAATTGTGCTTTCGGTGTATTGCCCCAGTGGGCTATTCCAACAACAGGACACATTTTCGAAATTTCATCTGTAAATGAAAGGAACAACATGCAAAAAAATCTACTGTTAAAAGTCGTTCGATCATAGTGAAGTTAAAAAACATTTTTTAGAAAAACTAACAGAATGGAAATGTTAGAAATCGACAGCTTAATATTCATGTTAGATTTGCAAATGGACAGCTAACTCTTCCCCCAAATTATGTCCAGTGGGGTATGTGGTGTTATATTGAATGATGTAACGGGACTCCAGTTTGCGCAAAGCCAACAATCTGTTGCCCCCTCTTTCCTTATTTTCCACACAGTCAATAACAACAAATTTTAAAAGGTCAGGATTCCCATTGTGTGTGGACGCAAAGTGTCTGGCTACAGGGTATTGTGGATTGACATTTTTGATCGCCCTCAAATATTCTAACACTCTCAATTTGGCTTTTTTTGTTGTCATGCCAATATAGAATTTTTTGCATGGGCATTCCAATGCATACACTGCATATTCAGTGTTGCATCCTAGTTGTTTTGTGATCTTATGCTCAACTTGATTTTTTGACATTTTCAGACTTTTACATTTTTGACTATTTCTGCAAGCCTTGCAATTCCTACAAGGAAAAAATCCAGCTGTCTTAATAGTTTTAGATTGCTCCTGTATTAAGGCATTGCTTAAAGTATCCTTCAGAGATTTAGCTTTTCAAAAAGTGACCGAAGGATAGTCACTAATCACATCTTTTAGGTCATCATCAAGTTTGAGAATATCCCAGTATTTTCCTAGGCTCTTCCTCAATTCCCATGACTGGCTGTCAAAATTCGTAATGAATCTGATTTGCTCAGAATCCACACGAGTTTTTTGAAACAAGTAGATTCTTTCTTTCCCTGTGTTTTACCTTGGTTTCAGCTTGTTTAATAACCAAATCACTGTACCCTCTCTCACTGAACCTTTTGCACATGACAATTTTCTCTGCATCATAAGCATTCTGAGAGCACAATTGTTGCCATTAATTCATCAAGCATAAGAGCATGATTGACCGAAATATTTGGAAAATTTTACTTCCCAGTGACTTTACACTTTTGTTTGAGAATATGTACTAGCCCACTTGGGCGTTGTCATTTATAAAATTCGTATATTTTTTTATGGTCAAGCACTTAAGAGGCAAATGCAATGTGCTATATTGTTGATTGGGAAAGCAAGTTCTGTTTGTTTTCAATGTAAATTCATTGTTTTGAAATGTGGGACTTCATTGCAACATAGTAACTCATCTATGTCCTGTGATCACGTGCCCGTTGTTTGAGAACTGGGCACTTTAAATAGAATGGCCGCCAAATGCAAATTTACCCGTGAGCAAGAAGTGTTACTTCAAAACGCGTAGGGTTTGTTCGTGTGCCAAATAAAATACAGCATTGAGCACTATTTGGGCCCCGGTACAGTTTTTTTGTGGGAAAACACGACGGTATACCAGGAGAAGTATATTTTGAGGAAGTGGCGATTCCGCCGGGAGCCTGCCGTTGGAAGCGGCTTAAGCGAGCCAAATCGAGTGTGTTTCATATATATATATATATATATATATATATATATATATATATATATATATACTAATATAATAAAGAGAGAGCCCAAACCTTTGAGGCGGGTAATCTCATGAACCACAGCACCAATCACAACACCCAATACAGCGTTGGAAAGGGCAGTTGCAGCAGAAGGACATAGGCTATGCAGACGCCCACCATATACATTTAAAAGGTAAAAGAACCGTGCTAGCAAAGAAGTCCCTTGTGGGCGTGTCTGCGTTGTGCTGTGGGCGTGTGCTGGGGCGAGACAAACGCTGGGGGCGTGTGGTACGTTCCGCCCTTCATGCCATGTCTCATATCGTGTGCTAATCCCACCCTTCTCCCTTTAAATACTCCTGCCCCCATAATCATAACCCACCCTTACTCCTTAAAATACCCCAACACCCTTAAACACTAACCCATCTTAACCCTATAAATATTCCCCTGTACCCCAAAACCCAAACCTAGCCCTGAACCCTAAAAATACCACTATACCCCAAAACCCAAACCTACCCCTGAACCCTAAAATACCCCTGTACCCAAAACCCAAACCTAGCCCTGAACCCTAAAAAAACCCCTGTACCCCAAAACCCAAACCTAGCCCTGAACCCTAAAAATAACCCTTTACCCCAAAACCCAAACCTACCCCTGAACCCTAAAAATACCCCTGTACCCCAAACACAAACCTAGCCCTGAACCCTACAAATACCCCTGTACCCCAAAACCCATACCTATCCCTGAACCCTAAAACTAGCCCTGTACCCCATAACCCAAAACTATATCTGAACCCTTATAATACCCAAACACCCCAAAAGATATACCTCAGTACCTCAAAACATATACCCCTATACCCATACTTACCTTATCCAAACATTAAAAAAACGTGCTTTTACCATTCATGCATTTACAACGAATTTCGTTGTAAATGTATGCGTGGTAAAAGCATATAAAATGTAATGCCATGCATTATAATGGCATTGCGGAGTCATGGTACTTTCGTAATGAAAGTATGCGGAGTGATGGAATGCGGAAAGAAAGTTGCGGAATAATGGGTGTTTACTCTCCCCCGGTAAGTACATTGGTGGTACGGCGGCCCACATCTCCAGCAACATACTCATATTTTTTCACCACCTATTTGAAAAATGCACATCTCTCTCTCATTGATGACCAGCACCGACATACACTTTTAGACACACCTCCCGCCACAAGTTCTAGAATTGCAAACTTTAGAGCTGGGGAGCTACGTTCAAATCTCGGCATCAGCTCAACATCCAGTGATTTCCAGGAAAATCGCTTTGTCTCCCCGTGCCTACCACAAATGAATGTGTTCTTCTGTAATGTAAATTGTGCTCATGCCATGTTGTCGAGTTCTCTCTATATAATTATTGCAAGGAAAAATAAAGTAGGGAAACTCAAGTTCACACACTACTGAACGAGCACTCTTAAGTGCATCAGCAGTGCACTGTGAATCGGAGCGTTTCACAGGCCTGTCACAGATAAGAAATGCTATCAGAACGAAATCCTACAAAACAATATACTACTGGCCGGCATCAATTCATACCCGGACAACGTCGGGACGGGCTGCTAGTATATATAGCTATGGTGCGGGGGCGCCTTTGCACTAAATAAAATTTGCACCTAAAATTCCTGGGTCCACTGTCGTCCCTCTGCACGCTGTAAGGCTTACTTCCTGAGTAATATATATATATATATATATATGCACGTCCTCGTACTTCACCAGTACCTCGCACTCCACACAGTCAATAATGCTATGTGGCCATTGATTATAATAGACCTATTATAATCAATGGCCACATAGCAGGGCTTTACCCGTGAGCAAGGCGGTTATCCGCCGAAACGCGTAGGGTTTCGTAATTTGGCTTATGGCTTTGGAACATTAAAAGCTACGATGACGAGATAGACGGAGTACTGAGCATTATTGACTGTGTGGAGTGCGAGGTACTGGTGAAGCACGAGGACGTGCATAATTTTCGGGAACCTCCAAGCCCGAATCGCACCGCCGACAAAGTGTCCCGGTCTATGTGGAGGAAAAGTGAGTTTGCATGTATTCACTGAAAAAACCATAGGTTTTAGGCCATATATAGTTAGGGATTAGCATTTACAAAACCATAATTTACTCGCACAAAACCATAGAAATTTGCATATATAGTTAGATGCAATAACTATATATCGCGCACCCGCAATCCACTGCTGATGATGTCACATATTACATCATTCATGACATGGTCAGTGACATCACTGATGACATCACTGATGACATCTCAAATGACATCACTGATGACATCACTGATGACATCCTAAATGATATCACTGATGACATCACTGATGACATCTCATTTGACATTACTGATCACATCACTGATGATATCATTTATGTGGTAATACAATGAACATCTTCAGACTCTAATATAACCTTAGATACAATCAGTGTAAACAGACACTCACGGACTGTCACTTATCCATGGAGTTACTCACACACCTAGTCAGTCATGCAAAGAATCAATCACACCTCCATTTCCTCAACTATACAGTTATACACACCTTACTTATTCAAACATATACTAACACATATTTGCTCTCTTATACAATCCCTGATACATGTTCACAATGATCCATACAGCCACTCACACATTCACTGGCTCTTATGCACAGTTATTTATATATGTCAACTCTCACATGTACTGTGTTTTACATATGTACTTACTTTGAAATGTAGCACTGAGAAATCCATTCAATCACCAATACACTTATGCAGACAGTCAACCGCCCATACAGCTGTTTCCACATGCACTTTTGAACCCATACATCTAGTGAATCAACTACTCACACATCTATGCACAGAGTCATACACCTCCCAGCCACCCACACACACACTCAGTCTCCCATACAAATACTTGGGCAAACAATCAATAACCCTTATAGTTACTCATATAGCTACTGATTAACACATGCAGCAGTTTACAGAACAACAGACATAATGATGCACAAATTAAGACAGTTTAGTCACTTACCCATGCACTCAGTGAGACACATTTAATCACTCACTCATACAGTCAGTCATGCACCTACTAAATCCTTCATCCAGACACTTATACATCCACTCATTCTTCAATATGTAAGACATATTTTAACACACAGTCACTGGATGATGTCATCAGTGATGTCATCAGTGATGTCACTGACCATGTCATGAATGATGTAATATGTGACATCATCAGCAGTGGATTGCGGGTGCGCGATATATAGTTATTGCATCTAACTATATATGCAAATTTCTATGGTTTTGTGCGAGTAAATTATGGTTTTGTAAATGCTAATCCCTAACTATATATGGCCTAAAACCTATGGTTTTTTCAGTGAATTTCAATGGTTTTTTAATTGCAAATATCAAAAGCTGTCAAATGTGAAGTACGTGATAGGTAAAAACATTTTTGTATTTATGCACGCTGATGTACTTTGAACGCTGCCCGTCCCCTCCCCCCCTCGCTTTTCTCTTAGCAGTACTCTCTCTTTGCAGATAGTGAAGGGTAGTTAACGCAGGCCTTTGCCCCCGTTCTAATCCGTCGTGTCTGCTTCTCTCTCCATTTGATTGATTGTTATCCAAGCATTTACTGTTTGAGAATTGGTTCTCTTTGGTTCATTCTCTATTTACAAACAAACACAGAGTCGCAATACTCTGTTTAGTCTTTGCAGATATTGAAAAATCGTTTTAAAAAACAAAAGGAATCGAGCAAAATCAGTAGGCCACTAATGGGATCTCTTTTTGACCTAGCTAAAATAGAAACATTAAGAACAACCCCTCCTGAGAAATACGAAACTAGTGAGATGTACTGAGCTCCACACGATGATGGCTGCAAGATAGCTCAGCTCCGCCACCCACCCCACCCAAAACAACGACAAACCCTATGCAAATATTATAAATATATACAACACACCAGCAAAGTAACAGGGTAAAACATTTTATTAAATAACTATTTACATAACTATTTTATACTTTTAGTTGCCCGATCCGGCTAGCTCAATCGATCGAGCATGAGACTCACGCACTCTGATCTCCTTGGCCTCAGTCAAGCATCAATACTAAAATTTTAATACATGAGTGTTCGTTCATGGTTTTGGTCCCTGAGTTGCTTCGATTTCACTGCCTTGCACAAATGGCATAAGTCCTGGATGTTGGGTGCCATACTTCAGAGTTCTGAGCAGCGCTTGTAACACTGTCTAAACTTTATTTGCACCTGCTGCAGCTTCACTATTCTCAAAGTAAGTGGGGGCCGTTTGTGGTCCTGACTGCATTTGAAAACAATGTGATACAGTACCTCCCTAAACCGCTTGACGGAGGCCCCCGAGGGGCGGTGTGATGGCACGGACTCGGAGAAGACGCTTGGCTCCGACACCCTCCCCAAGTCTTATAGCCCTGGTGTAGCCTGAGATCGCACCCGACATAGGCGGCCGGCTCCCGGGGTCAAGCTGTCTTTGACGTTTTGTAGCCTTTCGAATTCTATCCTTAGACGGCATTGTCTAATTCCCAAATAATCTGCAGTTGAATCTGTGGTGAAATATAATTAAAAAAATTATTAACCACTATTACCAAACAGTAAATCAATAACAGTAAGAACTAGATTCGACAATGCTATAAAAAAAAAAAAGTATGCACCAGGGTGCAGGGGGTATCACTTTGACACCCTCTGACACCCTCAAAACAGGCACAGGTGCCATGTGGCAAGCAAACCAGCCCTAAGGGCAGGTCTGCCTTTCACATGACATAGGTGTGCGAGCACACATGTGCATGCACACCGGAATCAGTATTTTACCATGAAGTTTGATTTCATGCTAAAATACCGATTCGTTAAGGCCTTTGGGACTCAGAAGACTCCCCCCTACATAACAAATTAACAGAATCTGTAAAATTACCGATTCGGTATTTTACCGAACAAATAATTTTTCCGATTCTGTAAATGTAGATTTACCTACACGTGGCCTTGGATTTAAGCCCCTACATACCGATTTGCCATTTAACGATCGGAAACGGCCGTAACCGGTCGGTAAATGGCCTGAAACGACCACCTACATCTGGCCCTAAGTGTGTATGCATTTCATTTCAAACAAAGTTTTAAAACATTTTATGTAAAACAATAATACACCTAGGGCCAGATGTAGGTAAATCACATTTACCGATTTTGAAATACCGAATATTACCGAATTTTACCGATTCGGTATTTCAAAATCGGTAAATGGGATGTAAGTACCAACATCTGATTTATTACCGATTCCTTAAAAATTCGGTATTTACCGATTCGGTAAATACTGAATCGGTATTTCCTATTGAATCCTATGGGCCTTGAAGCCCATAGGATTCAATTCAAATACCGATTCAGTATTTACCGAATCGGTAAATACCGAATTTGTCAAGGGGGTATCACTTTGACACCATCTAGCACCCCTAAAACGGGCATGTGTGCAATGTGGCACACAGACATGCCCTAAGGACACGTCTGTCTGTCACATGGCATATGTGTACATGCACAGATGTGCATGTACACAGGAATGGATATTTTACCATGGATTTGTATTCCATGGCAAAATACCGATTCTGTAAGCCATGTGCCAATGGAAAATTGGCTACCCACATTTCAATCTTGCATTTTCGGTAAAATTACCGAATCGGTAAAATTACCGATTCGGTAAAATTACCAAAAACGCAACATTTAAGGGCAAATTAATTAATTTTACACATGGGGGCGTATTTACAAGGGCCTTACACTACAAGGAAAATGACTTCAAATGACCAGACACACATGGGGACGTATTTACAAGGCACATGAATCCGGGGGAAGTGACTTGAAATTGCTAAGCACACATAGGATTGTATCTACAATGCCCGTGCAACACTTATGCATCATTTTTTACATGTACACCGTAACATTAACAACACAATTACATCATATATCTGTTCCGCAAAAGCGACACATTGCAGGAGTCACATCATTTTACCATCAAAAACAATTTCACCAATACCTTAAGAAACATGGAAGTGGTGAAAAAAGCCAAGCTTGACGTTACGGCAGCCACGAGGTAGCTAGGCTCCGCCACCCCCCCACTGCTCCAAGCATGTCTGTCCCACCGCCCGCCACGCCCATTAACGGTAACATGAAATAGATACAAATCAGCAGATACCTACCCCCAGTCCGGAAACTCCCGAAGTGCAACAGGAACACGGTTACGCCCATCCGGAAGATGAGGCCTCGACACGTGCAGGGCGGGGCCCGGCTAACCGTCATCAGCCGTGGGGTAAATGGCCCAAAATGTACTGGTCTCCCGATTCCCTTCTTCTGCCGCCTTGCAGGCCACGGGGGGGATGTCTTGCCTCTGCCTCCGACCCCCCAGCCCTCTTATCGCCTGGTCCGGACATCACGGATATCAACGCCAGGTGTCGGCGTGGGGTGCGCTGGGAGGGAGAGGCGGCGCAAACGAGCCTCTCCCACCCCCAAAGGTGGGGGCCCCTCACCCCCAACGCTCCACTCACCCAACAAAAGGGTTCCTCCACTCTTGCAATGCAGCGGCGCTGCACTCACCCGACAAAAGGTCTCGTCCACTATTGCGAGGCAATGATGCTCCGCTCAACCAGCGGGGGTCTCGTTCACTGTTGCGGTGCAACAACGCTTCTAGTTTCCTGCGTCCAGAAACCTTCTCCTCAACTTTGAAGATTCTATAAGAGCCACGAGGGCCCCCGACCCCCGATGGGGAATGACTGCCATGATCATCCACGAAACGACCATGACATAGCCGCGGGACGTCGGCGCGCTCATGCCGGCGCCGGCCTCAGTCTTGAAATCACCAAAATCCTGCAAGACTACCAACTTGATCAGTTCCGGTGGGACACCAGTATGACCCGGTAGGAGAGATTGTTTCCTCCCACCCCACTTTCACTGATGGTTCATTTCACCAGTCCCCTCTGCTACCCTTCAACGAAAACTTTTGGACTGCCGAAAGAGGTCCCGGTCCAACCACGAGTTGGTGGAGACATTTTGACTATACTTGGACCTTCCTGACCTCACCCAAAATGGCGCCGGTACAAATGAAACTCTCAACTCCTTGTTGTGCCCCGATTGCTCAGCCTTGATATCATGAGATATGTATGCAGTTTTTAGCACATGAATTGATATGGGATAAGACTGATTACATGTTCGAACAATGAATTGATATTAAGTTCTAATGCATCATTGATTACTGTATTTATTATTGAAGGTTCGAATTGTCGACACTTTTGGTACTTGCTCACAATGAATTATCGATATGATTTTGTTGCACTTGTCGCACTTTTTACTATGAAATCAATGACCACTGACTCTCTGTTATGTTTTCCACAAATAAATACCCCCCCTCCCCCATTTACAGTTCCAGCCTGCTCCGTGGCCGGCCCACGGGGTTGTACGCCCGTATTTGGGCACCAACATTTTTATTAAAGGTTTTTGAAAAAGCAAACGTAGTTGTAACGCGTAGATTGGTAAGTTTCGAAGAAATGGCCACTGTTTCCGTTTTTTTTTTTTTTTAAAAAGCAGGTGAAATGAAGCAGCTCAATTAGTTAAGGGTTAAAAAGTATAGTACGCAGAAACATTGAAAATATGAATGGTCCAGGTTTGTTGTGTGTTTTTCATTTTTCTACAGCATAAAGCAATCGATAAAGATCCTGGTATTTAGCCTCTACTTTATATGCTACCTGTATCAGGGAAGTTGTTTTAAATGCCCCTAAGCCACCCCGAACGAATGTCACCTGGCCCCCCTAGTACGAACGAAAACGACCCCGTACCACTGTAGGTTATCTCTCTTCCTCAAAAATGACAAAAATTACTTTCTAGGACGTTTTGGACATTGATGATTTTCATATGATCTATTTATTAAAGTAATACTCATCTCTCCGCATGAATATAATTTTCCACATGCTACACAAGTCAATCTCATCTGCCTAAACATAAGGGGTCAGGATACGACTCCCGTACCCCCTTATACCTAGTAATTTAATTAAATCGAAACACAAAATGGCGAATTCACGTTTCGCTACCAGTTTGCGACCCGGTTCGCGAACCGAGAAGCGCTTCTACCGCGAAAAATCAAATTTTTATTATTTGCCCCACGGAACCCTTTAATAACCCCAACATCATTCCTAGGGGGTCAAGAAATATCTACCTTGCCCCCTTTCATTAAATTCCCCCTTCGTTTTTCTCCTCCTCTTGTCTCTCGATCCTACCGAGAGACAAGATGGCGGCTGCACCGGACTGTTTAGAATGTTGACAGACACCGGAGAGCCAATCAGCTTCGCTACGCAAAGCTCCGTTACGCGAAAAGTATGCGATCTGGTGCGCTATCTGGGACGCTGTCACAGATATATCTGTTTTTTTAAACGTTAATTTCTCAAAATCCACTGGAGCACATATATTGAGACCCAGCAAAGGCACATCAGGCTAACAGTCCCTATAATTTTGCCAAGTTTTGTGTAAATCCATTCAGCCGTTCGAGCTAAAAGTGAGGCCAAAGGCCCTATGGAAAAATGAATGGGAAAAATGCATTTTGGGACCCCCCTTTTTTCTTGGCCCCCCCTTGACGGAACCCACCCACATTTTCAGGGGCTGCTCAGAAACAAAATGTGCCATTTTCCTGAAAATTTCAGCCGATTCCGTCCACAAACGCCAAAGTTATTAGACATAGAATTTTCAAAAGTTCCATAGAGAAAAAATCCTAACTATATATACCTACTGGCTATCGCCAGTAGGTAATATATATATATATCTATTTAGGATGCAACAATGTTACAAGAACATAGCGTCAAAATGCACTGTTCCTTTAAATTAGGATTGTTTCTGGCCTTTTTTGTTTTTCAACCATGTGACTCACGTTTGGGAGGTGTGGCCCGGAAGGGTGTGTCCTCACTGCATAGATAAAAAAGTTTCCGTTTTGTGCAATGTGGTGTGTGAACAAGACTACGTCAGTAGTCGAAACGTTGCATTTTGGAAGGCACAAGGAATAAATAAACATCTTGCCTGGAGAGCGTGGGGTCTGTCTCTTCTTTCGCCGCTGTGAGTGGAGGTTTGAAGACTTTGCTGATATATATATATATATATATATATATGTGTGTATGTTTATATATATCTTTATTTTAGCAATCGCAATAAAAGCAAACGATAATTTAAACTATAAAAAAGCATGAAATAAATACTTTTAAAAACATTTTGAATAGAATATAGAATAATCAAGATATTGGAATACCCACAGTCAAACATATGTATATTACCCACAATTGAGACTAGCGGTATGGTGGGGGAACATCACAACAAATTTGGGAAGCACAAACTGGATTTCGTCCAACAACTCCTATACCAGTTATCGTCTATTGCACATTCTAAAAGGAGAGAAAACTGACAATGACAGTAAAATGCAACTAGGACACACAAAGATATTAGCACTATGTACTGGGTGGCAATAGGGTAGTCTTTTTCTGTCTGTGTCTCCACATGTATAGCAGAAACCGGGAGACAGCAAAGACAAATACTTGAGCCGTGTCTGTCTTGAGTACTCTAGTTGTGGTACTCCCTGATGTTCAAGTTACAGCATAGTGGCAAGATCCATTTCCTCGTTTGAGCATAATACTGCTAGGAAAAGTAAAGTACAAAACGTGATCTACAGTTTCCTTAACCTCTGGGCAGAAAGGGCAGCTGAGGTCATCTTCAGCATTAACAAGGGTATGCCGCCACTTTGCAGTAAAACTCCCAATTCAGAACTTAATGTAAAGAGTTTTAGCACCCGGAGTATCAATTATATCCATGTTCCTTTCCCGATGATATGTGTCTTTAAATTCCAAAAAGGTAACAGTTAGAGTACCTGCTCCCCATTCTGGTGCAATCTGCTGTCTATGTGTCTCCAATAGTGCTCCTTGAAGGTAGACTTTTAAATAGCACTGGACGTTTCCGGATGAGCCCACAAGTCTCCGCACCCAATCCCCTCAAGTGTGTTCCTTAAATAGCCCAACAGGAGAATTCTAATGGCCCCAAAAAGCTTCATAATGTCTTCCAGGCCTAGACGATAGGGTAGTAAATCTGCTGATGACCAGATCCTACTCCAGTACTTCAGGGGTCTGAGTTTTAGTTGGACGGTGAGTGAGCGAATGAAAAGATCTAAACGAAGTGGTACCAGTGGAGTGCTAGGGGGAAGGTATGTGAGCAGCTAGAGGAAAGGATTTCCTGTCAACTCCAGGGCATTGACATTAGCATGAACCCAGAGATCCCTGCCAATTTAAGGACCCACCCAACACTTGCAAATTGTAGATTTGCAATTCGGGTGTCATCGGACGAAAGCTGAATCCCTTTAAAGCTCTCAGAAGGCCGCAAGTATAATTTTCCATTCCGAGTTTAGCCTTGTGGATCTGGGATGGCCAGCCTAGTTGATTGATGACAGTGAGCCCCAGATATTCAAAGGTGTGTACCCTCTCCAAATGGGTACCATTAAGAACTAGATGCAATCTAGCCATCTAACAAGTGTTCAATACCATGTACTTGATTTTGCTAGTATTGATCGTCAGCCCTCTCTGCCTGCAGAAGACTCCGAACTGATCAAGAAGATTTTAGATACCCATTGGGGATCATGAGGCCAGTAACCTGTCATCCGCAAGCAGGAGGGCCGGGACTCTCTTGTTGGCCAGATGCAGAGCATCATCCTTGCAATGTTCTAGCATATTAACCAAGTCATTGATATATAACAGAAACAAGGTAGGGGCCAGTACACATCCTTGTCTCACCCCCTAATCATTTGATCTGTCAGTTCTCCAGAGGGGCCGTGCCTAACTTGGTCATATTTGTCCAGGTGTAGTCTCCTGAACATATCAATCAAGTATTTCGAGACCCCCATTCTGGTTAAAACTTTCCACAGGCCCTCCCTGGGAACTATATCGAAAGAGGATCATAAGTCGACAAAAATGACGTAGAGACGCCCAACCCCCAAAATGACATATTTCCAATAGATTAGCTGTAGTTGTAGCACTTGGTCAATGGTACTTGTCCCAGTCCTGAAGTCTGCTGGGAGGGGTGTCAACTCATCTGCTTCCTCAATCCATACTTGCAATATAGTCAGTAAGAGTCAACTAAAAAGCTTCTCTGAGCTTTTATTTAGACTAATGGGGCGATAATTTGACGCAATGGACCTTGTACCCTTTTAATATATTTGCACTATTTCAGCCATGGCCCATGTCCGTGGCACAGTGGGCCTGTTCATATTGTTGTTGAAGAGAAGTGCAAAATAAGGGGACCTAATCTCCTCCTCAGCTTCACACAGGTCCCCAGGCACCATGCCAAGCCCCAGGGGTTTCCATGGTGTCATCCAGTCAATGGCAGCATAGACTTTGTGCAATGTGATGGGGCTAGTGGCATGGGCGATCTGAAGGGACGGTGCAGCAAGAGGGAAGACTTTTTCATTTGTTGGTCTCTTTTTCCCACTCCTCCATGGTGGTCAGGCCTTTAGCATGTGTGGCCAAAATCAGTGCCTCACTTGCCAATCTCTTAGGGCTCAATATCGGGTTAGCAATTGGGAACAGGGCCCCCTTGTTGCTTCCCCCACTCTGGGCATAGAGATTTGTAAATTGTTCAACCCAAGCATAAGCCGCTATGTTACAGAACAGCTGAGAGGCACAATCAGGGCCCTTATCAGCCACTAGTTGCCTGAAGGAGCGGTGGTCTTTCCACTTGGACGCAGCCAATAAAGCCTCCCATTTAGCATTTTCATGGTCTCTTTTGGCCCGTCCCAGTACAGCTTTATACGAGGCTCTGGCTTCCTGTATGGTTATTTTGCCCCCAACCGAATAGCAGCCATTAGGGCATGCCTAGCATGTCAACATGTTTTGTTGAACCAAAATGTATATCTATATTTTTTAAAGCCGCCCTGGTTCCTTTAAGAGACACAGTTTGGTTTTTAAAAACTTTTTACGTTATGGAACACAGACATACAGATGTGGTCTACTGTCTCTTGCAGGCAACCATCTCTGTGATAGTAGCCACTCACATTGGTCGCAAATTGAGACTGCTCTAGAGAATATGAATTGGACTTGTTGTTCTGCGACCCCTCCCATTTATATTTTGTGAACTGACCTAGTGGCACAAAGTTCAGCTCTGACCTATTGGCACAAAGGTCAGCTCTGAAAGTATTCAGCTATTCAATTCACGGAAAGCCAGTGAGCAACTTCAACCCCTTTTTTTCAAATTTATTAATAGCATATCAGCCTAATGGTACCCAAGGCAAATGCATTTTTCTTTTAAATATAAGGCAACTCACTCATATGGTTCTGCAAGTTATAGTACACATATGTATTACTAGACGGAGACTAGTTAAATCATTTCGTTTCTCATATCACTTTTTGAGTGTCATATTTTTCTGGCCTGAGACAGCACACTGCAGCGGGAAAGTGTGCATTTCAACAAGTCTTCCTGTTACAAAAAGTGACAGACCCCGAAGTGAACAACGCCAGTCTTTGTAAAACAGCAAGAAAACCGAGTTCAGGGCATGAATCACTTTCCCGAGGACGTTTTAGCACTGTCACAAGTACTAACACTGCCAATGTAAAATCCTTGCTCTGCCCCTGTGTAACCTTTAATTACCCCCACCACCCCAAAATTATTCTACAATTACCTCGCAGGCAAATTGCTAATATTATAAAGTTCTCCAAGGGATCTAACACTGAACGCTGAATTGTTATGGTTCAGTGGTTTACATTACAGACTACTTAATTAAAACAACGTAAAAAGCTGTCAGTAATCCATGTAATTTGCGGGACTTTGATAAGTGGTTTTGTGGAGTTACAGCACGCTTACAGCAAAGCGCATTTCTATGTCTTGAAGGCTTTACAAGGAATGTATTTACGATTCTGCAGACATTTTCTAAAATTAACATATGGGCTATATGTTGTCAAATACAGGTACATATTTATATTCACATTCAAGTGATGCCTTCGAATTGATAGGAAATGTTGAGTGTATCGAATGGCTGATTTCATGTGCCTCTGTCTATTGAAAATTAAATATATCACGCAAAAAAGATAAGTGTATACCATGCATTTTCATAAACGGGAACATTTACTGATTCTGTCAGGCAAGCTTCTAATACTAGAATTTATTTTCAGGGCAAATAATTTTGTTAATAAGTTTGATCCATAAGCTAAAAGCACATTTGCGTTTTGTTTATGTTAAAAAATAGCTTTTTTTTTGGGTGCGGGGGGAGTGGTGAAACAACTCACATCTATTTGAGTGAGCAATTTTTTTCCAGGAGTTACTTCTGGGCAGAAAACTAGGGGGATATGGGCGTCACAGGGCTGGAATACCCTATGTTTAGAACACAATCACGAATTTACACGTGTGTGGTTATTCAATAATTCCCCTCCAACCGTTAACAAGCGTGGGAAAGGACTGCAAAATAACTCATAGCAAGGACAGGTGAAAATTCCTTCCCAGGAAATCATAGAAACTTCCAGAAGGGAACTCGTCAAAAAACTGGTACGTGTATAGTGAAACGGGTGTCTCGATTGGGAGTTGCATTTTTCCAGCGGAGAAAAAGAAAAACAGCTTTTGTACTTGCTCTGCAGATTCTGACATGATCAAATATATGTTTCCCATCTTATCCTGGGAGTTCTTTGTGAATTGCAAAAATGCATATGTGCACCCATGCAAGGGCAACCATTTAAAATAGAATTATTGAGAATGAGACCAAGTGTGTTTTTTAAATGCAGAATATAGGAACGACTTTGTAGGGGTGATTGAATGAGCCTCTTGCATTCATTTTCACTGTGCACAATCACATAATCTATAGTAGGGTGACCATATCGTGAAAGCCAAAAATCGGGACATTTTTGAAAAATAGAAGAAGGACTACAATTTTTCATCCACGGAATGGCGAATGGCGCAGAATGACAGCTTTCATCATCATAGGATCACAGAAGATGCATTAAGAAAATAAATACATTTTAATTTTTACACCCACCTCATACCTATTAGTTAACTTTCTTACTTATAAAGGCTGCTAGCTAGCACAGCTTTAGAACACCCTAAAAAGTGCCTCTCACTGTTTTCAGTTGACCCCCGTCTAAAAACCGGGACATGAGCCAAAATTGCCGAAATCTGCCGGAACAGCCGGTGAAAAACTGGGACTGTGCGCGCAAATCCGGGAAGTCTGGCCACCGTATCTATGGACCCCCATTCCCCACAGAGACACGGGAGTACAATGGCCGTGTCAGGGTGCATTTTGGATGCCACACGGACTGGTTTATGAGATTTGGTATTTTTTGCCCATTGAGTGCACGGACCCTCACTTACCTAGGTTGAACCGCTCAAAAAAGGGGGATCTTGATGGAGATATTTTCTTGCCCATGGCCCAGTAGGGTTGCAGTAGTAGGTAATGTGTGTAGTGAGAAATTGCCTATAGAGAGCCAGTATGTACTGCTTTCATCCTCTGAACGTAACCTATGGCAATGTTCAAAACCAATGTGGACCAATTAACTAACATCAGTTATTCTTTGGTCCTTTTTATGGTCACCACGTTTCACGCCTTGCTGCCCAGCTGGGTCAAGTGGTGTTTATTCAGAACCTTTATATATGAGGCTGCTATCTTCTTATGTAACCCTATCTCTGGCATTAAAGGCCATGTCAATGTTTTTGATATTTTGAATTTAATTTGAATTTAAAAACATTTATTGAGCGCTCTTATACCCAGCGGTTTCTTGGCGCTTTGAAGATTACAACCAGCAGGTGGCAGCAGGAGGGGACGTACTAGATGGCAAAAGCACTGGAAAAGAGAAAAGTTTTCAGGCTTTTCCGGAACTCTAAATAAGAGGATGAGGTTCGGAGTGCCAGGGGGAGATATTTCATGTGCGGGTGCAAAACCGTTGAAAGAGTGTTACGAATTTTGGGAGCTCACCTGCTCCTAAATCGGTGAACCCTTAAAATAAAACAACATGTATATGTACAAAGACATACACCTATATACAAATATGCCATTGTTATATTACTATTCAGTCAGATCCACTATACCAAGCCATAGGCACACTTTGCATAGTCAACATCCAGTATTTTGTGGGCACAGCAAAATGTGAACTGCTATTCTGTCAGTGCTTTTTCAATAAATAATAGATGATATACTTCTAGTTTGATAGAATACACTCTATTTGGTAATGGGTCTTATCCATGTCATAGTTTGTCAGGCCCACCATGGTGGTGTTAGACTTGGCGCCTTCTCTGAACACTGCACTGAACATGAATTTTTCAACAACTCTTACGGTCTCATCCTGGAAAATACTAGTAGTTCAGTTCATTTTGTCTTTATTTCGAAATAAAATTCATAAAAGACAACATACAATACATAAAATATAATAAAAACAACAATCATAACCCTTATTATTTAGAAAGTTGTAGACATTCAGGGGGGACTTCATACATTGTCATTCAAGTTAAATAAGTGTTCAATTTCTTAATACGAATCAACCACGCCCTTCCCAAAAACTTGGCCACACAGACCACAACAAACTCAGATCTAATATTACGAAACTTCCGCAGGGCTTCAAGGTGGCCCCCACAATCCAATCTACTACATAAAGGTTTCAGCCATTTTGATCGTGGGGCTCGATAGGCTGAGCAGGCAAAAAACAAATGGCCAATACTTTCCACATTATCCGGACACCAGGGACACTTATTATTTACATTCCCCGCCCACTTTACAGTAAAGGAATTAATGGGGAGTGTCCCTACGCGAAACTGATGATACAATTTCCGATCCAAGGTTTTGCATATCAAATCCCAATAAGGCTCAAGGGAAGGTGTCAATTTATGTGTTAAAAAATGCCCTGTTAGGTTAGTGTCTGAAGAATGAATAACTGCAGTAGATTTAACCGATGCCCAAAATTGGTCTTTAAAATCTTGTTTTGAAGGGAAGATGGAACACCCCGGGTTTATCCACAGCTCGGGAAGGCCCATTGAATACAAAACATGTTTGACTTCCCTGAGCCAGGGGATTCTATGGGCACCCCACAGTGATTTAACCTCCTCCAATTCACTAGCAAAAAGGCTAAGCTCTGAGGTCGTCCAAAGCCGTCGCCAAATGCCACCAAACGAAACCGAGCCATCCCATCTAGGGGTTTGCAACCTAGGTCTAACAGCAGTGGCTTGGTGGGTGTGGACTGGGGTAGCCCTACCACATTCCGCAGGAACTTGTTCTTGGCTGTGATCAGAACAGACAGATCCTTGTAGCCCCATATGTCAGCCCCATACAAGGTGGCTGCATTGATCTTAACTTCATATATCTTTAATGCTGGGGTAATACGTTTAGTCAAGGATTTCTTCTGTTCCTGCAATAAACAACCCGTAAGATGGACAAATTTAAGATTTAGTGCCTCGATCTGGGGTTTCCAGCTGAGTTGGTAATCAAGGGTCACACCCAAATAAGTCATAGCCTTCACCTGTTCAATCGAAACACCGTTCAGACTAACAGAGCTTTTAATTGGGTTTTTATTACTAAAGACCATAAATTTGGTTTTATCTACGTTAATCTGTAGATCATTTATCCTACAGAACTCAGCAAACCTATTCAAGGCTGTCTGCAACCCACTCCAGGTTTTAGAAAGGAGCAGGGTGTCGTCGGCAAAGATTAACATCGGGTATTTAGACCCGCCCAGTGATGGTGCATCAGTCTGAGTATTAGTAAAGAATTCGACAACCTGGTTGATAAAGAGGAGAAACAGGGTGGGGGCCAGCACGCATCCCTGGCGCACCCCACGTTGGACCGGGAAGCTGCTGGTCACCTGACCCTGCTTGCCCCACCTCACTCGGGCAAAGTTGTCCTCATGTAATCTCATGACTAATTCCAAGAGTTTGACAGGAAGGCCCATGAGTCTTAGTGCTTCCCATAGTTTCGCTCTTGGAACCAAGTCGAAGGCCGACTTGAGGTCCACAAATGCGGCATAGATAACCCCTCCACCCAAAAGAACCACCTTCCAATAAAGCATATTGAGTCTGAACACCTGATCTATAGTACTGGTGCCCAGTCTAAACCCAGCTTGCATGAGGGAAAGTATATTATTCTGCTCTATCCATCCCTGAATTCTTACAAGAACCATTCTTGAAACTATTTTTTGGAGTGAATCGATCAGACTTATGGGGCGATAGTTGTTTGGCAATGATCGATCCCCTTTTTTAAATATTGGCAAGATCTCTGCCCCTTTCCAGGATTGCGGGATCCTGGCCCCTGCTGCAATGGCATTGGCCAACATAGTGATGTACGGGACCCATACATCAGGGTTCGATTTAAAAAGGTCTGCAGGGATAGCATCTAGTCCCGGAGCTTTTCCTGGCTGAACAGAACCAAGGGCATGCACCGTGTCTAAAGAGGAGAAAGTGAGTGAAGCCCCAGAATTAATGAGCGGTAATCCCAGTGCAGGCTTGATTAGTAAATCGGGCACGGCACTTGAATCTTTAAATTGGGCGGTGAAAAAACCCACCCAGTCCAAAGCAGAGACATGGTTAACGGGTGATTGGGAATCCGGGTTCCTGTCCCACCTAACAGCCTCCCAGAACTTCACTTGGTTAGACGATTTACACGCCAAGAGTAGTTCCGACCAATATGAGTCATCCCATTCCCTCTTGGCTGTCCATAAGACCTGTTTATAGATTAGCCTAGCATTCTTGATATCATTGGAGATCCTCGATTTAACTGCTGCTATTAATTTGCTATGCGCTTCCCTACAACTCTTGTTATACCATCTTTTACGGACTTTAACTACCTTATTGTTCGATGGCTTAGTGAGCAGACTTTTGAGTTCCGTGAAACACTTCTGATGGAGGTTGGTAATTAAAGAGTCGACCCCACTAGAGAGGGGTAGGTCCATCATCTTACCCCTTGTTCCTAAAACCACCTCCTCTATTTCTTTAATGAGCTCAGGATCAGCTATGAACCTAGGCCATTTAACCCGTCTTCTGTTGTTACACAAAATTATCTCAGACGTTGGGCATGTTGTTACCAAGGGTCCATCACCCAATCCGGGGACCCTAAGACCCAAAGAGAGGGGATTGTGGTCACTCTCTGGCCTAGCCTCTACCTCCATATCTATCACGGATGACCAAAAATCTACTTTGACCAGTATGTAGTCGATTCGACTCACACTGGTCCCATTATCAAAGGTTGGTTTGCCGGATTTATCGGACGGAGTGCGGCCGTTCACTGCCCGTAGCCCCCACTCCAAACAAAATCCCAACCAGTGTAGGGCCGCCTCAGTTCCCCTAACACCCTTACCTATAGTTAGAGGGGGGATATTCCAAGCAGTGTCCTCGTCAGTTCCCACATCTTCAGCCAGACTAAGAATGGGTTCAAATGAACAGTTCAAATCTCCTGCCACTAGGATAAAACGGTCACCGCTAAACTTCTTCAGGAGGCAATCTAGGTCGTTCAAAACCGATTGCTTACGGCCGCCCTGGCTGCCTCGGGCATAGATGTTAATTAGTACAATGCCCTCATTATTACCCTTACTGAGGTTGATACATAGAAGGTCAGCATTATCTACCATGATTTCCTTAGATTGAAATCCCAGGGAATCTCTAATCCATACCACCAGGCCTCCGGAGGCCCTACCCTTTGGGCCCTGTATGGCAGGCTTATAATGGTTCAGGTAACCTGCTCTAAATAAGGGAACGGTTGCCCAGGTTTTCTGGAAAACGACAATGTCATAAATGTCGATAAAATCGACCCAATCATCGTTGTCCAAGCGACCTCTTAACCCTGCTATGTTCCAGGAAACCACCTTAAGTGATCCCACTGGACTACTAGTCGGAATTACCTCTGGTAAGCTTAAATCTTCCACCCTGGTCTCAGTGTGTCTAGTTACATGACTAAGGACTGGTCGTGAACCTTCAGAGGGAGCAAGACAGTCTACACATGCTTCTAAGGGGGTAGGGGGAAGAATCACCTGGGTGGGAGTAGGTTCGGGGTTATGAAACGTAGACCCCCCCAAGTCAATCGACCTCATCCAAACAACCGAACATATTGGAAGTAGGAGCCCCTTCCCACCAACCATTTTGACCTTGCCAACCATCCCTTCGTCCACCCGCATGGTATTTTTGACTGTCGACCAGTTCCCCCCTAGATTAACGTTCTGCCGTGGGGGGTAAAAGAAGGTGAGAGGTCTGACAACGATGGTTGAATTATCGCCTCGTACATCCCATGAGCATAGATGTTGAGCTGTACAGGGATCTGCAAAGGAAACCACAATACAGTCACCAGCAATGGACTTAGACTTGGGGCCTACCTAAGGTACCCTACGTACCATTAGTATGTTACTTCTTAGGTGGTTTGGTAGCTGTCTATTTACATTAAGCCAGTAAATAACCTTGTTTTTTAGTGACCAATGGTTCTCTTGAGATTGTGGCTCCAAGACAGGCACACCAGCTAACACTATGACATATGGCCTGGCATCTGGTGGTAGATCTATAAAACCCCCACGAAAATTAGGTCGACTAGGTCCCTGGGAATATGTACGCATGTTCACAGACTTATTAGGTTGTTGGACTATAACCTGAGACCTCTGTTTAGATGGTACTGTGCCTTGTGGGGGGCGATGGATTGGGACAGTAGTTTTTGGGATAGTAACTGTAGGGGTACAGACCTTTGTGTAGGGTTTGGGTATAGGTTTAGGATTTGGGGGGGGCGGGCCGGTGCATCTAGCACCGGGGCCTGTGAGGTGCGCTCATCACCCTTAGAGATGTTAGCTTCCATTTGTTTTAGGCTAAGACTAGCTAGAGTGACTATAGTCTTATCCATTTCTAGCAGGTTGTTTTCAATACGAGTGAGTCTAAGTTCCAAGGGAGTTAAAAGCTGTTTTAATGTAACCCAAACAATTTTGAGGAATTCTTCATCACCCCCCTGATGCTTCCCTGACTCACCCAACCGTCCCTCAATAACCCCCTCAGCAGTGTTTAAAAGGGTTTCCCCCGTTGTTATATCTAACACAGCGCTATCTATACTAGTACCAATTTCCTCGCCATGTGAGCTGGTATTAGCCTCAGGAACATCAGTACCTACCCCATTTAAGACCAGAGGTCGACGGTTATTAAAAAAATGAGACCTCGCGATTTTGACAACAGGGAGAGCAGACCGGAAGCTGGCAATCGGTCACACAGGGACTCCTGGGTAATGGAGTCTCTGCAACGCTCGCAGCCCCGCTGTGTGCCTCAACTCGGGTCCAAAGTTCCTTTCCTCCCTCGAGCTCCAACATGCAGCCCCTCTCACTCCCAGGCGATGTGGCACCCGGGAAGCGGGTGCGGCGAGGTTCAAGGTCCGGTGCAGGCTAGTTCGTCTCCTGACGTTAGCTCCTGGCGATTAGGGTCAATGTAAAAACGTGGTCCCACAGAAGCAGGGAGAAAGGGGATTTAAAAAGCCTCCAGTGGGCGGTGGGTGGGACAACAGGGAGAGCAGACCGGAAGCTGGCAATCGGTCACACAGGGACTCCTGGGTAATGGAGTCCCTGCAATGCTCGCAACCCCGCTGTGTGCCTCAACCCGGGTCCAAAGTTCCTTTCCTCCCTCGAGCTCCAACATGCAGCCCCTCTCACTCCCAGGCGATGCGGCACCCGCGAAGCGGGTGCGGCGAGGTTAATTAGGTCCGGTGCAGGCAAGTTCGTCTCCTGACGTTAGCTCCTGGTGATTAGGGTCAATGTAAAAACGTGGTCCCACAGAAGCAGGGAGAAAGGGGATTTAAAAAGCCTCCAGTGGGCGGTGGGCGGGACAACAGGGAGAGCGGACCGGAAGCTGGCAATCGGTCACACAGGGACTCCTGGGTAATGGAGTCCCTGCAACGCTCGCAGCCCCGCTGTGTGCCTCAACCCGGGTCCAAAGTTCCTTTCCTCCCCCGAGCTCCAACATGCAGCCCCTCTCACTCCCAGGCGATGCGGCACCCGCGAAGCGGGTGCGGCGAGGTTCAAGGTCCGGTGCAGGCAAGTTTGTCTCCTGACGTTAGCTCCTGGCGATTAGGGTCAATGTAAAAACGTGTACTAGTATATATTGTTCTTCCACATCAAGTCTGAAAATCAGGCTGGTATTACTTTCCCTATTGATGGATTTGAGGACATCGTTTGTGTCTTTCAGAAATGAGGGCATGGCTTCCACTAGTGGTTTGAGGAAGAAATCAGAGAAGGTTGATAGAAGTTGAAGCAGAGATCCTATTGCCAAGACAATATGAATTCCTGATGGGGAAATGTATCCTTTATGTACCTCGGGCAAGGTGTAGAACTATGGAGTCATGGCGTCTGTTTTGATGAAGAAGTCTTCTCCTCTTCTGCACCCCTCCAGAGATTTCAGACTCATTCACCATTATCCTGACTTATTTCACAAGCTCCTATGTCAGATCAGAGGTTAGGATCTGGTAGCTAGAGCAATTCTTCAGTAGGTGTAAGCACTCTTTTCTGTATGTGTCTGCTACCATAATCACTGTAGCGCCACCCTTGACAGCTGGTTTAAAGGTTCTGCTGTAATCGTTCAATAGTGAAGAAATTGCTCTGTATTCTTCCCCGATCATGTTGTGTTAGATGTAGGGATGGGCAGAATTTGAATTACGCAGAGTAATCAGAATAGTTTCAGTAATTTTGGGTTAATCTATGACACAGAATTACCGATAATAATGCAATGACACCTGCTCGTGTGATTTTGGGGAAAACACCTACTGTAAGAGCTCATTTAGCGGGCAGCTGCTGGAGCTGGTGTTGATGTTTTGTTTTAATTATCACTGTTTTCCTAATGCAAAATGCATTGATGCATCCATTTTTAATGCAAGGGTGCATTTTGTGCTAAAAACTAACCCTAAATGCTGTGAGTAAATTGGGGGGAAATCCTACCTCAAGTATACATTTAACAAGCGGTATCAGTGCAATGCGACTCCTTCCTAGCTTACTGCTCCTGCTAGTCTGCTGGATTCAGATCTTGTGATTGGTAGATGGACAATTCGGTTGCATTGAGGGTCCATGGTGGGCCAACTGGCCGGCAGGCAGGCTGTCAGGTAGGAATGGATGGAGAGGTAACCATGACTGTGTCCGTATTCAACCACCCAGCTCGGCTCAGCTCAGGTCTTTGTCCTATTCAATCCCTCCTTGCCTGTATGTACTGCTTTCATTTTCTGAATGTAATCTATGACAAGTTTAAAAACTAGTGCAGACCAATTGAACATCAGTTATTGCTTGGTTTTTTGTGAGGTCGACAGGTTCACGCTTTGCTGCCCAGTTCGGTTAAGTGGCATTTACTCAGGGTCATTATATATGACTTTAGTATCCCCCATATGTAGCACTATCTCTGGTGTTAAAGGCTATATGTGTGGGTGCCAAACCCCTGACTTTTGGGATTCGATCTGCTCCTAAATCGGTGAACCTATAAAAGAAAACGACACGTATATGTGAAATGACAGGCACATATTTAAAGCTATGGCATTGCCAAAAATCTATTTGGTCAGATCCACCATACCAGAACCTCCCAGTTAAAAGTCATGAGCAGACATTGCATACTCAGCATGCACAATATTGTGGGCTCAGCAAGTTGTTGAGCAGCCATTCTTTGAGTTCTTTTTCAATCAATCAATCAATCAAAGCATTTATATAGCGCACTACTCACCCGGAGGGTCTCAAGGCGCTAGGGGAGGGGGGGGCCGCTACTGCTCGAACAGCCAGGTCTTGAGCTGCTTCCTGAAGGCAAGGTGGTCCTGGGTCAGGCGGAGGTGGGTCGGGAGGGAGTTCCAAGTCTTGGCGGCCAGGTAGGAGAAGGACCATCCTCCTGTGGTGGCTCTTCAGATGCGGGGGACGGCGGCGAGGGCGTGGCCGGTCGACTTTTTATATATGTATGACAGTATACATTTAGCTGAAAGGATGCATTCTATTTGATAATTGGTCTTACCCATGTCATAGTTTGTCAGGGTGCCTGTAAGATGTTGATGATTTGATGTCCTCTCTGTACACTGACCACTCATGGGAGAAAGAATTATTTGTCAGATCATTGATAGAGTAGTTCAGCATACCTGTTGCTTACAGTGCTTCGCTGCACATACTGTAGGTGTTTTTGCTGGCTTGACTATCCAGCTCCTGCACCACCGAATGATGCAGTAGGGGTGGGATCTGCATTATTTAAGCTGGCAGGTAAAGAGTAGACAGTGAGCATTTCTGAGATCCTGTCAGCTTTGCAGGTGAGGGAGATTAAAAAAACACCTTCAAATGACTGATGAAACAGGAGCTTTGGGTGGTTTACTTCGGACGCTGTCTTGGAGTGTTGAAAAGTTAGGGTATTTATGTGCCCACAAGGTGGTGACAAGTAAAAAAATGATTTTTTGAAGGGACTCTGTGTCACGACTCCATCCAAGTTTTATTTTTATTTTCTAGAATATCAGTTTTCAAAAAAATACATTTTCTGTTGGTACCAACATGAGAGGATGTTCCCCATGCAAATGAGGGAATCAATGTGCCTCTAGTTGCCCAAACAGTATTACATACATGGGCACAGTGGTGATCATGCCCTTGGGAGGTGCACTGAAAGTGCCTCAAAAAAGGTGTCACACTGTTAGTGTGTCTCTTGAGGTCAGCCCTCCAGCAGGGTGAAAGGGGGCGTCCCATGGAGACCCCTGCCATCCCACTGTAGGCACAGGGCTCACTGCACCCGCCTGCAGGGGATCTCTCTCTCTTGTTAAGATTGCAGGTGGCATGCTGCCTGCACTGAGGAATACGGAATATGGAATACGGAGAGGCTTTGAAGGAACTGTGCCTTATTTCACTGTATGAACTGCCATAAGGACAACACAAGTTTGTTGCAACCCTGACAGCAGAGCAGTCATCATAATCAAGTGCACTTTCCATGCTTGCATGCGTTATCTGGGGCCTCTTTGCAATATGTGCCCACAATGGTTGGGCCAACAAGAGACCTGCGGGACTCCTGCATTGCTGTAAAACAAAAAAATAGAGCATTGTGATTAGGCAAGGAAATTTTACTTCCTCAGCCATTTCGTCCCACTGGATGGGAATCTATCCTGCAGGATTAAGCAATCTGATTTGCTGGTCATAATTTCAACAGAAATGTTGCATCTGTCATTACAGAACATGGGAACTCAGTTACCGTGTCTTGAAGTTGAATTTAAAAGAACATATAAGGAGGCAGGTGCGGGGGTTCCCTGGGGTAGAGAGAGAGAGACACCCCAAGGGCCCAAAAAAATAATTGTACAGCGGTTACTGTTGTACTACCACAGTACCCAGCTCGACCCTCCCACGGGGGACTGTGGTAGTCCTGCAGAACATTTAGTTCAGGGGTCTTCAACCAGTAGCTCGTGAGCTACTGTAGTTCTTGAGCTAACTCTGAGTAGCTCACCTGTGTGCAGCCCAGCTTATTAAATTAGAAAGATTTTGCTTGCTTGAATTAATATACATATAAAGAAATTGAAATTATACTGCACCAATAATATTAGTAGCTGTTAATGTGTTTTATTGAACATAAGTAGCTCTCAATACAGAAAAGGTTGGAGACCCCTGATTTAGTGCAAGACCTTGCAAGCTTCACTGGAGGAAACTTGCATGGTACCATGGGGTGATGCTTATTCACAGTACCTTGGGAGTATGTGGTACTGTGAATTATATATATATATATATATATATATATATATATATATATATATATATATATATATATATATATATATATATATATATATATATATATATCTATATATATATTTTCACTAAAAAATCCATAGGTTTCAGGGATGTTATAGTTAGTTGAGCTAAATATAAATTGCGCGCCTGCAATGCACTGCTGATGATGTCACATATTACATCACTCATGACATGGTCAGTGACATCACTTATGACATCACTGATGACAACTCAAATGACATCACTGATGACGTGGTTTGTACAGAGAGGATTGAAGTGGCACCAATTGTTGCCTTTGGTTAAAACCTGTTTGCATCTCCAACACCCTGACCTCATGATTGTGCACTGTGGTGGAAACGACCTAGGCACATTGACTGGGGTAGGTTTGGAAATGCTTATGAAGGACACCTTTGGACAATTGATATTACTTTTGCCTCAAACTGTCTTAGTATATTCCAATATATGCCAAAGAAAGAAGTGGAAATGGTCCAAACAATTTTGTCCTCAGACTGAAAAATCTCGGAAGAAAGTCAACAAAGCTGTGTCTGCATACCTCAGAGATCACAAAATGGGCTCCATCTACAACAACAAAATACATTTTGATGTTGTGGATATATACAGAAGGGATGGAGTACACTTCACAGATCAGGGAAACCAAGTTTTCCTGAATAACTTGAAGCTGGGCTCTTTTTAGAGCCACCCTTTAACTTACAACTTAGGCCCGCTAGTTTAGGGCCAGATAACAGCAACTCCCAGACCCTTGCCAAAATGTATTTTCCACACAGCTGTGGGGCAGCGGCCAGACAATCTCTAAACAGTCAATCACACTGCTACTAAATCCTCCATCTAGATATTTATATATCCACTCATTATGCAATGCAGATAACTCTCTATATATATAAAATACACATTTAAATATCGAACCAAACCACATTCACTGGATGATGTCATCAGTGATGTCATCAGTGATGTCACTGACCGTGTCATAAATGATGTAATATGTGACATCATCAGAAGTGGAATGCGGGCGCATGAGTTATTGTTAGTACAACTAACTATAACGGATGAATTTCAATGGTTTTGTACGAGTGAAATGTCCAGCTAACTATAACAGTCCTGAAACCTATGTTTTTTTCAAGGAATTTCTAAGGTTTTTTAAATGCTAATTCCTAACTATAACATGTCTGAAACCTATGTTTTTTTCAGTGAATTTAGAAGGTTTTTTAAACGATAATTTTTAAATGTAATAATAGTTATATATATATATTTTATACTGATTTTCTACAGTTTTTTAACTGTTTACTTTTACATATTTTATTTTTTAAATTACAATATATACTTTTAATATAAATGGCAAAAAAATATTTTGTTTATTGGGCATTTTTTTTATTAATAACATAAACAGGGCATATAACAGATAGAAGGTACATACATTGGATATGGAAAAGCATTGTAAATAGTGGTGACAGTACGTATTCCATGACATTAAAATGGCACAATTGTATTTCCATTGGTACATATCTATATTCCTCTACGCCCTCCCACCCACTTAAAAGAATTTCCAAGTGAAACCAGTCAATGTTAGTCTACGGAAGGAAATTCAAGTTAATGGTAGGTACGGTTAGAATTACTTTTCAGGGTCAGTACTGGGCTCAAAGATGCAGCACTGAGGTCTCTCCTGATAACAGGTGAGTAAATCGGAATTCGTAGTTCAGCTGATTTTAGAGGAATATTTTACTTTCCAAAACTCCACACTTAGAAGAATTTCCAAGTGAAACCAGTCAATGTTAGCCTATGGAAGGAAATTCAAATTACTGGTAAGTACGATTACAATTACTTTTCAGGATCAGTAATGGGCTCAAAGATGCAGCACTGAGGTATTTCCTTATAACAGGTGAGTAAATCGGAATTCGTAGTTTGGCTGATTTTACTTCGGCCAAGTATATATAGAGCCACTTTCCTACACCATCCCCTCCCTTCACCACTATGCAAACACACCCTATTGCACATTTTAAGTTGGGGAAATAATTCCCCTTCAATCCTGAGGGGCCCTAGTGTCCAACTAACCCAGTAGGTACATGCAGTAATTGCCATAGAGCAGCGTAGCAAAGAAATGTAAAAAGGGGCACGGCCTGCACCACCTCTCTGCAATGCAGCGGCACTTTCTTGAAGCACCTGGTGGGCTACTTGGCCCCCAGGGTCCCTCAAGATTGAAGGGGAATTTTTTAACCAACTCAAAATGCGCCACAGGGCGTTTTTGCACACATCACCTCAGACCCTGTCCCTTCCCTTGTGTAAATGTGCCCTGTGGCCGTTCTAAGTTGAAAGATTAAGTCCCCTTCAATCCTAAGGGTCCCTAGGGTCAAACTAGTCCACTAGGTACCTCCAATAAGCACCACAGAGCTGTGTAGCAGAGAGGTGTAAAAAGGAATGTGGCCTCTGAACACCTGTCTGCAACGCAGCTCCCTGTGCATACTGGAGATACCTGTTGGGCTATTTGGTCCTCAGGGACCCTCAGTATTCAAGTGGAATTCGTTCCCCCTTTGCAAACGGAGCCGGGCTCTTTTTTTTAATCTATTTTTTAAATTTTGGGTAGGGGCCGCGTGACTCCCTTCCGGCCACTTGTTGCCCCGGGGACCCCAACCCCCGGGGCTAGCCCTCTTATTTGGGCACCGGTGGGGTGTCACCAATTCCCCCACGGTCCCAGCCGGCTCCCTGCATCCTGTGGGAGCCAGCATTGCTTTTCCACATGGGGAGCAGCTAACATGCTGCTTCCCATGTGGAAAAGCAATCTGCTTTGCTTCATTGAGCGAGAGCAGGATTCCCTGCTCTCGCTTCAATGAAGCTAAGCAGTTTGCAATGACAGGGTGGGAGCAGCGAGGCTCCTGCCCTGTCATTTCAAACTACAGTGTCCCGGGGGTGGGCACCCCGGGACAATGCAGGAGCCGGCCCTGGGGGGTGGCGGTCCCCAGGGCAATCAATGGCTCCAGGAGGGGGGCCGCGCAGCCCCCCTCCCATATTTTACAAAGCCCCGGGGGATGGTGGTCCCTTGGGCTGGGGGTCAGTCACAGACCCCCAATTTGAATCTTTAGCTCCCGGGGAGGTGGCGGACCCCAGGGTGTGTGGGGGGCTTGAGCCCCCCACACAGGGTCTTTATTTATTTAAAAAAAAGCCAGGGGGCAGTCCTCGGGGCTGCAGGGGTTCTGTTTGCCCCCCCAATGTCAATAAAGTTGAGCCTGGGGGTGGCAGTTCCCAGGGCTTGGGGGCCTTAGAGGCCCCCCAATATTAAACTTTTAAGCCCCCGGGGTGCCGTTCCCTGGGGCTGGGGGGCCTGAGAGCCCCCAAATCTATTTTCATGAAGCCCTGGGGGGTGCTGAAAGCCCCCCGCACTTATTTTCCGGAAGCCCCGGGGGTGGCGGTCCCTGGGGCTGGGGGGCCTGAGAGCCCCCTGCACTTATTTAGAGAAAACCCCGGGGAACAGCGGTACCTGGGAGCCCCCCACACTTATTTTGAGGAAGCCCCGGGCGTGGCAGTCCAGGGGGCCTGGGGGGGTCTGTCGGCCCTCCCCACCTATTTTGACTAAGCCCCGGGGGTGGCGGTCCCAGGTGCTGGGGGGCCTGAAGGCCCCCACACTTATTTTCTGGAAGCCTCGGGGGATGGCGGTCCCTGAGGCTGGGGCCCTGAGAGCCCCCCACCTATTTTCACAAAGCCCCTGGGGTGCTGGTACCCAGGGCTGGGGAGGCCTTTGAGCCCCTGCACTTATTTTGAGGAAGCCCCGTGGGTGGCAGTCCCCAGGGCTGGGGGACCTGAGAGCCTCCTGCACTTATTGTGAAGAAGCCCCGGGGGATGGTGGTCCCCCAGGCTGGGGGGGCCTGAGATCCCCGCATTTATTTTGAGGAAGCCCTAGGGGGTGGCGGTCCTCAGGACTGAAGGCCCGAGGGCCCCCTGCACTTATTATGAAGAAGCCCCGGGGTGGTGTCCCCCGTGACTGGGGGTGGCCTGAGAGCCCCCCACACGTATTTTGAGGAAGCCCCGGGGTGGTGGTTCCCAGGACTGGGGGGGCCTGAGATCCCCCTGCACTTATTTTGAGGAAGTCCTGGGGTATGGCAGTCCCCGGGCTGGGGGGATCATGAGAGCCACCCCGCACTTATTTTGAGGAAGCCCCGGGGGTGTCGTTCCGCCAGGGCTGGGGTGGCCTGAGAACCCCCTCCACTTATTTTGAGGAAGCCCCAGGGGGTGGCAGTCCCCAGGGCTTGGGGGGTCTGAGAGCCCCCACCTATTTTCACTAGGCCCCGGGGGTGGCGGTCCATGTGGCTGGGGGGCCTGAGAGCCCCCTGCACTTATTTTGAGGAAGCTCTGGGGTGGTGGTCCCAAGGGCTGGGGGGGCCCGAGAACCCCCTGCACTTATTTTGAGGAAGCCCCAGGGGGTGGGAGTACCCGGTGTTTTGGGGGCCTGAGAGCCCCCCACCTATTTTCACGAGGCCCTGGGGAGGTGGCGGTTCCTGGTGCTGGGGGGCCTGAGAGCCCCCCTGCACTTATTTTGAGGAAGCCCTGAGGTGGTGGTCCCCAGGGCTGGGGAGCCTGAGAGCCCCCACCTATTTTCATGAAGCCCGGGGGGCAGTCCCTGGGGCTGGAGGGGGCCTGAGAGCCCCCCACATGTATTTTGAGGAAGCCCCGGGGGGTGGCGGTGCCCGGGACTGGGGGGCCTGAGATCCCCTCCACCTATTTTGAGGAAGCCCCGGGGTGTGGCGGTCCCCAGGCTGGGGGAATCATGGGAGCCACCCTGCACTTATTTTGAGGAAGCCCGGCGGGTGGCGGTCCCCAGGCCTGGGGGGGCCTGATAGCCCCCGGCCCTTATTTTGAGAAAGCCCCAGTGGGTGGCGGTTCCCGGGGTTGGGGGGCCTGAGAGCTGCCCCACCTATTTTCATGAAGCCCTGGGGGTGGGGGTCCCCGAGGCTTGGGGGGCCTGAGAGCCCCTCACCTATTTTCACAAAGCCCGGGGGAGTGGCAGTCCCTGGGGCTGGTGGGGCCTGACAGCTCCACACTTATTTTGAGGAAGCCCCGGGGGTGGCAGTCCCCGGGGCTAGGGGGGGTCTGAGAGCCCCCCGCACTTTTTTTCAAGAAGCCCTGCAATGTCAATAAAGTTGAGCCCCCGTGGGTGGTGGTCCCCAGGGCTCGGGGGCCTTAGAGGCCCCCAACATTAGACTTTTAAGCCCCGTGGGGGTGGCAGTCCCCGGGGCTGCTGGGGGCCGTGTGTCCAGCCACAATTATTGATCTTTTACTCCAGGGGTGGCGGTCCTCTGGGCAGTGTGGGGGGGATTGTCCCCCCACACTTTATTTTCCAAATACCTGGGGACTTGGCCCCCTCAGGGCCTAATTAGCATTGAAGCACGGAAGACCGCACTTTGTTTTTTTTTATCTGCAGGATCCGCGCACCCTTCGCGGATTTTGCCGATTTAAAAAAACATATATATATATTTGGCCTTGGGGGTCCTTGTGGGACCCCCTGAGCAGGCCTAGGGGGTCAGGGTGTTTCTCTCCTGCCCCCTTTTCGTGTTTTTTGCATTTTCTCCTTAGGTTTCTTGTGCCTCGGTTCTACAGAGGCACAATATGGCAGCCAACACTTCCTGATTTGGAGTGTTGACAGCCAATTAGCATGCAGCTCGTGCTCGGCAGGGTGCGAGGATCCTGCACAGCCATAGATATATATGTGATTTTAAATGTGATTTTCTCAGGAACTACTGAACAGATTTATACAATTTAAGCGAAAGGCACGACTCTGAACCAAGGTCTACCTCTTTGCCATATTTGGTGTAATTCTGTTTAGCAGTTCGGGCTGTAGCTGCAACTAAATGTTCCTATGGGAAATTGCATGAGGAAAACACGTTTTGGGACCCCGCTTTTTTCTCTGCCCCTGCTTGATGAATCACCCCAAGACTTACAAGATAGGAGCGGACCGGAGCAGGCCATAAGTTTTAAAAATTTTGCAAAGATTGTTGCAGATTTGCTATGGAAAATAGGTCCTAACTATACCTACCTACTGGCGACCGCCAGTAGGTTACATATATATTACATATATATATATATATATATATATATATATATATATATATATATATATATATATATATATATATCCGCCGACAGGGTTGTCAAATCTTTACTTAAAAAGACAACAAGTTGAGGCCCATATGCATTTCACAGTGAATCTTTATTGGCGTTTCACACCCAACGTGTTTCGCAGCCGCAGCCGCTTGATCACGAGTGAGTTCAAGTGTTGAACAATAAAATTATATACAAGTGAAAACCTTCATCATGTGACTCTTTGATCAGTAGTGAAAACATACTCTCTCACCTTCGGTTATATTTGATATTAAATCACTTTTTGTCAAGAGTTGTGTTAATTCACACAATAACATTGTTTGCAGTTTTAACAAATTTCAACTTATCTTTTAGTCCACACTGTTGTGGTGTTCCCTCCATTCAGGAACTACAGGTCCCATAATCCTTTAAACAACCTCAAGGATTATTTTCGATCTTTGGTCACCACCTTGATTACGACCAATGTTTACATTTCGCCCCAGTGGGCTTAACCACTATTTACATTTAAACATTTCCGTACTTAAATGCGTCTATCTTTGACACATTTCTCGGCGCCAGTACACTGCATGCGCTGCCTTTCACATCATTCCACCCGAGTGGGCTTTTTTCTCTGCCCCTGCTTGATGAATCACCCCAAGACTTACAAGATAGGAGCGGACCGGAGCAGGCCATAAGTTTTAAAAATTTCACAAAGATTGTTGCAAATTTGCTATGGAAAATAGGTCCTAACTATACCTACCTACTGGCGACCGCCAGTACGTTATATATATATATATATATATATATATATATATATATATTCCACCTCTCGAGTAGCAAAACTACCAGTGACGAGACTATGTGCTGACCATGAAATGTTTATTTCATGTCGCCCTCGGACGCGTTTCGCCTGACCAGCAGGCTTGCTCACCGGTGAGCAAGCCTGCTGGTCAGGCGAAACGCGTCCGAGGGCGACATGAAATAAACATTTTATGGTCAGCACATAGTCTCGTCACTGGTAGTTTTTCTACTCGAGAGGTGGAGTGTTGTCGGGACCTGACTTCAGAGGTCCTTTTGCCGACGAGACGCCCGCTGTTCTGGAAGGCGGCAGTTTCCTTCTGAAGTAACGAGGAGTAAGAGTATATATATATATATATACATATATATATATATATATATATATATATATATATATATATATATATATATATATATATATATTCACAGAAAAAATCATAGGTTATAGTGGATATATAGTTAGGAATTTGCATTTACAAAACCTTGAAAATTCAATGAAAAAACCATTGGTTTTAGGCCATATATAGTTAGGAATTAGCATTTACAAAACCTTATTTTACTCGCATAAAACCATTGAAATTCCATATATAGTGAGAAGCGCTAACTATATATCGCGCACCCGCAATCCACTGCTGATGATGTCACATATTACATCATTCATGACATGGTCAGTGACATCACTGATGACATCACTGATGACATCTCAAATGACATCACTGATGACATCACTGATCACAACATCCAGTGACTGTATGTGTCTGTAAAGTTTAAATATGTTTCACATATTGAAGAATGAGTGGATGTATAAGTGTCTGGATGAAGAATTTAGTAGGTGCATGACTGACTGTATGAGTGAGTGATTAAATGTGTCTCACTGAGTGCATGGGTTAGTGACTAAACTGTCTTAATTTGTGCATCAGTATGTTTGTTGTTGTGTAAGCTACTGCATTTGTTGATCAGTAGCTATAAGAGTGGCCATATGGGTTATTGATTGGTTGCCCAAGTATTTGAATGGGAGGCTGAGTGTGTGTGTGGGTGGCTGGGAGGTGCGTGACTCTGTGCATAGATGTGTAAGCAGTTGATTCACTAGGAGTATGAGTTCAAGAGTGCATGTGGAAACAGCTATATGGGCGGTTGACTATGCATGGGTGTGTTGGTGAGTGAATGGATTTCTCATTGCTACATGTGCAAGTAAGTACGTATGTAAAACACAATACATGTGAGAGTTGAGATATATAAATAACTGAACATAAGAGCCAGTGAATGTGTGAGTGGCTGTATCGATCACTGTGAGCTTGTATCAGGGATTATATAAGAGAATAAATATGTGTTATTATATGTTTGAATAAGTAAGATGTGTATAACTTTATAGTTGAGGAAATGGAGGTGTGATTGATTCTTTGCATGACTGACTAGGTGTGTGAGTAACTCCATGGATGAGTGACAGTCTGTGAGTGTCTGTTTATACTGAGTGTATGTAAAGTTATATTAGAGTCTGAAGAGGTTCATTGTATTATCACATGAGTGATGTGATCAGTGATGACAAATGAGATGTCATCAGTGATGTCATTTGAGTTGTCATCAGTGATGTCATCAGTGATGTCATTTGAGATGTCATCAGTGATGTCATTTGAGTTGTCATCAGTGATGTCATTTGAGATGTCATCAGTGATGTCATCAGTGATGTCACTGACCATGTCATGAATGATGTAATATGTGACATCATCAGCAGTGGATTGCGGGTGCGCGATATATAGTTAGCGCTTCTAACTATATATGGAATTTCAATGGTTTTATGCGAGTAAAATAAGGTTTTGTAAATGCTAATTCCTAACTATATATGGCCTAAAACCAATGGTTTTTTCATTGAATTTTCAAGGTTTTGTAAATGCAAATTCCTAACTATATATCCACTATAACCTATGGTTTTTTCTGTGAATTTCATTGGTTTTTTAATAGCAAATATGAAAAGCTTTAAAATGTAAAGTACGTGATAGATAAAAACATTTTCGTATTTATGCACGCTGATGTGCTTTGAACGCTGCACCCCCCCCCCCTCCCCTCTTTTGTCTTAGTAGTACTCTCTCTTTGCAGATACTGAAGGGTAGTTAACGCAGGCCTTTACCCCCGTTGTAATCCGTCGTGCCTCCTTGTCTCTCCATTTGATTGATTGTTGTCCAAGCATTTACTGTTTTAGAATTGGTTCTCTTTGGATCATTCTCTATTTACAAACAAGCACAAAGTCGCAATACTCTGTTTAGTCTTTGCAGATAGTGAAAAATCGTGTAAAAAAATAAAAGTAATCGAGCAAAATCAGTAGGCCACTAATTGGATCTCTTTTTGACCTCGCTAAAATAGAAATATTAGGAACAACCCTTCATGAGAAATACGAAAATAGTGAGATGAACTGAGCTCCACACCATGAGGGCTGCAAGACAGCTCGGCTCCATCACCCATCCCGCACAAAATAACGACAAACCCTATGCAAATATTAAAAATATAGACAACACACCAGCAAAGAAACAGGGTAAAACATTTTATTAAAAAACTATTTACATAACGTTGGTTTATAAGATGATGTCAGTAGTGGACCGATGTGTGAATAGATCGAAAACAGCACAAGGCTCCAAGATCCGGATGGCAAGCTCCTGGATGTTGGGTGCCATAGTTTAGAGTTCTGAATTTCAGCCTTTTTCAATGCCTGTGCTTTGTTGAATCAAAATGGCGGCTTGACACAAAGCTGACTCAAGCGTTGCTACTGATGCTATGCAGACCAAAACTGGTTTTCAGTTTGTACATTTTTCTAGATTTTTCAATCCAAGTTTGGTTGACTTTGTAGAACGATGGCTTCAGATTTTCAACATACGGTGTGGTGGCGCTGACTGGGAGGGGGCGCTTCGCTCCTGCCCCCTCCCCAAGTAAGATTTTCATACGTGAAAGTACGTTAATGGTTTTGGTCCCTGAGATGCTTCGATGTCACTACCATTCTCAAATAGCATAAGTTCTGGATGTTGGGTGCCATAGTTAAGAGTTCTGAGCAGTGCTTGTAACACTGTCTGAAGCTTATTTCCACCTACTGCAGCTTCACTATTCTCAAAGTAAGTGAGTGTCGTTTGTGGACCTGACTGCATTAGAAAACAATGTGATATGTTACCTTCCTAAACAGCTTGACGGAGGCCCCTGAGGGGCGGTGTGATGGCCATGGACTCGGAGAAGACGCTTGGCTCCGACACCCTCCCCAAGTCTTATAGCGCTGGTGTAGCCTGAGATCGCCCCCGACATAGGCGGCCGGCTCCCGGGGTCCGGCGGAACTTTTTGCCTTTTGATGACTCTTCAATTCTGGACCTTGTCCCACAATCCGTTTGACCTGAAGACAAGCTGTAGTGGGGCGCCCCTTTATCGTTTTAGTTGCCATTCCGCCCGCTTTTGCTACACTGTGCCTCTTCCGCCATTCAGCTGTTTACCGCCCGCTCTTGCGACTACAGCGTCTCGCTCACCATGTAGTTGAGATGCGCCCGCTCTTGCGGTGCAGCGATAGGCGGCTGCCACAGGACTCTCAAAATGGCGGCCGGCTCTTCGGTTTTGGGCCTGGTCCACTAAAATGGCCCTGGGACACCTTGGAACTCGGACGCTTGTCTGCTAGGGCTTGGGTCCCATTCTCGAAAAGCGTCCCCTCAGCCGTGAAGATTCTACAAAAGTCTTGGGGGCCTCCAACTCGCAGGCTTCTGGTGGGGAGCGGCTGCCATGATTGCTCGTGGAATGGCCACGACGGAGCTACGAGATGGTAGTGGTCTCATGCTGACGCCAGCTTTAGTCTGAAACATCCAGAAACACTATAGACTACCAATTCGATCAGTTCCGGTAGCGCCCCAACATGACCCGGAAGAGAAGAACTTGCCCTCCTCTCTTTGACTGATGGTTCTTGTTGCCTGTCCCCTCTGTTGTCATTTAACAGAACTTTTTGGACTGCTGAAAGGGGTTGTGTTCTGAACGCTGGTTGGTGGAGACATTTAGACTATATTCTTGACCTACGTTGTCGCGTAATGCGTTTTATGACACGCCGCGTTAGCGCACCCGGAAGTGATCCGAGGCGCGGCGCGCAGCGCGTAACGTAAGCATAACAGGTCATGTGACTTGTTAATAAAACTTTTCATTGGTTCATTTTACTTTTGTTAATTTAATGATGAAAAGCTTGGTCATATGACCTAAAAATTACGCTTTTTATTATTTTCGAACAATATTTTTTTTTTCAAACATATGTTATAATATTCCAGGCTAATGTACTTTCCCGGAAAATTTACAACTGTCTTGCAAGTAAAATATATTCCTTTTTCGAGAAAAAGGGCGTTTCTTCCTTCCATGACGGAGCCGTTGAGTAAAAGAGATTCGGCCTGCTGTCTTAGTCGCCGATACGCCTGATTATCAGATTCTTATCGATCACTTTATGTTGCAGACATGAAAAACACAACTGCCCTTGACCATTTATCTTTACTGCGTTCCTACATATTATACCTTTTATCCGTCATGTAATTGGACTGCTTTATTTCACTTGCCTTTTACTGATTCGAAAACAGTCACTAAAAGTAAAAACTTTACAAATGTAAATACTACTACCGTGTTTTGTTTTAAAAACCTTTATTGTGAAAATGTCAGTATACAAATACGGGCCTATAACCACGTGGGCCGGCCACGGAGCAAACTGAAATCGTATATGATGAGGAGACATTTACACTGTAGAAGAACGTAACGAGCGGGCCATTAGGTGACAAGAACAAAGGTGTCTAACAGTTGCGGAATCGGTGGACGTACATTTTGTAATTAAAATACGACAGGGCCACTTACAATAACATTTTCTAGATATACATTTGCGGGCAAGGAGTTACGAGTCCCATTTATACCGGCGCCATTTTGGGCGAGGCCGGGCAGGTCCAAGATATAGTCAAAATGTCTCCACCAACCATCGGCCAGACCAGAACCCCTTTCGGCCCTTTATGCTACAAGATGGTGTCTTCCATTCAGAAAATATTGGTGGCAGCATTTTGAAAGGAAACAGAAACAGCCGTTCTCCTAGTGAGTTTCACATTGTTACATTTAGGAAGAATGTTGAAGAGTAGTATGTGGAAAATCTGAAGCCATTTTTCTACAAACTCTCAATCAGACTTGGATGGAAAAAAAAAACCTGAAGAATGTACAAACTGAAAACCAATTTTTGTCTGTATAGCACCAACAGTAACGCTTGAGTCAGCTTTGTGTCAAGCCGCCATTTTCATTCAATCAATAGCGTCCCCCTGCACACATTCAGGGACCTGGTCGTGTCTTCAGATGAAACGCATTGTAGGAAAAGAAGCAGAAAGGAAAAGGAAAAAAGTTCCGCCGGACCTAGTGAAGCTGCAGCAGGTGCAAATAAGCTTCAGACAGTCTTACAAGCACTGCTCAGAACTCTCAACTGAGGCACTCAACATCCAGGACTTGCCATTCGGATCTTGGTGCCTTGTGCTGGTTCCGACCTATTCACACATCGGTCCACTACTGACATCACCTCATAAGCCAACGGGGCACCCCACGCCGACTTTCGGCGCAGCATTGTAGGATGGCCACACCAGTGCGGCAACTTGCTGGACACAACATCGGGGCCATCCAGATCTCGGCGCGTTCAACTCACTGTACCGCAACAGTGACCGCAACTCAGCTGGACACGCCGTCTTTCGGCGCAGCATTGTAGGATGGCCACACCAGTGCAGCAATTTGCTGGACACCACCTCGGTGCCATCCGGATCTCGGCGCGTTCGAGTCACTGTACCGCAACAGTGACCGCAATTCAGCTGGACACGCCGTCTTTCGGCGCAGCATTGTAGGATGGCCACACCAGTGCGGCAATTTGCTGGACACCACCTCGGTGCCATCCGGATCTCGGCGCGTTCGAGTCACTGTACCGCAACAGTGACCGCAATTCAGCTGGACGCGCCGTCTTTTGGCGCAGCATTGTAGGATGGCCACACCAGTGCGGCAATTTGCTGGACACCACCTCGGTGCCATCCGGATCTCGGCGCGTTCGAGTCACTGTACAGCAACAGTGACCGCAACTCAGCTGGACACGCCGTCTTTCGGCGCAGCATTGTAGGATGGCCACACCAGTGCGGCAATTTGCTGGACACCACCTCGGTACCATCCGGATCTCGGCCCGTTGTGCTGCCTTCGGCCTATTCGCACATCGGTCCGCTACTGACGCCGCCTCACGTGCCAACGGATTTTCTACGCTTTTTGTAGCCCTATGCCGCATAACAGGTCATGTGACTTGTTTATAAAACTTTTCATTGGTTCATTTTACTTTTGGTTTCCTAAAGATGGAAGGCTTGGTCATATGACCTAAAAATAACACTTTTCATTGGTTTAGAACATTTTTTTTTCCCAAACGATGAAAGCCCCACCTTGTTTCTGGATCATTCAGACTGAAGCTGGCGTCAGCATGAGAGCACCACCATCTCGTGGCTCCGTCGTGGTCATTCCGCGAGCAATCATGGCAGCCGCTCCCCACCGGAAGCCTGCGGGAGTCGGGGGCCCCCAAGACTTTTATACAATCTTCACGGCTGAGGGGACGCTTTTCGAGAATGGAGCCCAAGCCCTAGCAGGCAAGCGTCCGAGTTCCAAAGTGTCCCAGGGCCATTTCAGTGGACCAGGCCCAAAACCGAGGAGCCGTCCGCCATTTTAAGAGCCATGTGGCAGCCGCCTATCGCTGCACTGCAAGAGTGGGAGCAACTCAACAACATGGTGAGCGAGACGCTGTAGCCGCAAGAGCGGGCGCAACTCAGCTAGATGGCCGCCACCTGGGGAGGCCCGTTCACGCCGGCTCCCCCACGCCCCCCCCCGGGCCGCCGCACGCCAATTTTCGGAGCAGCATTGTAGGATACCAAAACCAGTGCGGCAGTTTACTGGACATCACCTGGGTGCCTGTCGTACATGTTGTGTCAGCCATGTGACACTGGACACAGACCGCTACTGACGAGGCCTCCCCCCGCACCACCCGGGACGCCCCACGCTGTTTTTCTGTGCTGCATTGTAGGATCCCTAAACCAGTGCGGCACCCAGGCGACATCACCTGGGTGCCGTCCAGAACTCTGCACGTTGTGCTGCCTTGGGACTATTCGCACAACAGACCGCTACTGACGAGGCCTCCCCCCGCCCCACCCGGGACGCCCCACGCCAATTTTCGGAGCAGCATTGTAGGATCCCTAAACCAGTGCGGCACCCAGGCGACATCACCTGGGTGCCGTCCAGAACTCTGCACGTTGTGCTGCCTTGGGACTATTCGCACAAAAGACAGCTTCTAACCATTGTTGCTTTTTGTGTTGAGAAATGTTTAAATGTTTTTAGTTTTTGTTCCGTTCGTTAAAGTTAGTAGTTAATAAAGTTTTATAACCTTACTTTGTTGGAGTGTTATCTATTTTTTTTAAAACGGGTGAATGGGGCCTTGAATCGGGTTATTGTCATGTGTGGGCTTTGGAAGTGTGCTGCTGCAGGATCGGACATTTCAAACTCAAATGCACGTTCTTTTTCTTACCTTTCCGAAGCATGGAGCGCAATAGCAGGCAGAGAAAGGGTGATGCACGTGTTGAACACTACCTGACCTGGCAAGTTGCTGGCAGTGCCCCCCCGCCCGCTCCTGAAAGAGGGCACACACACACCGCCGCCCCGAGTACTTCACAAATCTTTAAAAGACCATGCGCTTGTTCATGAGGCTTAAATGGTTTATCACCTCTTCTAGAACCCCTGCATCGACCCTCTGACGTTTCATGGAAAAATTACCATGTAACACAATACCAAGCCCTGTCAGCTGAAACCCCCAAGGAATCGTGGGGCATATTATCAAGGGGGTTTATCTCCGCTTTTTTGGCTTTAAAAGCCATGAAAGCGGAGATAAAATTATTTCCCTATTACCAAGCTGTCGCTAACACCAGTTAGTGACAGCTAAAAGGAGATAGCGACCATCTTGGGCCCCGCTTTGCATGTCAGTGATACTTATCACTAATGACATGCAAAGTGGCGTGCCAAGATGTTAGCGACTGGAAACAGTCCCTAACATCGCTACCTTCTATTACCAACTTTTGGAGATATTCGCGCTAAGCGCGAATATCTCCAAAATCTAACACCTGCCCTGAGCAGTTCTTAGCCATGTTATCCAATGGGAGGTGGATAACATGGCTAAGAGCATTAGATCGATAATACATGAATATCGCTGACTTTTCTGCGATAATAGCAAGGTTTATCTGCGATAAAAATCGCCGATGTGCGGCGATAATTTTTGTCTCTAAACAAGTTAGAGACAAAAATTATCGCTAGTTGTTCGTAATATGCCCCCGGGTTTTTGCTTGCAGAAATCGGGAGGCGGGAGACTAGCACTGAAATCAGTACTCACACGCCTGAATCAGGAGGATTGGCATGTCTGAATTCTCTACAGCTGGGGCCATAAACTACATCCGCAGGGTTAGGTGATAGCCTGGGACCAGCCTGGCATCTAAAATGGCTGCCGTGCACGACAAAATTGTGGCATTCGAAAAAAGGCAAGATGGCGCAGCCGCTGGAAGAGATGTATCAACATATATCAGCCTCCTCAGCCACCCTCAGGAAACATAGGGGATTAGGATACGTCTCCCGCACCCCCTTATACCTAGTACTTTAATTAACGAAGCACAAAATGGCGAATTCCCGTTTCGCTACCAGTTTGCGGCCCAGTTCGCGGCCCGTGAAGCGCTTCTACCGTGAAAAATCATTTTTTTTTTATTTTCCCCACGGGACCCTTTAATAACCCCAACAACATTCCTAGGGGGTCAAGAGGGGGATACCTTGCCCCCTTTCATTAAATTCCCCCTTAGTTTTTCACCTTTTCTTCTCTCTCGATCCTACCGAGAGACAAGATGGCGGCCGCTCCGGACTGTCACGCAGCAAAAAAAAAAAAAAGCTCACGCACAGCCGCTGGAAGAGATGTATCAACATATATCAGCCTCCTCAGCCACCCTCAGGAAACATAGGGGATTAGGATACGTCTCCCGCACCCACTTATAACTAGTAATTTAATTAACGAAGCACAAAATGGCGAATTCCCGTTTCGCTACCAGTTCGCGGCCGCGCTTCTACCGTGAAAAATCATTTTTTTTTTATTTTCCCCACGGGACCCTTTAATAACCCCAACAACATTCCTAGGGGGTCAAGAGGGGGATACCTTGCCCCCTTTCATTAAATTCCCCTTTCGTTTTCCACCTCTTCTTCTCTCTCGATCCTACCGAGAGACAAGATGGCGTCCGCTCCGGACTGTTTAGAATGTTGACAGACACCGGAGAGCCAATCAGCTTTCTGCGCGCAAAGTTCCGATAAGCGAAAAGTAAGCGGACCGGATCGCTGCCCAGAGCGCTGTTACAGATATATATCTTGGTTTGAACGTTAATTTCTCAAAAACTACTGGAGCACATATATTGAGACCTAGCAAAGGCACATCGGGCTAACAGTCCCTACAATTTTGCCAAGTTTCGTGCAAATCCATTCAGCCGTTCGAGCTAAAAGTGAGTCCAACCGCCCTATGGAAAAATGAATGGAAAAAACGCGTTTTGGGACCCCCCTTTTTTCTCAGCCCCCCCTTGACGAAACCCCCCTAAATTTTCAGGAGCTGCTCAGAATCAAAATGTGCCATTTTCCTGAAAATTTCAGCCGATTCCGTCCACAAACGCCAAAGTTATTAGACATAGAATTTTCAAAAGTCCCATAGAGAAAAAATTCTAACTATATATACCTACTGGCTATCGCCAGTAGGTAATATATATATATATATATATAAACTCCAACCTCTCACGTAAGCACTTTCCGTGCGGACAAGAAAAACGGGACACCAAATGACACCACAGCCAGACTTGAAGTAATTTCATTTGATGAAGTTTATTCGTGCATGCAGGGTGCAAAGCCTCGTCAAACGCTTTTCGGGCACCGGCTGTGCCCTTGCTCACTGACAATTAGCCATGGTCGCTCCACCTTTTAAATATACACAGTATTACAAAATGCACGCCAATCTCGTTGTTTGGTAATCATCATGAACATAAACAACGGACTAACCTTTGCTAGTCTCAGGGCTGCTGGTGACTAACTCATTGCGCATTGAGAACGCGCGTCTGAAAGTGATAGTCGGGGCTTTGGGCATTATTTCCTTCAAAACTAAATCGGTCATAATGATAGGCCACTCACATCTGACAATTTGGCTGATTTGTTTGGCCTGCCTACTGTACCCGGTGATAAGTCTGATTTGGTTGGATGATATGCTGTCAGGTTCAATATCAGTGTTTTTCCTATTTGGTTTAAGGAGGTCTAGACGGTTCAAAGAATTGGCTTTTCTCATGGCAGTGTCTAACATAGGTGATAGATAACCCCTAGCTATGAGTCTGCACTTAGCATCCTTTTGCTGTACATCTCTAAGTATGGGAGAGCTGCAAGTACGATGAATTCGTAAAAATTCACCTTAAGGTATGCTGGCAATTGTGTGTTTGGGGTGGAAGCTTCTATATAGTGATCAAGCGTTCTTTGAAGCGTGAAACGTGTCATGGCGACCTACTGCACAAAAATAAATTAACCTGCACTGATTCTGTGGTCTGTATCCGCTTCTTTGCCTGCGAGAAAACTGCGCCAGGAAATCGGAGCTCTCTGGATATGTATATGGGAAAAATGTGGGGTGGGAGTCTAAGGGTGGTTGGAAGCCTGCGGGGCAATGATCACCTGTGTGGCATTGGGACAAAAAGGCCATGCACATTAGTGTGTTGTGACCACGGGCCAAACCCCCACCAGCTGAAGGCTCTGCAATGTGGGGGATTGGGTGCCCACATGGTTTAGGCACAGAGTCTGGCCCTCCAATCAAACAATCAGTCCCATTGTCTTCATGATAGGCTTAACACCATAACCAACTTAAGTCTTCTGCACATAAGCTTCCCCATAAGGCAACCATTAGGCATATATTCATAGAATTGCAAGTATTGTACAAAATTACAGTTGATATTCAATTTATAAACTCTCCTAAAAGAATCTAACAAGCATCATGACAGTGTAAATCTTCAGCCACAATGGTTTGTCATGTGGTAACTGACATCAAAACCTTTGCCTATTATAAAATGTGCATTATAAGAAAGTGGATTATTAATTAGGGTTTGATGAGTTAATCTGCTACCACTGTTTTGAATCAGGAATATTTCCTTACCCAATCTATGCAACAACCAGACAACAATGCTACGGAGAACTGTTTGTCTACACTGTGCATCCTCAAAGCCGCTCATAAGAAGTGAACCACTTATCTATGTCATTCACAACCACAAAGCTAGGCACTACACAATTAGGCAAGTGAGGGATGTGTAACCCCTCTTTAGATGGCTCCTCTCTTATTGCACCGCCATCACTGCACAAGTCCAAAGTGACCACCTTTTTCTCTAAGGCCAGCTTCTTTTCTTAAAGTGCCAACCTCTTTTCCTCCGAGGCTGTAGCAGCCAGTTTATTTTCTTAGTCCCTCTTGACTTCCCATCACTGTTCTCCAGCTGACGGACTCTAAGGGGCTCAGAATGTAGCTGTCATGACTCCCAGCTTATTAAGTTGCACACTGGAAGCATCTTACCAACAGATTGCCATCTGCCCCCTGTTCTTCTTGGACTCCCTCACACTCCTCATTGTCATCTGAGGGGTATGTAACTGATGGAGTTCCTCTGAGGCCCTGAAGGCTTAATGGAAATCCTCTTTATTGGATTCCATGATCAACTTCAGTCCACCAGCACCAACCATCTGACCTACTGGTTCAACGTCAACGTCGACGAGACATGCAAGGTCATGAACTCCATCCACTCAGGATCTCCGTCAGAACCGTGCCCACACCACGTATTCAACAAAGCAGATGCTACCATCGCACCCCATCTACGGAAGTTCATCAACATCCCCTTCGAAACAGCGACATTCCTGGAAGGTTGGAAACACGCCAAAATCAACGCCCTCCTCAAGAAGCCCAAGGCGGACCCAAGGACCTCAAGAACTTCCGGCCCATCTCCCTGCTCCCGTTCCCGGCGAAGGTCATTGGGAAAATCTTGAACATGCAACTGGCCCGCCACCTAGAAGACAACAACATCTTAGACCCGTCCCAGTCCGGATTCAGACGCAACCACAGCACTGAGACAGCCCTCATCGCCGCCACAGACGACATCAGGCGCCAACTAGACAACGGCAAAACATCAGCCCTCATCCTCCTGGACCTGTCAGCGGCCTTCGACACGGTCTGCCATCGCACTCTAAATACATGCCTCTTAGAAGCCGTAATCCAATAGAAGGCCCTTGAGTGGACCTCGTCCTTCCTCTCCGGCACAACCCAGAGCACCTGCCTTCCGCCCTTCCGATCCGAGGCCACCAACATCATCTGCGGCATCCCCCAGGGCTCATCCCTCAGCCCGACGCTGTTCAACGTCTACATGGCCCCGATCGCACAAGTGGCCCGCCAGCATGACCTCAACATCATCTCCTAGGCTGGTGACACCCAGCTCATCCTCTCCCTCACCAAGGACTCGTACACTGCCAAAACCAACCTTCACGAGGAAATGAAGGCCGTCGCCGACTGGATGATGGAACAGTCGTCTGAAGTTGAACTCGGACAAGATGAAGGTACTCATCTTTGGTCCCACCCCCTCAGCCTGGGATGACTCCTGGTGGCCGACCACACTGGGAACAGCACCAACACACACCGACCATGCACGCAACCTGGGATTCATCCTCGACTCCTCCCTCTCCATGTCTAAACAGGTCGGCGCGTCTCCTCCTCCTTCTACAACACTCTCCGCATGCTCCGCAGGATCTACAAGTGGATCCCGACCGAAACAAGAAGAACAGTGACACAGGCCCTCGTCAGCAGCAGACTGGACTACGGCAGCGCACTCTACGCAGGAATCCCAACCAAACACCTATGATGACTACAACGCATCCAAAACTCCTCTGCCCGACTGATCGTCACGACCCCCGCAGCAGCCACATCACCCCCACCTGAGAGACCTACACTGGCTCCCCGTCAACAAGAGGATCACCTTCAAGCTCCTCACCCATGCACACAAAGCACTCCACAACGCCAGACCAGCCCACCTTAACAGCAGACTCAGCTTCTACACCCCACCCGCCAGCTCCGCTCAGCCAGCCTTGCCCTCACCACTGTCCCAAGCATCCAACGAACAACCTCCGGTGGCAGAACCTTCTCCTACCTCGCCGCCAAGACGTGGAACATCTTCCCTACCCACCTACGGCAGACCCAGGACCTGCTCGTCTTCAGAAGATTGCTCAAGACCTGGCTCTTCAAGCAGTAGCAGCACCCCCTCCCCTCAGCGCCTTGAGACCCTCACAAGTAAGCAGCACGCTTTGCAAGTACTTTGATTGATTGACTGTGCTTGACCATGCTCCTCAGCTTGGCCATGCAAAGGATCGCCATATCAGACAGATCCACCACCATGCTTATAAAACATTAAGGGCCAAACATTTGAATCAGAAATTAATTTGGGAAAAATATAAAAACTGAACCCTAAAGAAATGAAAATTCTCAAATCAAATGTTGCTGTCAATTAGTATAGGGATTGTTAATTTCGTCCGTTATAACTGAGTGGCACTGCTAAACACAAGATCTGGATCCCACTGCTGAACACTAATCGCAGAAAGTGGATTACTAGCTGGGGTCAATGGGAGTCTACCACAAGTAATAAGACTGCAAGCTTGTTAATGTAGAAAATATGTACAATAATTTAAATCAGGTGTCAACCCCCTTGTAGCTATAGCAGCTTAATTTAGGAAAACAAGTACAGTATTTAGCAGTAGCAAAACAGTTAAAAAGTCAAATCACAACACACCAACAATCCCTTGACCAACTTAGAAATATATAGAAGAATGTCATGAGTAAAATGACACCAACTCAACAAAAATCTAATAAGCGAAGTTGGAGGAATACATTTTAAAGATTTAAGTAAACAAAGTCCTCTTAAAGATCTTGTAATTCCTACAATTGTTAAAGTCCCAGCTTTTCAGTGTTTCTAGAGCAATTCCTCTTGGTCACTTCTAGGGCTCCTGGGACATCAGGGGCCGCACTTAAGATCTGGGTTTCACTCCAGCAGAGATCCCCAGCAGGGTCCAATACATGTCTACAGCTCAACTTGGCATTTCAGGAAAAAGCCCTCCAGCAGCTTGCTGTGTGCCCATAGCCACCAGGACAGCAGCCAATTGGCACGCAGCACATGGAACATGTATCATGTTGTACTTGTGGAACAAAAGTATACACACCACAGTAGGAATGAGTTGAATTTACTGGCAAACAATGGAGACTACAGGCACGATCCATTTATTATTAAACTTTACAACTAAAGCATTGTGCGTGACATATTGATTGGGAAAAGCATATGTTAAATCCAATAGCCTAGAGTGTGGACAATGATTATACTCTTAGAGTCTGTAGTCAGGTATTTTTTTACATGGGCTCTCACAAATTACTGGAGTAGGCAATAGTGTTGGTATTGGTTGCCCCTCTCAACAGGCTGAGGAGTTAGAAGCTTTGCACTTTAATTATCCAGGTTAGGCACCCGTTCGGCGGGATCATAAGTTGTTTTCCCAAATGGTATTCATTATGTATTTCTAATTTTAGGAACGTAGGCATTATGATTGTATTGTAAAGATGCAATACTCAGGAATCAGAATAGAAGTGGTTTATTAGCCCAACAGGGAGGCAAGTCATCTACATCCAAGACCAAGAAACAACTGACACAAGCATGTAACATTCCAAGGTGACATGGCTGCATTCTCAAGAAAGAATGCACATAATTAAAGACATAGATACAACACATCTCCCTTATAATAATGACAAAATAAAACAAGAAGGAAAATGAAAAGAAGAAAAGGAAACAATAAGCAAAGATCCTGTGAAAGAAAGGAAATATTCAGAATAGTAATCTTGGAGATACAAAGGAGGTCTCCTAATTCTTGAGTTCGTCCCACGAGAAGAGACACGCACATCTTGAGGAGGTGCATGCCCACCTTGAGGAGCACCCTTTCCAGGAACAGGCTTCACAATGCATTTTCCAGGAGCAGATCTCACAGGAGCAGCAGGTTCCACAATACCATTATCCCCCTCCACACACCTTGACAAACGTGACATGCTCCAGACATCTCCCCCCGCAAGCATAACCACATTCTTCATGACTTTCACAATACGCCTAGGCCCAAAGAACTTGGACTCACCCTTGGGGGACCAGACAGCCTTTTTGATAAAAACAAAATCACCTACTTTCCAAAAAGGATCCTTCGCCCCCTTCAAAACATCAAATCTCCGCTTGTACCCATCCTGGTAGTTTCTTAACCTAGAATCGTTGAGCACCAAGCCTCTATCTTTAATAGACAACCACAAAGGATTAAGCTTGGAACCAGCAACTCTACCTTTGAGTTTCTTGAAAGGTGAAATACCAGTCACACTATTGGGAGTGTTCCTGTGCGCCCAGAGTTTTTCTCTAAGGATGGGTTTCAAAGGAAGTCTTCTCTCCAAAGCAGTCTGGGCACACGCCCTAATCAACCTATTCATGCTTTTCACCAAACCATTCGCCTGCGGAGAATAAAGGGCAGTCCTATGATGGGTGATAGATAGATCCTTGAGAAAATCAGACATTTCCTGGGAGGTGAATTGGACACCATTATCAGAGACCAAAATGTCAGGAACCCCTTCACAGGTAAAAGCATCCTTTAAAAACTCAATAACATTCTTACTTAAAACAGTTCCCATACAAGAAGCAGACAACCACTTTGAAGTGTAATCTACAAGAACGACAACGAATCTCTCAGAAGGTCCGAGGTTCTCAAAGGGTCCAATAATATCAACAGCAACTTTAGACCAAGGACGTTCACGTATGGCAGCAGGAGAAAGAGGGGCGGTGTTCACCTTCCTTGATTTGTCATTACCAGCACAAATGTGGCAATCTTTGACAACAATTTCAACTTCTCGGTCCAACTCAGGCCACCAATAGGATTCTCTGACCCTTGCTTTGGTGAGGCTACGACCTAAATGTCCCTGATGAGCTAAGTTAATTATCTTTTCCCTCATACCGAAAGGGGGAATCAGTCTGTCGCCTCTAAACAATTCACCCTGAACAATGTTCAATTCATCCCTTACATTCCAAAAGCCTTTAGCAGGATCAGGAACTTCTTTCAAAACAGGCCAACCATTGACCGTTGCTTCCAAAACAAAATTCCTAGCTGGATCATCAGAAAAACAGTCTCTTCATTCTGCTTCATTTAAAGCAGACTCTCTTACCCATGAGACAGTGGGAGAATCTGGATCATACGTGACCAACTTATCAACAGGTAACCTAGAGAGAAAGTCAGCGGGAACATTCTTCGGACCAGGTAAGTACTCAAAACAGAAATTGTACTCCATGAGTCCTTCAACCCATCTCTTAATCCTAGGAGTTGTACATTCGACATTCCTACATGAGAACAACTGCACAAGAGGTTTGTGGTCAGATCTTACCACAAATGGTAGACCCCACAAATAAAACCTGAAATGCTTGATGGCCCAAAAACAAGCTAAAGCTTCACGCTCAATGACTGAATATCGCTCCTCAGCACCCTTCAAGGAATGGGACGCGAAACCAATAACCTTTTCCGAACCATCCACAAGCTGTGACACAACAGCCCCCAAACCACATAAACTGGCATCAGTGGACAAAATGGTCTTCTTGTGCACATCAAAATGCCCCAAGGTTAGCATCTTAGCAATCTCTGACTTGACAGTATCAAAAGCATCAGAACACTCCTTGTTCCAATTGAAAACAGCACCCTTTTTGAGAAGAAGTCTGATAGGTTGCATAACACTAGCAAAATCTGGAATAAACTTGGAATAATACTCCGACAAACCATTAAAGGATTTTACGTGATCCTTGTTAGAAGGGGGTTGAGCTTGAAGAATGGCCTCTGCAAGGTCAATCTTAGGACTGATGCCCTCCCCAGATATATTGTGCCCCAAATAAGACACAGATCTAACCCTGAATTTGCATTTATCTCATTTGAAAGTTAAACCATTTTCCTTGAGTCTAGACAAAACAGCAAATAAGATAACATCATGCCTGCTAACGTCAATCCCGTGGACCAAAATGTCATCCTGGAAGAAGAGGACACAATCAATACCTGAAAGGACATTTTTCATGATTCTCTGAAAACAGGCAGCTGCGCTGGCTAAACCGAAAGGCATCCTGATGAACCTGTATGCACCAATAGGAGTGACAAAAGAAGTCAAGTGTCTTGACTCCTCATGCAAAAGGACCTGGTGGTAAGCTGCTGACAAATCCATAACGCTAAACACAGTAGCACCACCCAAAAGAATGCACATAATTAAAGACATAGATACAACAGATTGCCTTGTAGGAACGTACACACTAATACACTAGGTCAAAGTTGATTAAAATGACAGTTCAATCATGAAGAATTAGGCTTTTTATTGGGATTATTGACTTTATTCAGTGGACATGGTATGTATGATGACATAGGTAGGAATCTCTTTAATATAAAAACGTTATGACAAATGCAATAGGTCTGACGCATTTCTCATGAAGCATGTTTTGACAAATGCATAGGTCTGACAAATTTCTCTTGAAACATGTTAATCATATTCAATCCAGTAGACCTTTAATGATTGAGTGATATTATACAGCTTTAAAACCTATAGACAGGTAACTTATTAGATGTTACACCAACCCATTTCATTACTGCTGCTTAGTATTGCTGCTTTTTTTTACTCTGCACATTGGATCATTGCTGTCCATGCCCGATGTATGTGTCATTACCTCTAAAAACATGGTAACATTGGATATTCCCCAATTGGCCTATTTAACTTTACAATAGGACAATAGTATCTGGAGCAGGAAAATATACCACCTGTGGACTTCAACACCTAATATGCCATCCACTAGGGTGATAAGGAAAACATAATTTCAGGCTAACCTGTATTACTGAGTACTGCACTTTTTAAGTCTGCAGACCAACATGTCAAAATAACCCATTTTCACAGTAAAGAACCCCTGCTTTTAATTATTGAATAGGGTATCACTAAATGGCCCTTGTAGACTATAGGGTATGGTGCGTAATACTTAAAAGCTTTCCTAACTGAAACACAAATGTTCATGTAAAATATAATGGGCCATATGTAGGTAGCCCAATACCGGTCGGTAACGGTCGAAATTAGTGAATTTTGGCTGTTACCGACGGGTATTAGGCATTTGAGATGTAGGGGCCAAATTTATGGATTCAGTAATGTACCGAATCCGTAATTTAAGGAATCGGAAAATTACCGAATCCTTAAAATACTGATTCGGTAAATTACTGAATCCGTAAAGTAGGGAGCACTCAAGTGAGTGCATTTCTAAGTTAACGATTCGGTATTTACCACCAACTAAAAGTTGGTGGTAAATATCGAAAACCTTAGAAAAAGCAAATTTGTGCTTTTCCAAAAGTGCCATGTGGTAGACATACATGCATGTGAAGCACATGTGCACATAGCGGTACAAAAAGGGGTGGTGTTGGACGGAGCATCTGAATCAATCAAACACTCACACCCAGTCAAAAGATCTGGGTTTAATACATCACCTTTCTTTAGCCCACTCTGCCACCCCAGTTTAGACATGGCCATATGCAAATCAGTCTGACCCTGTGCCTCATGGGAGCAGTCCAGCCCGAACTGCCAAGCCATGTCTTCCCTGGACTGGAAACAAGCTTCCGAGGACCGGTTTCTGGCATTCCAGCCGTCTTCAGCCCGGCTTGCTTGAATCCGGTGGCAAAGTTAGCAAGTGACTCACGTCTGAGCATACCCTGCCACACTTATGGCGGCCAAAAGCGGTACAAAAGGGGGTGGTGATGGATGGAGCATCTGAATCAATCAAACACTCACACCCAGTCAAAAGATCTGGGTTTAATCCATCACCGTTCTATAGCCCACTCTGCCCCCCCAGTTTAGACATGGCTATATGCAAATCAGTCTGACCCTCTGCCTCATGGGAACAGTCCAGCCCGAACTGCCAAGCCATGTCTTCCCTGGACCGGAAACAAGCTTCTGAGGACCGGTTTCTGGCATTCCAGCCGTCTTCAGCCCGGCTTGCTTGAATCCGGTGGCAAAGTGAGCAAGGGACGCATGTCTGAGCATACCCTGCCACACTTATGGTGGCCAAAAGCGGTAAAAAAGGGGGTGGTGATGGACGGAGCATCTGAATCAATCAAACACTCACACCCAGTCAAATGATCTGGGTTTAATCCATCACCGTTCTTCAGCCCACTCTGCCACCCCATGTTTAGACATGGCTATATGCAAATCAGTCTGACCCTGTGCCTCATGGGAACAGTCCACCCCGAACTGCCAAGCCATTTCTTCCCTGGACCGGAAACAAGCTTCCGAGGACCGGTTTCTGGTATTCCAGCCGTCTTCAGCCTGGCTTGCTTGAATCCGGTGCCAAAGTCAGCAAGGGACTCACGTCTGAGCATACCCTTCCACACTTATGGCGGCCAAAGCAGTACAAAAGGGGTGGTGATGGACAGTTCAGGGGTGCAACAGGGTGTCAATGTGACACCCTGCCACCCTTGAATATGCACCCCCTATTACCAATTCGGTTTTTACCGAATCGGTAATAGTGAATGGCATCCCATTCATTCCTATGGGCCTCCAGGCCCATAGGAATGAATGGGAATTACCGAATCGGTAAATACCGGATCAGTATTTACTGAATTTTACCGGTTTGGTAACATTTACCAAATCAATACCTACATACCATTTATCGATTCTGAAATACGGAATCGGTACAATTCGGTATTTTAGAATGGATAAATTTGGATTACCTACTATGGCCCTAAGTTTGCTAACTTTGGATTGGGATATGCTAAAGTGATGACTAAACCACTATTTTGACTATTTACTGAAAATCCAATTGACTGGTGAAGTTGCGTTTTAATAAATATTTAGAAAAAGTGACTTTTAAATGTTCTATTTGCATGCCTGAGCCTCCAGTAGACTAATTAACATTAGCCAGGAGTCGGACCCTGTCAGTTTGTTCCTCCCTCAGAGAATGAATAAAGGCCTGTTGAAAAGGTGGTAAGGGTTGCCCTCATTAGAGAGGAAGTGAATTGGAATTACCCCCCACCAACTGGCCATTGAATTTTTTGAAAGTGGTGCCTCACCCACAACTTGATCTGGACGTGCAGAACAAGAGAAGAAGGACTGCATCTGCGTGTGAGGAGACTTGAAATGTAGGACCTGCTCCTACTTATACCTAGGACAAAGATGTGGACTCCAAGGGTCAATTGTTTTACTTCTGGTAATATACAGGAACACAACAAGCTGCAAGAAGCCCCAATTCCTGAAGAGTCCATCTTATCAGTTCCAACTGAACCTAATTGGACCCTGCTGGTGGCTTCTGGTACAGTGAGTCTGGATCCCCAAGTCATGTTCCCGAGGTCCTGAGATCATTGGCTGTGTGAAAGTTTATTTCTCTTAACATCTTGAGAAGTCTGATACGTAGAATTGTTTTTGCTCCATTGACCTCTGAAGGACTAGGACAACGCTGCCAAGTCACTCCAATGAAGGTGCAATGTAACTGGGCCAAAAGTTCAGGTTGCTCCTTCTCAGAGCTTTTCCACAGCAAAAAATTTGTAATAGCAGCCGATACTGAGAGGGTATCTTTTCAGTTACAACTTTCAGTCTTGCCCTGCTGGAGGAATCCAAGCGCCAAAAAGCAAACTTGGTTTTAATGTAGAAATCTTCACCGAGCAAAGATGCCAAAAGTAACTGTCAAGTGAGGGACCGTTCTGGGGCAGAAATTTTTAATTTCTACCACTTGAAGCTTTACAGTCAAAATTCACCATTTCACCTGGACCTCATCAGATGGCTATCCACTCTTGTAGGGCCCTTCCCACCCATAGCCTTTTGTCTTGCTCTATTGAAGATTTTTGACTTTTATTTCAGGGGCTAACTCAGAAAATCAAACTTCTGAGCAAACGGAACCTGGTTTCTGAATCCGACCCACACTCCATTGCGGTCAGCCTTAAATCACGACCAGCCAGGTGCAACCAGGTGGCCACGGTTGGTGCTTACCGCTTTTGTACTATTTTTAGTTACAACTTTAAAAAATCATATCTATGGTTACCCTTATTGTATTTTTGTTGTTTTGGTGTCAATTTGTTCAATACATTTATTTTTTATGTTTATACATTGGAGTGAGATTTTTAGTTTGCACCTGTTTTGATACTGTTAAGAGCTTTATACATTTTCATAAATTAAGCCTGTCTGCTATGCGTCATAGCTAAAGTTTAACATTTAAATTACTGAAAACTTTGCAGGACTAACAAAATAGTGCCATTTTAACTTGGGGTGGACTCACATCCATCCCAGAAAATAATACACTATCTCACAGTGCAGTTCAATAAGTTGTGTCAGAATCACTGTTTATGGTAAGCTGTTTTCATTTGCTAACAAATAGCAAACTCTGGACACTACACAGTATAAAACCCATAGTTTTGTTTTTATTTTGGACAATTAAAGGAATATATTGGTGGAAAACCAGACCTCCCTTGCCCTGACTGGCTGGCCTGTAAAACATCACAACATTTGCCATATTTTAGCAATTTGTTTTCCAAAACATGGTAACTCCCCTAGACATACTTGGGTTTTCTATGTTTGTATTTACTATTAATTTAGGGTGTTTTTGAGTAATAAACCGGCTGCAGCGTTTATAGGAAAAATGAAAAGTGGCTAAGATAAAGTGCTGATTTAGGGTGTCTGTCATCTGAGCGCTATGAAAATGTGAGACAATCATATATTTTCAGCGACTAAACATCCGAAGCATTCTAGTGACATACCTCACTCACACTGTATGGACTGCTGGTAGGATGCCCTGAACATGACATTTGTATGATTTTATCATTTGTTCCCAAAACTTAGTCCTTGCCTCTATTCAGCCTCGAGCAGTAACATATTCCTGTTAAGGCTTTACCCAAGCAATGTTTCTTTGGGCTTCTTGAGTGTAGAGCACAGGAAATGACTATTTTCCCCATTTGCACAAGTTGCAAGTAAGTATGAAGCATGGAAATTCAAAATTATCTCCATTCTCTTAGACTAAGTAAATATCGAAATGGTATCTGGACCCTTGCTGAGGCATAGATACACAGCTCCTTCCTTTTATTTTACTTTCTGAAAAGAAGAAGAAGTGTGTCTTTGCCCTAGCAAGTAGCCAGACATGTTTGGATCTGACCTTAGTTTTATGTCTGCGCCCCAGCAAGGTGCCAGAATAGGGTTTGATTTTTTTGGTAAACAAAATATAGATCAAAGCATCATCTGGCTTCTTACTGGGTGATGGACACATTTGCTTATTCCCAACATGCTTCTCATGGTAAGAGAAGTATTGTGAGAGAAAGGAACTATGAGGTATATTTACAGGAACTGGTGCATCACTCCATTGCCGCAGTGATGCGCCTAAAAACGTAACCCAGTGGTAAGGCTGATTCCTACAGCATGGAGATGTCATACTTACAATATAGTGCACCATGGCGTAAAAAGGTAGCGGGCGTCATAAAAACTGATACTCTTTTCTGACGCTAATGCTGCATAAGTGACTTTGGGCTGATTAGCATCTTGGAAATAGACTCTAGCTGTCATAGCATCACTTTTGTGCACCTACAGTAAAAACAAAAAAACTGTTAAACACTGCTACATGAAAAGAAAATGGCACACTAACTTGAAACAGCCATTGAGGAGACAACAGATAGTAGAGCCCAGTACAACAACCCCAGCAACCCCAGTACCAGCCAGGATGTTCTGACAGAGTCACAGGGAGAGAGGAAGAGGAACTGCAAGTTTAGTGAGGTGGAGAATGAGATCCTGATCAACAGCTCTTCGTCAAATCCAAAATGTCATTAAGGAGGAAAACGGCCACATGGAAGACCATTGTGGACACATTCAGTAGCTTTGCAGAAATAAAAAGGACAGTGAGTGACTGCAAAAAGTGCTGGCATGATTGCAAGCACAGGACAAAGGAGACATTGGCAAGAAACCCCAAGGCAGTCCTATACACCAGAGGATGAAGTCCAGCGCCTCAGGAGCGGCTGGTTTCCTTGGAGGAACAGGTGTTAGCTGTCATCTCAGAGGATTTGGTGGCAGGAGTTGATAGACAGGACAGTGCTGGCTATGATGAACCACAACGACAACAAGGTAAGTTGCAACAAGGGGCAATGCAGGTAACTAGGTCATGTCATGCAGTGGAAGCAGCTATGTCCCAATACTCCTAGGCACTGTCTGCAAGCCAAAGAGTAGTATGTTGACTCATCTATGGTTAGACATAACATAAATGGAAGTCTCATGCTTCAGGTACATATTGCACAGCTCCGTCCACCTCTATCACCTTTATCCTTTCTATTTGTGAAGTGCAGCACAAGTCCACGGTCAACTTTCTCTGCATTATGGCACTTGCAGTTGAATGTACAAGATCAGTCATTAGAACTACAAGTCCCCGAATGCAAAGGAAAAAATAATGGGGCTTATTTACGAGAGAATGATGCAGCCCAGCAAATCATCTTGCTGAGCCGAGCTGTGTCATTAGGAAAGTTCAGGGATTCTAACGCAGACACCCTTGCATCATGATGCAAGCACACCTGCATTGATGCTAGGCAGCCTATTGCGTGCCAGGGTTGAGGAAAGCACAGGGATGCGTCATATTTTTGGAAATATGCCACATCTTTGAACTTTCCTAATGACACCGCTCGCAAAGCAAAATTGCTTGCACCACCACACTGCACAATCTTTTTGCACACTAAGCTTACCTGCAAATCCATGGCATGCAATGGTTTTGTCAGAGGAGAAACAACCCACCTGTGGGGTGGTGGATTTGTGAGCCATGGGAAGTATCTACACATAGGTACATTTAAAGAGCCACTTCTATAGTAGCAAAGATTCAAATACATTGCACTCAGCTGTACTGGCATGCAGGGTCAGAGCACACAGGTTGCAAATGCCAAAGTAGGGAACACCTGAACTCTTCTCATTTATTAAATCTGACTGGGTGTGGGTGAATGCAAGTGATGTACGCCAGAGGACCATGTGTTAAATATTGCAGGGATTTGTTAGCATGAGCTCAAAGCCATTTTGCATTTCTGGCAGCCATCTTGTTTGCCATGTGATGCCACGTGCTCTGTCCTCTCTCAGTGTTGACTGCTCTTGTAATCTGCCTAGAAACGAACTATATTTAGCATCTTCCACCTTCGCACATGCTCAGACGGGCCTAGCTAGTAGAATGCGCCTGCTCTTGTAGAACTCGGTACAAAAGGAGGTGGTGATGGACGGAGCATCTGAATCAATCAAACACTCACACCCAGTCAAAAGATCTGGGTTTAATCCATCACCGTTCTTTAGCCCACTCTGCCACCCCAGTTCAGACATGGCTATATGCAAATCAGTCTGACCCTGTGCCTCATGGGAATAGTCCAGCCTGAACTGCCAAGCCATGTCTTCCCTGGACTGGAAACAAGCTTCCGAGCACCGGTTTCTGGCATTCCAGCCGTCTTCAGCCCGGCTTGCTTGAATCCAGTGGCAAAGTGAGCAAGGGACTCACGTCTGAGCATACCCTGCCACACATATGGCGGCCAAAAGCGGTACAAAAGGGGGTGGTGATGGACGGAGCATCTGAATCAATCAAACACTCACACCCAGTCAAAAGATCTGGGTTTAATCCATCACCGTTCTTTAGCCCACTCTGCCACCCCAGTTCAGACATGGCTATATGCAAATCAGTCTGACCCTGTGCCTCATGGGAACAGTCCAGCCCTAACTTGCAAGCCATGTCTTCCCTGGACCGGAAACAATCTTCCGAGGACCGGTTTCTGGCATTCCAGCCGTCTTCAGCCTGGCTTGCTTGAATCAAGTGGCAGAGTGAGCAAGGGACTCACGTCTGAGCATACCCTGCCACACTTATGGTTGCCAAAAGCGGTACAAAAGGGGGGGTGATGGACGGAGCATCTGAATCAATCAAACACTCACACCCAGTCAAAAGATCTGGGTTTAATCCATCACCGTTCCTTAGCCCACTCTGCCACCCCAGTTCAGACATGGCTATATGCAAATCAGTCTGACCCTGTGCCTCATGGGAACAGTCCAGCCCGAACTGCCAAGCCATGTCTTCCCTGGACCGGAAACAAACTTCCCAGGACCGGTTTCTGGCATTCCAGCCGTCTTCAGCCCGGCCCGCTTGAATCCAGTGCCAAAGTGAGCAAGGGACTCACGTCTGAGCATACCCTGCCACACTTATGGCGGCCAAAAGCGGTACAAAAGGGGGTGGTGATGGATGGAGCATCTGAATCAATCAAACACTCACACCCAATCAAATGATCTGGGTTTAATCCATCACCGTTCTTTAGCCCACTCTGCCACCCCAGTTCAGACATGGCTATATGCAAATCAGTCTGACCCTGTGCCTCATGGGAACAGTCCAGCCCGAACTGCCTAGCCATGTCTTCCCAGGACCGGAAACAAGCTTCCGAGGACCGGTTTCTGGCATTCTAGCCGTCTTCAGCCCGGCCCGCTTGAATCCAGTGGCAAAGTGAGCAAGGGACTCACGTCTGAGCATACCCTGCCACACGTATGGCGGCCAAAAGTGGTACAAAAGGGGTTGGTGATGGACGGAGCATCTGAATCAATCAAACACTCAGCCTGAACTGCCAAGCCATGTCTTCCCTGGACCAAGTGTGGCAGGCTAAAGAACGGTGATGGATTAAACCCAGATCTTTTGACTGGGCGTGAGTGTTTGATTGATTCAGATGCTCCGTCCATCACCACCCCCTTTTGTACGGCTTTTGGCCGCCATAAGTGTGGCAGGGTATGCTCAGACGTGAGTCCCTTGCTCACTTTGCCACTGGATTCAAGCAAGTCGGGCTGAAGACGGCTAGAATGCCAGAAACCGGTCCTCGGAAGCTTGTTTCCGGTCCTGGGAAGACATGGCTTGGCAGTTCGGGCTGGACTGTTCCCATGAGGCACAGGGTCAGACTGATTTGCATATAGCCATGTCTGAACTGGGGTGGCAGAGTGGGCTAAAGAACGGTGATGGATTAAACCCAGATCTTTTGACTGGGTGTGAGTGTTTGATTGATTCAGATGCTCCGTCCATCACCACCCCCTTTTGTACCGCTTTTGGCCGCCACAAGTGTGGCAGGGTATGCTCAGACGTGAGTCCCTTGCTCACTTTGCCACTGGATTCAAGCGGGCCGGGCTGAAGACGGCCGGAATGCCAGAAACCGGTCCTCAGAAGTTTGTTTCTGGTCCAGGGAAGACATGGCTTGGCAGTTCGGGCTGGACTGTTCCCATGAGGCACAGGGTCAGACTGATTTGCATTTAGCCATGTCTGAACTGAGGTGGCAGAGTGGGCTAAAGAACGGTGATGGATTAAACCCAGATCTTTTGACTGGGTGTGAGTGTTTGATTGATTTAGATGCTCCGTCCATCACCATCCCCTTTTGTACCGCTTCTTGTAGAACTGTCAGGCTATTTTTGCTGCTGTATGGAGAAGTAACTCTCCTCCTACTTTGTTGAGCAAGCAGATCTTGCATGCCCATATTAGTCATTTTGAATGCTTACATGTGCCAGGACTGCCCCTTGGCCTTATGCTGTCTATGTAACACTAAGCATATATAAGGCCTCTGTTTTCTGTACTCCTCAGACTGCCTCATTCATTCCTATGGTCCAAAAGGCCCATAGGAATGAATGGGGAGTATTCCTTATTTGCGATTAGCAATTAGCTAATCGCAAATAAGATAGCGATTTAAAGGGTGCCAGGGGTGTCCAGAGGACACCCTGTAGCACCCCTTAAATGCCAATATAAACAGGGGTTGCGCACACACATGTCCAAAGGACATGTGTGTGTGCAACATGCAACTCAGAAAAATGCTTTTAAAAGCATTTTTCTGAGTTTTCGCTATTTACCACGAGGTTTGACCTCGCGGTAAATAGCCGCCCGAAATTGCGATTTTGCAATTTGAAAATGGATGATGAATTGCATTTAAGGAATCTCAAATAGAGATTCCTTAAATGTAATTCATCGCAAATTTGCAATATCGCTATGACCGATTTTTGCATTTGGGATGATGAATCCCAAATGCAAAAATCGCACTCGCAAAGGGCCAGATTCTCAGAATCTGGCCCTTTGCGAGCGCTATTCAGCTTGATGAATCAGGCTGATAGTCTCCTTCATTTGAGGTTAATAAAGATGTTTGTTTTATATTTAAGCTTCTGTGCCAATTTCTTCTTTGTTGGTTTAAAAGGACCAAGTATCAGTGGGACCCCTGTGAAGGTTTCTATTTTATACAAATGGTGCTCCAACGTGGACCTCATCAGAGAAGTGGCTATCTAAGGAGTGATCTTGTCAGGAGACAGAAATCTACTGTGGAGAACAGGACATGACTCTACTAAGAAGGTTCTCTGTGCATGGAGATCCCGGGGATTCTCTGTCTCTGCAGCCCAGTATATTTCTGATCTTCCTGATTTTGATCCTCCACATGATGTCACTCCTGACTGAGAATCTTTTTGACATGAGTATTCTAAAAAAAGACCATTAGGTCATTCAGAACTTGGCAGTTAGAATTTGGACAACCATTTGTTTGGTAAGAGTCATTCTGCTGTTGTTTTTTGATGCCTTGGATTGGTAAGGTAGTTTAGTATCGCTTACTGTGGCTTTGGATTAGTATGATTGGCCAATATTTGTAATTGTATGTATTTGTATGTATGTAATATGTCAATTACAATTTATATAGGCAGGTAATGAGGAGATTGTTCTCTGTTTGGAATTGATTTGAACGGCACATAGCACAAGAGTACCTTAAGTGCTACTTTGATTATAATACTGCATAATTTGCACTATTTTGGCATGCCTGTTTCAAGCACACGTAGGTGAATGTGTTGCTTTTTGGAGGTACCATAGTGAGATGTGAAGTGAATTAGCCGCCCCCCCGAGAAAATACCTAAATAGGTTTAGGTATAAAAACATATTTCTTCCTTTTTGAATCTGTATCCCAGGGAATTAAAATATGACAATAATACAAGCAGGGATCCTTTTCTGCGCACAAATGGAGAAATGCAGAGCGATTTTTTGGTGTTCTGCCAGACAAAGCTAGTGAATTGAGTGTATTTGGCATCTTGGAAATAAAACAGTTTGTTGGGCTGTTTTATTTGCAGTCTTTTGGAATACTATTGAGAAGCGCTTCTTGTAAATATGACTTACAACTAGTATTTACAAATGGTTTCGTTTAAGTACAGTTTGTGGGCTGTCCTTTGTTTCTGTCCTAAGTGTTGATCTGTGGGTTAATCATGTGTTTAAATGGCTATGCGGTTCGTGGTTTCACATTAGTGATAATTCTGTAAGTAAATAGCGATTACGCTATTTGTGAAATCATAACTCTTAAGCGCGCTGCTGTATCATGTGTTCTGAGTGTATGACCTCTTCTGTATATATCTGGAATGAGCTCAATGTGTTTGTTTGTGTTTTCTTGCTGTCATCAGTCTGTTATGCAAAATGTCATTTAATTAATATTAAACAAAAATTAAATAAAAATCCAGAAATGAACCATATGATGTGCTAAATAACTACATATTACTATTAGATTGATAAGAGTAAGCAACTATGAACATGTACAAACTGCCAATGCTTAAAAGATAAAATTAGAATTCACAATGAATAGGAAAAATAGGCCTAAAAAAACAACGAAATGTTGTGTTTTTGGAATAAATAAACAATTATAAAATGTTACAACATTGTCCTTAGATACATTGTGTTAGATATAAACATGCAACACATCATCTGAGTAAACTGGATGTTGTTGAACTAAAACACATTTCAAAGAACATGCATTGAAATGCCTCAGTTTTAAATAGACAGTCACTGTGCTTCCATTTCAATTGTAAAAAAAGCTTTACAACAGCTTTGTTTTAACTGCCGCTTAGTAGCAGCTGTTGTTTTGATTGTAGGCCACTGAGAGAAAGGGCTGTTGATTCAGCTATGATTTTGTCAGGGCAAGCACAGGGTAAAATCCTGCATTTCAGACTGCTGTTTTAAAAAGTTACAAAAATCAGGTTCATTATTTTAAATTACAGGAAAACATTTAAAGTAAGGATTTCCTTTCTTAAAGCCTTTTTTTGTAAGCATATTCGTGGTTCTGATGTTAAATAATTGTCCTTTTTTAAAAGTGGCGCAAAACTTTTCATGTTTCAAGTTAGGCTTCTGTGCTTACGTTATGAAAGAATGTGTCTAAATATGATAGGCAAATGATGCAGCTTGCTTTTCATATGTGGAATTATCAAAAATGATTGGTTTTATAAAAAAAAAATATGAAAAAATTATTTTAAAAAATATGCGCTATTAAATTCGTTTTTTTATATTTATAAAGCTTAATACTCATACTATGACCTCCTGGCATTAAAATTAAATTTAAGTTGTGTTGTACCACATAATGAGGAAATTTGCATATGAAATATCACTCTGCGCAGGCGTAAACAACTCATTTTTATAAGGGTATATATGATGTATTTTTGATTTCTCACTCCTGGGTTATCTAGAGAACATTCTGAGGATGACTATTATGCAAAAAAAGTTATAGGATATTCATTTTTAAGTGTACCAAATATCAAAGTCGAAATTGGGGAAAATTCACTAATTTAAAAAGAAATTCTGCATTCAGAGCAGCTTTTAACTTGCCTTAGGCCTCAGTAAATGCATACATTTAGGTATACTACAAAAAGCTGACTGCTATATTGTTAGACAAGTATACTGCACACTGCTTATAATTGAAAATATGTATCAAAAATGAACAGAAGTTATTTTCCTAACTCTAAACTGACAAACAGGGGAATGGGGCTGCATTCGCACACAGAATAGGACAGCTGGAAAGAGTTAAAAGTCAGTTCCATATTTAGAAGCCGAGCATGGCTCCCAGGGCAAGGTCTGCTTTGACATTTTGACCTCTCAAACTTCTTGAAAGACGACAGGGGAGAGAAGGAGAAGTTTTACTTTTTTGGGCAAAAGCAGGCACTTTATGTACTCATATTATAGAAAACGATCTAATGGTAAATGTGAACTGTGATTAACAGATAAGCTTTGCATTTTTATACAGCACTAATGCTTAAAAGCTGAGGCAATGACATTTATTTGACTTCATGTGCCCTCATGTTTCACTTGTACATTTGCTAAAAAGGGATTGGTTTTGGGTATTCAGGTGTTTTTTTAGTTCTCTCAAAAGTGCTATGTACCTCCTATAACTTTGTTTACGGCCAGTTGCTACAAATAAGAGTTGATAGTGTTGGCAGCAGTGAAACCTGTTTCAGGTTTCCTACTGTCAAAATGGGGGAAGGAGGCTAGCTCCTCTACAAATTAAGGCTAGGTAATATGTATGTTGCTCTCTCTTTTTCTTAATTTATTTCAGCCTGTCTAAGCTGTCTGTGAAATAGCAATGAGACATTTAATTGGCTATTCAGTAATACTGTTTTGAACATTGTTAGCATTAATCCAATTAATTAATATATATGTTTTGTTACTGCCCATCCTGTTTGATGAAATTACGACAGGATCAGTAGTCTAGATTGTTGTTCACTTATTTTGATCTTTAAGGGGAACTAGATGTGGGTAGTTTTTGTTCTTAAATTCTTAGGTGATAACACCATTATTGTATGTTATTCTCAATCTACATAGTTTTCCAAGGGCATTGCTAGTTTTTTTATTAGCTAGTCTGTGTAAATAAACTGACAGTCCTTATTAGAGCTGATGTTTCATAGTTTGGATCATGAAAAGTAGAATGCAGGAAAGATGCCCATTTGATCCTTAGCAGACATTTTTGAAGGAAATATTGTTTTATAAATAAGAAACCCTGTTAAATTAGCAGTTTTAGATTTCCCTGTTCCTCCTATAACATGATAGCATGGTCCTAAGCATACAATGTAGGTGCTTTTATTAAGAAGAATCATTTTAGAAGTGTCTTCAGTCCGGTACAAGTAGTTTAAAAGCTATAAGTAAAAGTGTAGAACATTTCCTTTTTTTTAGGGTTTTCAGATTAGTACACAGGAATACACCAATGTGAGGATTTAGGGTATGTCTGTGTTGTTTTTCTCTTTTCCTCACAATTTAGAAAATGAATACAAACTTCCTTGGCTGCTTGGGATTGGGTGATGTATTACTCTTGTCAGTTCACCAAAGAGTTCCTTTTATACTTGCCAATAGGTCCAGGATGTTGTTTTTTTACTCTCTCATAGATAGATGAAAGTGGTTCTTGGGTGCCTTGCTAATATATGGGGCGCCCCAAGACTAGGAAATATTCTAAGACTATCCTCTCTGCTGATAGACTGTTTCTGTGCCTTGTCTAAAGACCTTTTGTTCTGCCCACCAATAGATATTTGCTGTCTTACAACCATTGCCAGAGGGGCCTGGACATCAGATTCAGTCTGGGGAGTCAGCGTCAGCACCAGTCCAGCTTGAAGCCAAAGTGAAGGTAACCAGCACAGGCATTGCTGGCAACTAGGACCTCAGTGAAGATGGAAGCCCTGAGATGTAATGTGTACCCCTGCCACTGTCTTGGGGAAAAGGCAGGGTCACAAATCAGAAAGGAGAAATTGTGGATTAGGTTTTGATGCCCAGCTGAGAGTTACAGACTGACCAGAATGGCGAGGAAGCTTTGCTTGAGGCGACCCCTTTTGAAACAAGGGTTGCTTCAGAGATCTTAGCATCAGGCCTCTGAATTCTGGTCCCAAGTGAATACAAGTTTGCTTCTTTGTTTGTTGGTTAAGGGATACCTGAGCACACTGGATGCAATGAGTGGCCCCAACGAATGAGCAGTGCGCCAGTAGAGCAATACTGGAGTTAGGGAAGGACTTGAGTTCAGGGTACAGGTGCTGTGTCTCCTGTGCCTGTTAGATTGAAGTGAAGAAAACTGGTGCACTGCCTGAGACACTGGACAGGAGCGTTGAGAGCATTTGCCCTGGTGGGTGACTGCCCTATCCTGAAAGAAGAGACTTTTTTCCTTGAAACTGGGCTGTGATTCTTGAGTTTCGAGTTGTGCAGCTCCACTGTGGAAACAACAAAAGCCTGCCTGTGAGGCTCAAACGGGCACAGGGAGAACCCTCCCCTCTGGTTGGTTGTACAGCGGCTTCAATTTCCCCAAGGACTTTTTCTTTTTGTCAATAATGTACCCCTTTGGATGTCCCATTTTTAAGGAGGAGCAGCCCTTGCAGCTCTTCGTCCTAATTCCTATGGCCCTGTGTGGTCCTCCTGGACCCTTGGAGCCAGGATTGTTTTTGTAATAATCTGTTTAGTAGCTTTAATATTTGCATTAGTTATATTTAATATGCACGAAAAAAAAAATTCTGAGCAATTAAAAATGTGACTTTGCCCTTTCCTTGAATGTATGAAATTGAAGTTCTAGCCCTCATAAAAGGAACATGTAACAGTCAATTGGAAAATGTTTTTATTAGAGATGTCCTGTTAGCTATTCTGAAACTGAAATAGATGGTCACTGCAATGCATAGGAGCCCTGAAAATGTTTACTAGATGATTTTAGGATTTGCTTTTGCTTAGGACTAGAAAAATGATAATTCTGTTTGTAATAGTGGTCATTACTTTCTCCTGCTATCTGTATGTTAATGATGACCCGATGCTCCGTTCCCTTTGTATCCTGCTTATACCTCACATTTACCTTCTTAATGAAATGTTTAGAAAGGACAATGCACACCTAGCAATGAATTAGGATATTGATACATTTATGAAAATGAATGTGCAAATATGTTCTATGTTCCTACTGGATCATAGGAATGTCTTTAGCTGATGCTAAAAGGACCATCTGTTAAATATTGTAGGGATTTGTTAGCATGAACTGAAAGCCATTTTGTATTTCTGGCAGCCATATTGTCTGCCATGTGCTACCTCGTGCTCGTCATGTGCTCTGTCCTCCCTCAGTGTTGACTGCTCTTATAATCTGCCTAGAAACAAACTATATTTAGCATCTTCCACCTTCGCACATGCTCAGAAGGGCCTAGCTAGTAGAATGCACCTGCTCTTCTTGTAGAACTGTCAGGATATTTTTGCTGCTGTATGGAGAAGTAACTCTCCTCCCACTTTGTTGAGCAAGCAGATCTTGCATGCCTATGTTAGTCATTTTGCATGCTTACATGTGCCAGGACTGCCCCTTGGTCTTATGCTGACTATGTAACCCTAAACATATATAAGGCCTCTGTTTTCTGTACTCCTCAGACTGCCTAATTCAGTTGCTAAGGCTTCTGTGTGACGTAGTCTCCCTCATCTGAGATTAATAAAGATGTTACTTTTATATTTCAGCTTCTGTGCCAATTTCTTCTTTGTTGGTTTAAAAGGACAGTTGCCCACATGCATCAATTTCCCGTTTTGCGATTCCAAATTAGCGATTTTTACCAAATCGCAAATAAGGAATCGCAAAACGGGATGCATTTTTGAAAGTGCATAATATTTGCGATTCAGTAAAAATCGCAATTTTTACCGAATTGCAAATATTATGCGAATTCCAATTTGCGATTTCGCAATTCCCATTGATTCCTTTGGGCCAAAAGGCCCATAGGAATCAATGGTAATTGGGAATTCGCAAATTGGAATTCGCAAAATGTTGATGCATTCCATGGGTGCAGGGGGGGGGTCCAAAGGACCCCCCCCTGCACCCCTGAAATGTATTTTAAAATGGATGTTTCACACACACATGTCCTAAGGACATGTGTGTCTGTAACATGACAGTGTTTAAAATGCTAATTTGAGCATTTTAAACATTTTTCGCATATTACCACGAGGTTCAACCTCGTGGTAATTCGCACTTGCAATCTTTAAATTCGCAATTTTTTTAAGAATGATGCATTGCATTTAAGGAATCGCAAAATTGCGATTCCTTAAATGCAATCGCATTTTAGAAAATCGCAAAATTAGCGATTTTCAACAAAAACAAATGATGCATCTCAAAAAGCATTTTTGGAATCGCAAACGGCCGATTTTAAGGAATCGCACCGTTTGCGACTCCAAAAATGCTTGATGCATGTGGGCATAAGTATCAGTGGGACCCCTGAGATAGTTTCTATTTTCTACACATGTGTGTCAAACAAATGATGATATATGGCCCTGGTGGGTTCCTGCTAGTGCAGTGCATAGTAGACGCTAGCTGTGCACATCAAACTGCCTTTTTGTCTGAATGGGGAGACACTGCATAGCAAGGAGGTGAGAAGGAACATGTGTACTGTAAGGTACCCTCACCAAGGTACACATGTGCTGCTGTGTTTGACTGGGTAACTCTTGTTTGCAGCTGGTTAGGGATTGCAGACAACAGCCCATTGGGGTACTACATTCTACATTTCATGTGGACCTGGGTGAAGATATAGTATGTGCCAGGAGGAAATTTTGTCCAAAATTGTTTCACTCTGCCACATATATAAGTTGGAGATAGTCGTACAGGGAATTGTCACGGAATAGAGAGAACTACTTAGCCACCACAAAGGACATGAGTACCAGGAGGTGAGAGGCTGAGGTGGATGGACCCAGTTGTTTTAGAAAACTGAGTAGGTACATTTCACCATATCCGGCACCACTGCCAAGTGGTGTGCTGCCAGACCCTTATCAGTCAATAGCATCCTGTCATTTCAGTCCATTGGATTAGGTCACACATATTGTAGGTGCCTTAGGCACATGGGAGTCAATGTATGATTTGGGCTCCATCTCTGTGTGACAGTAATAGAAGAAGAAGAAGAATCAAAGCTTTATTCGATTTTAGATATTAAAATCATAAAAGCATACATACTCATACTAAAATACATTTATAAACATTTTAAAATAAGTCTCCTAATAACTTTTGGTTACACAGTTAGTCCATTAAACATGCTTTACGCCACCTTTAGACCACGTTATAGGGCACAGTAATCTACAAGAATTAATAATTATGACACAGAAAAACCATTGTACAGTGGTATGGGACAGTTAAAGGCCACTGGAAAACTACTGCAGTTTCTTGGGTATGTTCCACTACCACCCCGGAAGCTATCAATGCCCCAGGTACTAGGGGAAAACATGTAGGGCCTATAAGGGTAAAAGTCATGAAGGTTCCAGGTAGAAATGAGCCCATCTCCATTCTGGGGTAGCCACGTCCGCATGTATGGCACAATGAGTCTACTCCTAAAACGTATCAAGATCAGATCCCCCGAAATGTCCTTTTTAAGAGGCCCAAGCCATCCCACCCTCCGGACACTTATTATTCGGCCATCAAGGTAGTGGGGCAGAGGTCTGTTTTTTGATAGGCAATATTTGACCTTGTTCATTAGTTCGTGGTGTCTCTCAGCTTTGCCTTCTGTTAATTCAGGGACTCCCGACAGGACAATGACAAAAGGCGCCGCTTCTGGAGGTAAGTGGGTGTGGGTGGTATATGTAAGTTTAGGAGGAGCATGACGTGGGTTTTTCAGTTTCGGGGGGGCTTTGGGTTTGATAGGCGGGGAGGAGGTGGGGGTTGGCAATTGGATAGGCGCCGCTTCATATGAAGTGGTCAAGTTAGGTAAATTTGAATGGACGGTAGTGGGTGGACAATGAGTTGTTGCGATGTGGGCTGAGGGTTTCCGGAGTGCTTCAATGGAGTTCTCCAGCCCTATGAGCTTATTCCCCAACATAGAGATTTTGTCCATCAAGGGGTGTATTAATGATTTGAGCAGATGATCAACTATAGATAGCAAGGCCTGGTGGGAAGGTGGTGATAAATCCTCCAGGTTGACACCAGGTGGCATGGTAGAAAGAGAATTAGTTAAGGGTGGATTTGGGCTTGGAGAAGGTTTATCAGGTGTTTGGAGTTTAGTAGAACTCACATTGGCTTTGTTCCCAGCAATCTTCTTTTTGACAAGCGTAGCCCTGGGAGGTATAGGTTTTGTATCAGAAAGACAATTCTGCTCCCTTGGCTGTGATAATGAGTTGCGACGTTTTGGAGTGGGGGGGGGTGCTGCAGGCACATATTTGACCTTGCACAAACTGTTCAGGTCATCCAGCCATGGGAAGCTAGATGGGGAATGTGCAAATATATCGTCCGGGATGTGATTGGACATATCCCCTGATTTAGGCATGAATACAGTACTACAGTGATACGGGTCGGAAATTTACCTCACAACTTGCAAAGGGGGTGGCCCGTCCCCGTCCTCCTTAGCCCGGCTCTCCCGCGCGCGACTCGCGGTGCGAGAGGTTCTCGTGGCTTTTACCCCTGCGCCTCCGGGCGCTCCGCTGACGTCACCTGACCGCCGGGGCACCTGGGGGATGTAGTCCCTTGCCCCCGTGGCGGTCAGGGTGCTGGCGCTGTTGTCGGTCTGTCCGCGGCCGTTCCCCTCACGGCAAAGGTTTTTGGATCTTGCTGGCAGGACCTCCCAAGGGCCTTTCTCCTCCCTGTTGGGTGCTCCCCCCACAGCGCTCGCCACCAGCGCTCGGCTCTCGTGGCTTTTACCCCTGCGCCTCCGGGCGCTCCGCTGACGTCACCTGACCGCCGGGGCACCTGGGGGATGTAGTCCCTTGCCCCTGCGGCGGTCAGGGTGCTGGCGCTGTTGTCGGTCTGTCCGCGGCCGTTCCCCTCACGGCAAAGGTTTTTGGATCTTGCTGGCAGGACCTCCCAAGGGCCTTTCTCCTCCCTGTTGGGTGCTCCCCCCACAGCGCTCGCCACCAGCGCTCGGCTCTCGTGGCTTTTACCCCTGCGCCTCCGGGCGCTCCGCTGACGTCACCTGACCGCCGGGGCACCTGGGGGATGTAGTCCCTTGCCCCCGCGGCGGTCAGGGTGCTGGCGCTGTTGTCGGTCTGTCCGCGGCCATTCCCCTCACGGCAAAGGTTTTTGGATCTTGCTGGCAGGACCTCCCAAGGGCCTTTCTCCTCCCTGTTGGGTGCTCCCCCCACAGCGCTCGCCACCAGCGCTCGGCTCTCGTGGCTTTTACCCCTGCGCCTCCGGGCGCTCCGCTGACGTCACCTGACCGCCGGGGCACCTGGGGGATGTAGTCCCTTGCCCCCGCGGCGGTCAGGGTGCTGGCGCTGTTGTCGGTCTGTCCGCGGCCGTTCCCCTCACGGCAAAGGTTTTTGGATCTTGCTGGCAGGACCTCCCAAGGGCCTTTCTCCTCCCTGTTGGGTGCTCCCCCCACAGCGCTCGCTCGTGACAGTAATAGTAGTTTATTGTTCGGTTAATAAAAACCTTAACAAACTGACATACAGATTAAAAGCATTCAACATGCAAGGTTAAAACGTCCCATAAGAACAAGCAAGTCTGAGTTCAGCACAAAAAGTTTGAGCTGAACCATTGTTAAAACAGAAAAACAGGATTTGCAGCATGTTTGATTGCGAAGAGACAGTGTACAAAACAGCAATAGCAGCATAGACAATACCAGGCCCGTTTAAGTCACAGAAATAAATTAATTTAGGCAATAATTAAAACTGAAGCACAGTTTTTGCAGCATATTTGGTTGCTATAAAACAATGTATAAGATGGCCATGGCAACATTTACAGTACCAAGTCCATTTAAAGCACACTGTGGTATTTTGAAGTGTAGGGAGCTCGGAGCGGCAATATGGCGGCTGCATAAAGCTGCACAGGTTTTGCTCCCTGACCTGGCTGGAATGCTACGCCTAGGCTGACCCGAGCGGAGCTTTTTTTCAAACTGTCTCGGCGCCCACTGACCTTGGGAGCACACCAGAGATCCCCAGAGGTGCTCACGGAACCGCATTACTCCCGCAGGCTGTTTACCGGCAAAATCCCAGAAGACGGATGATATTTACCTATACGCTCTGCCGGCTCCAGCTGACGGAACTCCACCTCCGTGCTTTGTGGAGCAGAGCTGGGCGGCTGCCGACACTGAGGCTGGGATCGGCTTGTGCCCTGATTCCCAAAAACACACCTTCATCGCTTCTGGAGAGGAACATTTTCAGACAGGAAATGGCCCCCACTCGAGTTGCTGCTAAGGATGGGGGTGCTAGCAGTAAAGACGCCAGTACTGCAAAAAAACTGGAGATATTAGCTCGCCCCGATTCAGCTGCTGTTACTAACCAAGGGGGGAGAGATACTGCAGAGATGGCAGTTGAGTGCAGGGGAAAATCCGGCATGGAGCACACTCCTCTGGACCCAGGGGCCAAGAGGAAGACTTTGACAGTGCCTGGCATGTTCGCTGGAAAGCCGGTAAGTCGCAATCCGAACTTCCAGCCTGAATCTAATTCTGAGCGAACGCCCATCTAGCTGAGGAGTAAGAAAATTGTTTCCAATGTGCTTGCAGTAGGTGTATCAGGGCTGCTGTGATTATGACTATGACTATGTTTCCCGGTACTGACTCTACAGCTACACTGAGCACTTCTAGCACTCCTAGTATCCCTATCACTCCTAATAGCTCCAGTCATATTACTCCGACAAACTTAGGCCAAGTAACACCTGGGGTGGATGGCACCGCAACAGGACTGGAAGCTGCAACGGTTCAACACCCTGGCGGGAGTACAGTATCTATTACTTCAGCACCACTCACCCTAGTGCCATCCTTGGTGGTTCAAACAGAATGGCAAGTGGAGGATAACATTGGCCCAGATCAAATAGGCACTGATCCTGACTGGAACTCTTTCCTGGAGGTGCAGGAAGCAGTCGGTGCGATACCCGGTACTCCTGATGGGGAGAACTTCCTCTCTATGGCAGAAGAATCAGACTCGATAGGGGAAAGCGATATGGAGGCCTCAGAGGGATATGGCTCGGCCGATGCAAGTGATACAGATAGTGCACCCCATACTGCTGACACACTTCAACACGCTGTTAGCCACTCTAAAGGGGAAAAACATCCTGGCGCCAAAGTACCCACACCCACTCTTACTCTGATATACATCTCCAGTGGGATTATTCTAATACCAACGCTAGTCAAGAAGGAGAAGAGGAAGGGCTCAGATTCCAAGAGAACCCTCAGGCCTCTGGCGCTAAGGGTGATCCGGCCCCATCAATGTCTCTCATCTACGCGACTCTTAAAGCCATGCAAAATGAGGCACGTCAGGAACACAAAAGGGCCCAATTGGTGACAAAAAAATCCAGGGCTCAATTAGTAAGACAACAAAAGCCTGTTCCGACGGCGCTGGAGGAGCGGGTGTTAGGGCTCGAGGCTGGACTGAGAGTACTGAAAAGAAGACATCCGCTAATTATGCCAGAATGGTGGACATCTTATGGAAGCTCGAGGAGTCGGAAAACAGACAGCGACTAAATAACTAGCGCCTGCTGGGCATCGAAGAAAAAATGGAAGGGGGGACATACGCGGCTTTGTGATTAAGCTTTATAAGTCTGCCTTCCCAGAACTTTCATTCTGGAACTGGGAAGCTGAGATCCAGCGTGTCCACCGGTTCCCCCTAATGGTTAAGAAAAATCCCGGGCAGGACAAAAAAGGCCACAAGCTATGCTTAAATTTTTTGTGAACCTTTTTTTGCGGCAAGCAGTATTCCTAAAAGCTCGACCCGATGCCAAGAAATCAGCGGAAGGGCAGACTTTCTTTGTGCGACCGGACTTCTGCCATACTACTGTGGAGAGAAGGTGGCTCCTGCGACAGATGATCTCTCCTTTTCAAAAACTTGGCTGCAAAGTCTATTTGATGAATCCTGCTTGTTTGAAAGTGATGTATCGGGGTCGAATAAGGGTGCTCATCTCCGAGATTCAAGCAGGGGATTATTTAAAGGAGATATCGGGTGAATAGATACGTCTGTATAAAAACTGGACATCAAGAAGGGGGGAGGGTGTATAGGGGGATAGGAGAACAGGGGGAACAAAAGGCCATTGGTTATAGGTGTCTGTCCCATCCGCTCCCTTCTCTTTCGTCTTTTGATATTTTGTTTGGCTATTGGCCTTGTTGTTAGTTGTATTTCCTTCACTCGTTGTGGTTTATAGGGGTGTGGGTTTTATGGGACAATGGGATATGGGATATTGGGCAAGGCCAAGGGCGCTGGGTGAAGGGGGGTCAATCCCCCTGCTCTCTTTTATAATGGTCAGGGAGCAACATGGGCACACCAATGTGGGAGGCATTACAAGGGTCTGGAGACCTTTTTTGCCAAAGTGATGGGTGGGAGGGGCCGGGTGGGTATGGGCGGATCCTTGTTAAGGGGGGAAAGGAATCAGCAATAAAAGGGGCAGCTCAGGGGGTTATATCTTTATTGTTTTTCTTTCCGCTCTGTCTATTTTTGATATAGTATATATAACCAATGGGGGGAGTCAGGATAGCTACTATTAATATATGTGGATTGAACGACCCAGCGAAGCGGGGCAGGATCAAAGAAGATGCTCGAATTCTTAGGGCAGATATCATTTGTCTCCAGGAGACCAACATTGAAGCCAGCAGAAGCAAAATTATGGAATGTGATGGCTTTCAGCGGATCATATGTTCTAAGCAGGAGGTTAAGATTAGGGGGGAGGCCAAATTTGCCCGCTGTGGTTTGGCAAAATTTTCACGCTCAATCTCAGATAAGTATGGCAGATGGGCCATAACTCAGTGTGTCATCGATAATAACATCTTTACTTTATGTTAAGTCTACGGCCCGGTGATAGATGCTTCAGAGCTGTATGACTGGTTGAATACGGAATTGGTTGGTTTGCCATTGCCACTCATAATCTGTGGAGACTTGAACTTAAATACAGGTTGTGCAGTATTGAATCAACCCAAACGGGTTTATCAAGGGCGTAAAACAAAAGTTTATAGGTCTCTATGTCAGCTGAAAGAACTTCATGGGCTAGCGGATACCTGGGCAGCAATTAGAAGTGGGGCAGATGGGTTTACATATTATTCAGCCCCACACCAATCACATTTAAGATTGGATTATTTTTTTATCTCTCGCAGTTTGGTGTCGGGCTGTAAAATTGAGAAATATCCCAAGGTTATGTCAGACCATAATCCTCTGGTCCTGAAGTGTGTATCAAGTGCCCAAAGTATACTTCTACCTGGACATTTAATGGGGCTTTGATGAATGACAACAAATATGTACAACATATGGGAGTTTGGAACACTGGATTTGTGAAAGAGAATCAGGGTAGTACTAGTCTGCAGAATGTATGGGATACGCTAAAAGCTTTAGTTAGAGGGGAGACCACACATTTTGGATGGAGGGCTCAGAAGCTAGAGAAAAATAAGATAAACAATCTCTATGCAGAACTGATTAAAGCTGAGCTAGACTTGGTTCAAGTAATTTCCGAAAGAAGGGATATCGAGGCGGCACAAACAAAGATTTTAACTACTAGAGCTGCTATAATGGAGATCTCATCAGCCAAAACTGCAGCCAGGTATCTTGCCTGGTGCATGAAAATTTACAAAAGTAATGAAAAGGTAGGGCATGCGTTAGCTGTCCGAATAAGAGAAAAAGATGTTCAGGCTCGGATTACGGGAGTTAATGACCGAGATATTGTTTTTTGTGAATGACCCGGTCGCTGTCCTTGTCGCCTTTGAAAATTTTTATCAGAGGCTGTACTTGGAGGACAGGAGGAATTTTCTAGCATTGCAGGATGAAATAGTGGGATTTCTGGATAGGGTTAAAATAGACTCACTGACCCTGGCAGATAGGGAAATGTTGGACGCTCCGATTACTTTAGGGGAGGTCAGCAATGTACTAGAGGCGGTCCCATCTGGCAAAGCGGCTGGGCCTGATTTGTTTCCAGGAGAATTAAAAAAAAAATTCAAGGTCAGCTTGCCCCAATTTGGTTGGAGCTATTTAGCTTGATTCAGGGGGTGGAGCCTCCGCCGGACTCGTGGAGGTTTGCTAAAATTGTTATATTCTTAAACAAAGGGAAGGCGGCCACGGACTTAGGGGCCTATCGGCCAATCACTTTGATCAACAACGACGTTAAAATGTACTAAAAAATCTTGGCGAATAGATTGGCGTCTGTAATAAACACGGTTTTGTTCCGGGCCAGGAAACCATAGATCATATTCTCAAAGTAATAACTCTATTTGATTGCACCAAGGTGACAGGAGACCCTATGACATTAATTTTAATTTAAATTTTATTGGACGCCGAAAAGGCTTTTGATAGGGTCTCCTGGCCTTTTTTATGGGCGGTTATGAAGCATTATGGAATAGGGGAAGGCTTTATTTGGGCCATTAAAAGTATGTATCAAGATCCAATTGCCAAGCTACCACTGATGAGAGCACACTCGGGGAGATCAATATAGGGCGGCGCACTAGACAAGGGTGCCCCTGCTCTCCCTTGTTATTTGCAATCTAGATTGACCCGCTAATTAGATTAATACAAGGTAATTTTACCAGTTTCTGCCCGTGTTGGAGAGGTAAAATTTGTAGGCTATGCTGACGATTTAGCGATAGTCACGTCGGCTCCACAGCAGACTCTGGAGGAGTTAGGTGTGTTAAAATTCCAATTTGGTAAAGTATCCAGCTATCATATGAACGAAAGTAAAACCCAAATAGTCATTAATGAAAAAGTGGACCTCGTTGATCAACGGATTGTAGAAAATGCAAGGTATTTAGGGGTCGAGATAAGTGCTACCCAAACTGCTATAGTAGATTTAAATCTTGCGCCCTTATTAGTCAAAATGAAATCTTATACCAAGAGGATGAGCAATCTTTCTTAGACGCTTATGGGTCGAAGCAATGTTATTAAAATGATTTTTTTGCCCACGATACTTTGTTATTTTAGAGCCATTCCGCTTGAATTTAATAAGCTATGGTTTTGGAAATTTGATCATGCTGTCTCATGGTTTCTATGGGCGGGGCAGCACCCAAGACGGCCATTAAGGTTTATGACACTACCCAGAGATCGGGAGCTGATCAGTCCGTAATTTCCAGACTTATTACTGGGCCACTACCTTGAAGTATTCAGGCGAGCTGATAAATGGATACAATCCAGACAATTCTGAAATGTCTATTTTTGCAACTTATCTGCGGGGGAGAAGCCAGGGGCCTTATACTATGACAAATTGACTTTGCTTATTATAAAAGGATTAAGTTTAAGGTTCTGATAGGAATCTATAAAGTCTGGACGGCAGTTAGGAAAAAGTTTGGAATCAGCCAGCTGCATAGGTATTCCCCTCATGCTGATAATAATGCCATATGCTCGGAAATTTTTAATTATGCTTATTTTAGTAGATTGGGGAAAGAGGGATTTATTGTATTGGGGATCTTCTTTCTGGCGATAATCTACTTTCTTATGATGTTCTTAAAGATAGATTTGGCAAAGGGAATAAGTATTTTTTTTAATTCCTACAAATTCTGGATTTTTTTGAGAAAAAATGCCAGAACCGGAATCGAATCCCGCTTTTTGATTTGCTTAAAAGTAATTCACAGCAAACTGCTGCAGTCTACAAAGCCATCATGGAAAAAATCGGGGATGAACTTACTAAGCATTTCAATAGATGGCAAACAGTGCTACAGGCTGGGCAGGGGGATTGTGAGGATTCTCTGCTCTTCAGTCAAACTTCATGTATATCTGCAAATTTGCAAGTACAGTGTTTCAAGACCTGGTGTAATCTGTACGTGACTCCAGCTCGTATACATAGATGGGGGGGTACTACCGGGATACACTGCCCTCGTTGTGGGGTGGTGGCCATCGATAGCACACACATGTTCGCTACCTGTCCGGGACTCTACCAAATATTACCCACAATTGAACAAAGGCTGGGGGCTATACTAGGTCACATCATGACACTTACCGCGCAGGCAATAATGTTGGAAATTGTAATCAAACGATGGATGAAAATCATAGAAAATTGGTGTTAATCGCTATGGCTGTTTATTGTTTATGCTGGCCACAGCATGGCTTGATGCAGTTCCACTGACAGAACATGTTTGGTTTAATAAATTCCTATTTATATATGATTTAGAGATTGCGGTGGTGAGGAGGAAGGGAAGACGGGCTGGAGAGAGAGGGGAGAAGCTCTGGCTGCCTCTGACTAATTGGCTTTATAGCTTGATATGAAATATTTTTGCTGTTGCAATATATCCATATACATATTTTTTTTTTCTTTCTTCTTTTTGTAATTGCTTTCTCTTGGGTTCTTAGATTTTAGCTCTGCTTAAAGATGGATCAACCTGGGTGGGGGGGAGAGGAGAAAATATTGTAAAAAACATTTGGGGTATCAGCCACAGCTTTTGTTTTTTTGTCTGTTGTTTTTGAAGTATGCTTGTTTTCTTTTATGTTCTGACACCTCAATAAAACACATTTAAAAAAAAAGGAATTTTGAAGTGTGGAATTTGTATCAAAACATTTTTTATCAAGCAAAGGCCAGCAGTATCAGGTTGCACAGGTGTTGAGATTTTAAAGAAAAAGTGTAATATGTCAGACAGAATAGAAGGGTAATTTAAACTTTGATACTAGGCATCAGGTTGTTAGCAGCACATATAGGTTTAGCATTGTCCAGTTTGGCCACAGCTATCTGTAGAAACATAACAATTTTGACATTCAATAAAGAGTTCACAGGGTTCAGACTGGCTATTACTACATGCCAACAGGTGTGAACTCCTAAGCGAATGAAGTTTGTGCGGAGAAGGATTTTTCTATGCTTCAGCAAAAAAAGGTAAATGCATAGGATATGGATCAAAGTTTCTTTTTCCTGACCACAAAGATGGCATGCCAGAAAGTGAGCTAACAAGTTCCACTCATCCAGTTATAGTGCCACTAACCTGCCCGTAATCTATAGGGGGATTTGTGCAGGAAATATCGGGTCTGATTATGATGGCAGAATCCTTTCGGGAATGGGACAGTTTGACTAGCTGTTAGCAGTCCCACTACAGGTATTACGATGCAACCACCTTCAAGGCAGTCATACTTTGTATATTTTGTATTACATGTGTGCTACGGGCTGCAGTTCATGCCACAATACAAAAAAAACAAATTTGCTCATTCCTGCACTATATGACTGACATCATTCAGTGCCTGCCACCTGGTGTAGGGATATGTAGGGGGGGCATGATAGGTGTCCCCTAGGTCCCATATCGTAGGGCCAGTGGGGAAGGGGGTCCACTAAGGCCCCCATGTCACTTTCTGCCTGCCTTTTTATGGAAGTTTAACCACCATGAAATAGCGGGAAGAAAGGGACATTGTGATTGCTACGGCGGTGCCTGAGCAGACATGGCACCCTTGAAGGGACTGCAGTCCTTCCTCCCTCTATGGTGGTCAGTCTCTCCAGCTGCCCTTCATCTGCCCACTATCATAATGTGCAGCTGATCAATCAGGGTCCGATGGCGATGGGACCACCACTGACGGCCAGGTGGTGGCGGTTCTACCACCATCTTAATCAGGCCCATAGTTCTGCTGCTTACTGAAGGCGTAGGAATTGATTACTGGCCAAGAATGGGAGGGCTTGCTCAATGCCACCATATCCTCCAGTGTGGAGTGTTTTTTTGCTGTGTTTACCGTTACAAGTTTATGGGTCTGATTGAAACGATGTATGACACCCTGCCGATAACCAATTCTGGTCAAGATGAAATGGGGCAAAAGTAAGTGATAGTAATAAAACCAGTATGACAGGGCCCATCTCCTCGGAGTAGACACACAGTGGTAGTGAGAACAGTGCTGAGATCCAGCCACCTGAAAGGGAAATACGGTACACTTTGAAATGAATACCCATGCATAACAGGTGTCCTACGTATCAATGAGGAACTGAAAGTGATAAATATGGAACCTTGATTGTCAACTGGATTGCTCATGTCAACATCTAGCAGAGATTACCAATAGCATTTCTTCATCTAATTGCAGAGGCTGAGCCCTCACCTCATAGCCACTAGGTTGTCCCAGACGTTAGCGATGATATAGATGACAACCTGAAACCCTAGACCAGGACACCATCCAAGAAATCATGGACTCCAATGAGACACCATCTCTGGACATGGGGAGGGTCAACAGCATTGTGGGGTCTCCACATGATCGGCATACCAACCAGTCCACCCAGAGCCCTGGATTCCAAGGACGTAGAAATACTTTCCAAAAGTACTGCTGTATGAGTCCAGCAGGAGATGGTATACCAGATGTGGGTGGGGATGGAGAACGTGGCAGCCACCCTAGAGGGAGGCAGTGGGAGCCTTAGTCTCAATAGGGACAAAACTGTGGCCATAACAGGCACTTACTGTCCACTTCATGACTTCCAATAGTCCCTGGCTGACATTGCTGATGTCATAAGGCAGAGACATGAGCAAATCACCTGTCAAATTGACACCAGTGAGGTTGCTAACCAGCTGGGGCATTCAGAACCATCGTGGAGTCCATGGAGCAGAAGCGGGACTCCCACATTGCTACCATGGCTGCCCACCACCTCAAAGTTGCTGCTGTGTTGCAAAATAAGGATTCGCAAAACCGGACTTTGATGCATGTGGCCGTATATGTGTGTTGACTAGCAAGTGGTTACTCAAGGTTGCAAAAATGAAGTGCAACAGGCATCAAGCAGTCAATTTGAACAGAGAATGAAGTCACATCATAGGTGCCAGGTCTACATATGGATAATAACAAGCAAATAACAGTAGACTGACAAGTAAATACTGCAAATGTGAGTGTATACAGGGCAGCCACCAGTGTGTGAGCCAAAAAACCTTGGGCAAATATTTTGACCACAACATCCCCCCAAAGCATGTTGCAAGAGGTACCCACACAGAGAAATCATATGTGAATATGTGTTGTAATATGTATCCATTCCCATCATGATTGCCACATACACTGCTCAACAGTGTCTGCAGATAGATTGTGTAAATACATGTCAACCTGACAGCTCCCTGTCTATAAGTAAATCACCTACTCACACATGTTGACAAACAATGCTAGCAAAGTTTACCCGAGCAACCATGCTAACTTCCACACAGTAAATCATGATGTAGACCTGTATGAAGCAAACAATGACATTTAATGTCAACTGAAAATGTAAAATTACTAAACCAACCTAATGTACAATAACTAACTAATCTAATCTAACTAACACTAACACTACCTTATCCTACATACTATTCAAAACTGCGTTATCTTAACCTAGTTTACTCTACACATACAGCACAACATGATAAGCATGAAGCCCCCACCCCCCTGAATACAGAAACGACTCCTAAATATCAACTAATTACACATATAATCCTAACAAATCATATATTTTTTATTTTTTATTTTTTGGGGTTTTGTATTATTAAAACACATATATAACACATCAACCCCCAACCCAAAAAATACAAAGTACCCCAACCAACTAAAATTGTAACCACCTCCATCAAACTCCTAAAACTGCTACCCCTACACAATACCTACACTAACTACCCTAAACTAAGCTATAAAACCATTCATAGCAACTAAAAATCAATGTACAGTAGGATGGGCATAAAGGTTCCCCGTGGCTCATTGGGGGGGTACATCCATGGCACTGCCTGCTGTACTTCATGTAGGAGGGTTACGACCTAATCCATTTTCTGTCCCAGCACCGCCCCTCTCAACTTAGGGCCGGAAAAACCATTTTGCATGTCCTGCTCAAAGGAGCTAGACTCCTGTAGGCTGAGGTTTGGAGACTGTCGGTTATGTGGGCTTTCTGCAGGGAGTGCTGGGTACTGGTCCCCTGAAGGTACCTTTGTCTGCCCGAACCTCATTGCTCTTGCTTGCACTATCCAAACATGGTGTTCCCTGAGGGATGACATGCCATTTGCCAGATGCCTTATGCCCGCATATCGCTTTCCCATTGCTTTGTGAGCCTTTGTTACTCGATGGATGTTGAGGTAGTGGTCCTTAACTGCTACGGGAGCAAAAAGGAAAACTGTCAGACAAAGGGTGACTAGGAACAGGTACAAACATCATGAAACAACAATATTTTTGAAACATAAAATGCAGCACCCCCTACAGCCAAAAATCATCTTACAGCTTAAAGTGAGCATACACATGCATATTATCTATCATCTCAGATTTACTAAGAACAAAGGCAAGGCAAATGTTGCACAATGCAACTGCCCCACCATGGCACATCTAGGTAAGACCATGTAAGAACATAATATGCTTGGAAACAATGCTGTTTTGTACCCAGGATATGGTACACATGTCTTTTTTACTTAATATTAGTATTCCTTCTGCATCCTGCAATACCATTTATGCCATTGGCCTTTGCCACAGTAAGATGTGCAATGTCTGCAAAGTACATGTATTGTCTCACAACATAGTGTACCAGAAATGGCAAGGAACCATTTCAGGATGCATTGCTAACTACACTGAACACTTGGCATGTATTAGATTTAACAATGGAGGTTGGATAAGTAACTTGCATCACACCGAGACATATGAAACATCTCTTATCTGCACTGTTCAAAATCCACGGTGGACCATATCATAGCTTAAATGCGTCCAACGTCATAGCATGTGCAACTGACATGCATTTAGATGTTTTCACATCCACGAGTATGTTCAGATATTTATCCTTTACCAGAGATTTTCACAGAGTCTGCCTGTGTGATCATCGCCCATGTCAAGCCTTCTATCATGTGGTCCATCCTAGATTGGCAATATAGTTTCTTTGACATTATCCAGAGGCTGATGCACAAGCTACAATTAACATTTTCTAACCTAATATTCATATTGCAAATTTTTCTTTCTGATAAAGATGCACATTGCATCTGGAAATTCACACAGAATCTTACATCACAATCAATCCTTGCACTTCACTGCACAATTAGCATTGACAAAGGCACTCACTGGTAATATTGAGGTCCTTGAAACCCTCCAACTCACTAACTGTGTGGGTGACAGATCCACCTACAAGACATAACATAACATATAAAACTAATCAGTTAACTTAGAACACATACTTTGTATGCAACAGAAGCACAGTACAAATGCATAGCAAATGGCTATGTCACCCTTCAGGTTATAATTAATCAAATGGCACAGTTGACATGCCTTATTAATACACATTAGTAAGCTGGATGAAGTGTACACACATGAGATGAGCCAACACATGCACCTGTTGGCCAATTTGTGGAACCAGGTTTTAGATGTAATAACAACTATACTTCACTATGGTAGCGGACTTTAATAACTCTCTTCACCTAAGTAACTCATATTCCCTACTCAGCAAGTTATTGCAATACTCATGCCTTCTTAATTTTTAAACTAGGATATGAGTACGCAACAGATATCACACATTAGGCATCCTTGTTCCTAAGTTAAGTGAGTTCTGTAACTGTCACTACTGCAGCGTACCAGACATTGTTTAACATGTCTTGTGCAACCCTAAATATGTTATTTGACAATTGAACATTAACATGTAAGGGAAATGTTGAGATGTGTAACATTCAGGCTGGTATACCCTTGGATACAGTCCCATGTGAGTGGGCTCCCCTATGAGATACTTTGGGCCTCTTTTTCAAGGAGCATGCATAAAAGGAATCTCAAATGTAAGAACAGCTCCAGTGGCTCTGGCCTCAAATCATCTCCATGGTGCCATGTAAAGCCAGCAGGCGGGTCTTGGTATACATTCAGAGGTATGGAGTCAGGCAAACCAGTGCAAAGCACATGATAGTCATAGTGGACATCAAGGAGCCATACAGTTTACATTGTAATTGCTGTTGAAGGCCAGCAAAAATAATGTGATTTGCCACATTCACCATAAGCCATTTCATGGCCTTGTTAATGTGTGACTACCCAGGGGAGGTATGCCAAGGAGGATCATCGGCACATCACTATGTGCCATTCAGTATTTTATGTGAGCTGCATTCCAATGCACACATAGAAACGTTTGCAACTCTGCCATTGCATTTAATTTTGCTGAGAGCAGTCCCTTCCATTAGAATATCAATCGTCAACAATGCACAAACACATGGGCACCATAGGTCAAGGGTGCCTGTGTATGCTAAGACCACCAAGGGGCAAATTTTCAAGCCCATGCCATGCAGAGGCCTCACTTTTTAACATATAAAAATGAGGCAACAGCGAAGCTAGAGGCTAGTAAATAAGCATTCTAGTTGGTAAGGTGCTCAGGTATAACTCAACAGACTACCACTTCATAGATAAATTATGCCTAAATCTGCATTTCCTCAGTCTTGCTGACGAGCACAGAGCAAATACTTGTTGAGCTGCCCAGCACCAGTAATTTGCACTACCACAGTTTTGTGTACATCTGTATGTGCAACGTATGGTCTATAATGGCCCATCACAACTGTACCTGGTAAAAGTGAATGAAGAAGCTCTGGAGCTGACCTGCATTACCTGGTTTGTCACCATATAAGTTGTCAGGATGGGTGACAGGCATGTGCTTCACATCTTTGCATCTCTCTGACTCAATTGTATCACCTAAATCGACACTAACACTTGTGTGGCCCATTCTGTGACACAGATAGCACTATTGCAATGGCATTTGCATCATTTGTATGGGGGTATGGCTATTTTGAGCAAAATATTATGTGAGCCATAGTTACTGTTAACACTATTCATTACTGGGTAAATGAGACACATGGGAGAATACACAAATCATGTGTACTTACAAACATGCCTACCAATTTGTATGCCAATTAAGTCCAGGAGGTTTGATTCATGGCCAACTACATCCGCCCAGTGATGCTTCAATTGATGGGCCATCCGGTAGATGCCAAACATCCTTTTCATTTTTGCTTGCACCTTCTCCCACCATTGCCTGTCCAGCACTGTGGGGTAACCCAGGATTACCTGTCCAGCCCTGGCCACCACGTTTGGCAGATAGAAATTCACCAGCTACAGGAAGCTCCCAAACTCCAAGGCATTACTCAACCAAACCCAATTCACACACAATTAATACAGCATCCCCCATAAACCCACAACAAGCCCTATTACAATAATACCCCAAAAGACAAACACCGACTACACAAATAGCAATACACTACAATGCACAACAATAAAAAAGAAAAAAGACTTTAGGTACATGCCAGGGAGATCAGATACTACTAAACAGCTCCGGGCACAATAAAAAACTCTCCAGCACAGCCAATACACAACCACTCAGAAGCACAGACAGATAAATTGTGATTTACATGTAAAATGAAACTATCTCCACAGTTCCTGTATTGCAGAATACATGATCCATTATATCACTTCCTGGCCGGATGCGTCCTATTTTGAGCAGGTGCGTCATTGTTTTTATGCTTCCAAGTCAATGTGTCAATTTCATAAAAGGCCTGACAAGACACCAATGCGTCAGCTAGGAAGCGCCATTTTCAGCTGATGAGCTGGCTGCAAAATTTCATAGACTAGACACATTCATATTTTTTTGATGCAATAGGGCAAATGTATGTTTCTTGGTGAATTGTGATGTTCAATGCATGTAAACATTTACAGGGTTTGCTGTGTTGGGTGTTAATAGTTGGGGGTGCCCTGCTTACTGCCTTTGCTTCGGTTTAATGTGAGTGTTGACAGTGTACAAATGTGTGAGTTCATACATTTTAGTGCTCATACTACACATAGGGCCCAATACCTCTGGTAGAGCAAGGACAAACCTTACAAGAGATGGCCGGTGTTCTAAGTTAGTATTATCACCTATTCACACTGCTTTAGCTTCTCCCAGAGATGCCACAAACTTGCACTGCTATGTGGTCAGTGCACCCACAGCTAAGACAGACCAGCCTTCGGCCAAACTGCACTGTATTCCACAGTGCAGGCTGCAGGCAAACTTGGGAGGGTTACAGTTTCTCTTTCAGACGAATGCTACGATTTGCTGCACCCACCTGCAAGGGATGCAGGACACATAGAAATTGAACATGACAAAGAGACGAAAATATTTATCTTCATTTCACCTCACTTTGGGAGGGATACTATTAGCAAACACACCCAGGATCCTTGATCCTTGGATATGAGGAAATGTGTGACCTGTTCCCATAGGAGGGAATGGGGAGTTTGTTTATAACATCTTATAAACATAACTAGCCCTGGGAACAAGGTAGAAAAATAAAGTTTAGTATGCCTGAACTCAGAATGTTAAAATGCATGTTTTAGTGAGGGGGATTTTTTACATTCTGTGTTTGAAAATACCACTTTTAGAAAGTGGGTATTTTCTTACCTAACAATCCAGTGTACTTCTGCTAGATTTGTGTATTGCATGTCTGGCTTTTGGATGACAGGGGCTGGAGAGGGGCTGCGGCTCCAGTAGTCTTATGAGTCAGGGTTGGGCTGAAAAGACCTGGGCTGTATTTACACTAGGGGGAGGAGATTTCCTTTTCAACTGAATGGGCCTGGTCTGCCTCCAACTATGTTGTCTCGACCTCTTGCCTGTAAGCTGCACCAGTGAGGACAGAACTGGTTTTGGCTGGGTACAGACACTCTCTGCCTTCAGAGAACAAAGGATTTGTGTGTATAAAAAGTGGGGCCCAGACCCCAGACCCCAGACTATTACATAACTTCTGGGAAATTAAGAGGAACATTTGCCAAGAAGAAGAGCCAGAAAGCTGTGGAGGAATACTGCCTCTGTGCTGTTTGCTGTCTGAGGTTGGCCTGCAGTGGCTGCTTGCTGCCAAGGAAAGGAGAACAGGCCATTGATGTTTGCTTTGTCATCTTGAGGAAGATCTCCAAGGGCTTGGAATTGAGCTTGCCTCCTGTTCTGAAGTCTCAAGGACACAAGGACTTCACTACCAGCTCCCCTGAATTTCCTTGCTGGAAATTCCAACTTGCATTGAGGTGCCTGCTGCTGTTTAGGACCTCTGGCGACTGTTTGTCGCTGGGAGCCGAAAAATCGATGCAACACCAATGAAGCGTGTTGCATCCGCACCTGTTTTCCGATGCATAACCGAAGAAACGTTTGCAGCGCCTGGTGCAGCTTGAGAATCGCAGCACACTGCACGAAACCTCGCATTGCACCGGATCGACGCATCGCACCGAGGCACCAAGACTGTTGCATCATTTGGTGCCGCAGTAAGAAACAGACGCATCAACTCACCACACAGTAAGGAATGGATGCTTCACCTCCCCTATACCTCAGTACCTCACTGGAGTGTAAGGAACCAACGCATCCCCTTCCCTGCGGCCATTTTGTTTGTTTTGTATGACACATTTAAGGTACTTTTGAGAAAAGTGTCGCAATTACAACTTACATTGAACTGAACTATTTGTACTATTTGAAAGCCTTATCTTTCATACTGTATTGTGGATTTTTGTGGTTTGGTTTTGTTTTGGTTTATATATAGATTACTTTCTTTCTAAACTAGTGTGGTGTGGTTATTTTAGGAGTGTATCCCCCTTACTCTCACTATAATCAAGGGTCCCTATTTGCTGCGGCTTGAGAAATCGCAGCACACTGCACGAAACCTCACATTGCACCGGATCGACGCTACGCACCGAGGCACTGAGACTGTTGCATCATTTGGGGCCGCAGTAAGAAACAGACGCACCAACTCCCCACACAGTAAGGAATGGATGCATCACCTCCCCTGTGCCTCAGTAAGGAACCATTGCATCACCTCACCTGAGTGTAAGGAACCGACGCATCCCCTTCCTTGCGGCCATTTTGTTTGTTTTGCGTGACACATTTAAGGTATTTGTAAGAAAAGTGTCGCAATTACAATTTACATTGAACTGAACTATTTGTACTACTTGAAAGCCTTATCTTTCATACTGTATTGTGGATTTTGTGGTTTGGTTTTGTTTTTGTTTAGATATAGATTACTTTTTTTTCTAAACTGGTGTGGTGTTCATTTGTAGTGTTTTCATTATATTACTGTATGAATTCACAAATGCTTTACACGCTGCCTCTGAGATAAGCCTGTCTGCTTGTGCCAAGCTACCAAGGGGGTGAACAGGGGTTATTTTAGGAGTGTATCCCACTTACTCTGACTAGAATCAAGAGTCCCTATTTTGACAAAGGTGCCTATCTCTGCCAACTAGAGACCCCTAATTCTAACACCCTGCAAGAAGCAAGACATGGTTTTACTTTTTTCTTATTGTAACAAAATATTCAAAAAGCACCTGACTCACTGCTGGAGCACAGAATTGTGTGTTTGTGGCCAAAAGGAGCCATACAAGTGTTGATTTTTTTTCCTGCAAATAAAGCAATCCAAACAGCCTCTGGCTCTTTACTGGGGAGTAAACTTCAGTGTTTGTGGTCCAGATAGAAGCAACAGTCTGTTTGGATTCTTTTTGAACCTAAACAAAACTCTAAAACAATGCTGGGCTCCTAGCTGAGTAACAGAGTTGTTTGCTTGTGTCCCAGAAAAAAACACAGATGCTATTTGGATTTATTTGAGACAATGGTGTAATGTAAAATGATAAGCGCCCCCACCCCTGCAGAATGTGATAAGGAGCCCATGAGTCTCACATGTCTCTGAGAAATTAATTGGCCTTGTGCTGAAAGAGGGCTCCCTAAAGGTTTGGGGCCCCATTAAAGAGTAGGGGGCCCCCTGCATTGCAGACGTTTTGGAGGCTTCCATTACATCCCTGGTTTAAGCCCCAGAAAAATATCTAAAATACACCTAGGGCCTTTCCATTGTAAGAGAGCAGCAAGTGATTCCAAACTAGCAAACATGCTATTTGGAGAATGCATTTCTGTTGTTTTTGTATTACATAATTCTCAGAAACCATAATAGGAAAGCTCAGAATAAGCCCACATCAAGCATTTTCCTATTTCGCAGATTTGCTACAGACAACGTAGTATCTAATATCTTAAAAGAGCTGTTCTACTCTTTTCTCCTAATTGGGTGACTTGCCTCTTTATTTTAGCTCCCTCTTCTTGGTTCAATGGATAGTCTCACTATTCTTGTGCTAGTTGTGCCAGACAAGAATGTTACTCCTGCCATGCTCTGATGGATGAGTTGTGTCCTTCTACAGCTAACATCACAGAAATATTTTTCCTTATGCATGTTTGTTAAGCATTTAAGTTTCAGCTCTCAATGGAAGTGCCCCTATTGTTCCTTCCAGTAGTTCTGCTTGATTATTGAAGACCACCCTCATTTCTGCCTCTAGACGCTCACTCCACCTTCCCAAGTTGTCTTTCCACTCGGTGTCTCCACCTGCTGATCATGGTTGGACAGGTCTACAGGGCAATCGGGCATTACACAATGGGCTGGCCTGATAAGTCAGTGTATGGGTTGGTTTCTTGGCTTTTTGGGGCCTGTTTTGTGGTCTGCTAGTATGGTTCTTACAGTTGATTTCGCTGATATTAAAACAAACATTGCCTGCAGAAAGCTCAAACCCATTTCTGTCTTCCATACCAGACAAAAAACGTATACAGTGTGTCTTAACAAGTTCAAAATCTGCTCAATTTGCAAATATGGCCCACTTTTTTTAGCTATCTAATTCACTAATCGTGATCACATTTTATTTGGTGCCTAGGCCTATTTTTTGTCCTAATCCGACCCTGCTACCTGTGTCTCTTTCTGCATCCTGTTTCTCTGCTCTTTTACAACTGTCCCACCACCTTTGTTGGTCTCCCATTATCTGCGTCAATGCTCTTTGGTGCGTCTCAACTCCACTCTCCCCCAGTACCCACCTTCCCACTCCACGGTGCTTTTCATTCTCTGGTGCCTTCTGCTTCATTCTCTCTCCTTGCCTCACCACTAATTGTTCCTTTCACCTTGTTTCTTTTTCCCCAAGTCATATCATATTATTTCTTTGAGATTAAGTGTTTCTCTAAAGTCTGTCAAGCTTTGCTCATTAGAAGGAACAGTCATACTCATAAAGCAGACTGAAATGTCCATACAGAAAAACTCTCCTTAAAAACAGGGGGCATCATTTATGAGAAGTAATGCATCGCTGCGCAAAAGCAGCGATGCGTCACTTCTCAGTGCGCCCTCCTTGCGACATGATGGATGCGTCATGTTTACTGTATGACGCATCATGTCGCAAGGAGTTACAGATACTTCAGTGTTTCTGACATATCTGCAGGCGCAAAAGTGACGCATTGCTGGAGTGTGTCACAAAAGTGACGCAACTCCAGCAATGTATCCTTCCAAATGGGGCAAGCCCATGTGAAAGGGCCTGCATCAGTCTTACGTTTTTGACGCATTTGCACCCTAGGATTCACACAGTGAAATCTTGTACATTTCACTGCATCATTTCTACGAGTCTTACTTACGTGGGAACGACCACCCTGCATACATTATACCTGACGTAGGTATAATGTGGCGCAGGGAATTACGAAGTGAAGCATCTGCTTAGATGCGTCACTTTGTAAATAGGGCGCACCAGGAGGCATATTTTACGCCCTCGATGCGTCACAAAAAGTGACACCACGGAAGCGCAAAACTGTCGCAAGGCCTCATAAATAAGGCCCCAGTTTAGCTGCGCTGTCAGCAATCACTGGCAGTAGTTTCTGAAGGATAAACCTGACCTGCTGGACATCCTGTGTTAGAAGGAGGCCCAGAAACCTGGGACCATCGGATCACAGCAGTCTTAGGTTTTCAAGAAGGAAAAAGCTGCAGGGTGATGGCTCCTTTACGAGTACACCTCTTCCCTGCATGAATTCCTGGCATGTGGAGAGTTAGAAACTGGAATAGGGGACTGCGTCTTATCTATGTCTCTTTTCCTCTTCATCTCTGCCAAGCCCTCTTACCCCAGTATTCTGACTGTCCAGCTGCTCCTGCCCCCCTTCCGCCCCTCTCCCCTGGTAATTGATCAAATTAAACATTTCCATCTGTTTGGTTGACTGGCACTAACATTGAATATCAGTGGGTCCACCCTGTGTGCCTCAAAAACTTGGGTATCATAGTGGATATCATACTTTGCATTCTGTGCTATATTAACATAATTTTGATCAGACAGAGAACTAACATTGGAGGAAAGTATTTGCGGTCTTGATGCGATTATTTCAAATGAATGAACACATATTTTAAAGACTTGGGGCTGTTGGGGTGATATCCTGAAGGATTTTGCACATCGATGATCACACCTGTTCTACTAGTACTTCACGCATCTGCAGATTACTTCAAGGTCTGGGGTTCACTGTTTAGAGCCTGCTTCATTCAGAGATGAGCGTACCCAAGCCATCATTAGAGAACAGCCACAGTTCCAGGGTGTTCCATGCAGTCCTGAAGAAGACCAATACAAATGTTGTGAAAACATTCGCTACTTGAAAGGATTGCACGGTGGACCGTTTTTACACTTAGATCCTCATTACGAGTGAGCCGTCATATTCCAACCTATGTGCGGTACTTAATTTGAACTAGTGGTTTCCGTTGCTTGGCACCTGCACTTAAGTGTCAACACAGGCGCTTGTGACAGTCTGCCACAAGTTGGCGCTGTCTTGATAAGTTAGAGATGACCACACCAACAGGTAATTAGTAATTTAACATAAATTAAACATGACTATTACCTGCTGTTCAAGCTGTTCTTATAGCTTTGTGGGCCTGAAATAGTCCGAATTGTCACATTTGGAGTGTGAGGATGATTAGTTGTGTTGATACTGTCATTGGAAGGGCTGGCAGGAGCAATGTGGGGTGCAAGTTGCAGTGACCTACCGACAAGAGCCCCGGCACTGAATGTACAAATTGAGCCCTGCTCATGTGTAAATCCCTGCTTACGCATGGAGTAGAATTATGAGTGGCTAGGTATTTAACTCGTCTGATAAACGTTCGATCCATGAAATACCTCAACCTTCATGAAAGTTCAGCCAGTTAAACCTGTCAAAATTTAACGGGGGAAAACCATGCAGTATTTACCGAATCATGCACATTTTCGTATATCAAACACCAATATCCACACGTTATTCCTCACCAACTTGTATTAGGTGTTATTTAGCGCATCTAATAAATAACGTACTCCATGGTATTGTTATTTATCATATGTGATAAATAGCAACGCAACTCGCATTCAGAGCCTTCGTCTGTACTTTTATGCTCACTTGGGTTCACAAAAGAGAAAGTGATTCAGGCAATCCCTGGGGGTTTTTAATTTGAACAAAATAGACAGGTTTCCAAACGTTATCTGTCAATCAATTGAATATGAGGTGTTTATTCGCCACCTATATTGATGCACTTTGCTCCCATCATGTATGGAGCACCAGATTGAATAATATTGCGAAGTGTCATCATTTTGATTGAAATACATATTTCTCAGACCTATATGTAATTTTGTTTTCTTTTCTCTGTGACTGAATCATGTTATGTATGGGAATGTTCTACCTATTCTAAAATCAATAAAGTTGTTTTAATAATTTTCCAACAGAGCCATTTTCCCAATTCAAAATTGGCTGGCAAGATCGGCCGATTGGCTTCGCCATTGCTTGTTGGGAAACCTGCCTCTTCTTTCATTAATCTGCAGCGTGCTGTCGGCCATTTTGACGTATTTTATATACCCATGAATCCTATGCAAAATATTATGATAAAGTACACATAGTCCTATATATATTGGTTATTTTGTTAACAATTTATAATATCTAGCTTCTTTCTGCCACACGTATATATTTATTTGACCACAAAGAAAATGTTTGCAATACATTCATTATAACAATTTACACGTTTTCCACAATATGGAATGAATATTGTGTGCAGCGACATAAATAAGACACTTTCTTGTTATTGTTGAAAAAATTATAGATTTCTGAAAAATTGACACTTATGTGTCCATGGCCCACTACAGCAATTACTGAGAGGAAGAACAATGCCATTAAATCCAGTGGACTTCCCCACAGTCACAATGGAATGTAAGGTTTGATTTCAGTCTAGTAAATCGCTCATATTGTTCTGGTTTAAATAGAGATATACCTCGAATAAATACGTTGAAAGGCGCAGGAGTGCCTAAAAATGTCTATTTAACTTAATTTTCTGGAGGATAAATGCCATACAATGAGGTTTCCATGTTGGTGGCATTTCCTGCAGCGGGGCAAACAATTATAATAATGGTGGGGACCAATGCACTTGCTCAATTTGCCTGTCCTGATTAGACTGAAAGTGAATGGAATTTGATTTGCCTTTGCCACCTGTATTATCTCCCTATGGTCTCTTGTACTATATCATTCATTACAGTGCCACCATTCGTTGTGGCTGATTGTGTCCGATTGTGCAGTCATACATTTAACTAACATGCTCTTGCAATTGCTGTTCTCAAGTTCAAAGGATTCCACGCTACCTTCTTAATTTTGCTAGAGTCTTTAATCAAACATTTCACATATGGGCGCGAGGCCTGTGGAGCATTTTTCAGAGGCATGTTGGAATTGCCTTACTTTGTTTAGGATGAATATTTGGAGAAGGTATATTTCACCTAGCAAGTACTAGTCAGAATTGAGACCAATCTGACAAATATAATCTTTGTCTGTTTCTGGCTGTACCTATCGTAGTTTATAAACTTCATGCTATGGCACTTAACTGACTGAAATTTGATTCGTATATGAAAACGCTTTTCTAAAACGCTGATATTTTTGCATTAAAAATGGAGGGCAAAAAAAGCAATGTATTAATCTGATCAAGGTAAAGTTTAGGCACTTCTAAATACCATAGTTCGAGGAGGAAATAAAACAACCGATTCGTAAGATTAGTCAGAGTAAGGCAACTTTAGACTTTTGTTACCTGAATACATAAATATAAGAGTTGCTCCGTTCTAAAAACTCGTACAATTGACATAAGGGTCCAGTGTAAGACCATAATACATTTTTGCTTGGCGTTTTTTTGATCTGGTGCAAACAAATGTTGCTAATGTACCTTGAAAGCTTTTCGTGGCCGTGGCAATATGTGACAAGAATATTATAAACCGATCTACTATAGCTGAGGTACTGCAACAGAATAACGAGCATTAACACAATTTCAACACCATATCACATCAAAATAACAGAACGTCACCTCACCACCATCACTACAACACCAGAAAACACAAGAGCCATACAGTAAATCAAATAACACACTCATGCAACAAAACGATATGTATGCTGGACTGTTGCCATGAAGAGCCTTGAAAATGATGCACACCAGCTAAAATGTGCATCGTTTGGCTACTGGAAGACAGTGAAATCTGACCATTAATGGGGTAATGTGGGGCCGTTTGGGCTGATAGAAAGTCAGACTCGCTGCCTGGTTTTGCAGTAATTGCAGACATTTATGTTGGTATGCCGGGATGGCCACGTACAGAGAGTTGGCGTAGTCAATGCGAGAGATGTCTAAGGCCAACACAACTTGAGTCAGGGCTTCAGTGGTAAAGCATCTACAAATCTTCCTGATCATACGCAGCTAAAAGAGGCAGGAAGAGACCACTGTCCCATTCTGGGCTTTCACCGACAAATCACTGCTAATAGTGATGCCCATGCTTTTAGTTGAGCATGCTGGTAGCGGAGGTGTTCCTAGTTCGGATTGCCAGAAGATGGAATTCCAAGGGTTTGCTGACCCGCCAAGAAGGATAAGCTCAGTTTTATCAGAATTCAGCTTCAGATGGTTTCTATTCATCCACTCGCTTATAAATTGCATAGTAGATTGGAAGTTGAGAACAGACGAGGTTGATTGATTTATATCAAATATCAATTGGAGGTCGTCAGCATAGTTAAAGGTGCTGATCTTCCTTTCTCCAAGGAAGCGGATCAGGGGCGATAAGTATAGGGTAAATAAGAGCAGCGAGAGAGAGCTTTATGGTACTCCACAAGCCAGTTTCATTTTGAGGGAGGAAATGTGAGCAAGAGGAACATCCTGAGAGCAATTGCTAAAATAATATATGATCCACTCGAGTGTTAGGCCCTGGATTCCAGCACTGCTGACACGATCGACCAAAAGATCGTGGTCGACAATGTTAAATGCTGCCAAGAGATCAAGAAGGAACAAGGCCTGAGTAGTGCCCAAGTCAGCCCCTTTCCTAAGTTTGTCCACAACGGTAAGGTTTATGGCCTCATTAGAGTGAGTAGGTCGGAAGCTGGCTTGGTGGGGGTCAAGAAAGTGAAAGCTTTCAATAAAGGAACTGAGGCTACTAGACACATGAACTTCCATGACCTTAGCAAAGAGATATGGCGGTAATTTGTAAGGACTAGGGGTCCACCCCAGGTTTTAGAATTAGAAACATTTCTGCCTCTTTAAATACGTTTGGGATGATACACTGAATGAGGGAGTTATTGAGGGGTGCAAGGGGGGGTCCGGGCAGATATAAAAGGCTTCCTGTAATATTTGCGGAGGGCAGTAATTGGTGGGGGAGCCAGAACTAACCTTCCTCAGAAGGGTAAAAGAGACTTCCCTGGAAATGGATGGGAGCTGGTCTAGTAATAAAGGGTACATACATTAGCTGGTGGAACCACTGGATAGGTATTTGTAGGGATGCTAGCTTTTATATTGGTAATTTTATCAATAAAATAGGTGTTGAGGGAATCACATAGGACTTGCGTGGGAGGAGGCTTCACTGTCACTCTATTCGGCTTGGATAGTTCATCCACAATAGCAAAAGTTTCCTTGGATTTATTAGCAGGGTTTAAAACTCAATTGGAAAAATAGGCAGCCTTGGTTTGCAGGATAGCATTTTTGTATTATTTTAGCTGTGCCACAAATGTCTCTTTTTTTGTCTGGAGAGTAATTACGTCTCCTGCTCCGTTCAGCTTGACACAGGGCAAGTTTCCTGAATTTTAAGTAGTGAGGGAACCAATGTTGTGCTTCATGAGGAATTGATATTTAAAAAAAATGTAAGGGTGCAAAGCTGTTGTTACCAAATTCGGGCCAAGATTTGATATTTTCAGCTTGGTTGTTAATAGACTGCTGCTCAGCCGGAGCAGTGGAGACTAGCATGTTACAGAAATCTCCCACATAGGCACTTCTCCAACTTCTAGCCATGTGGCCTAACTTTGGGAGGGTTTTAGTTAAATGAACATTTGGAGAGGATTATAAACTGATGATCTGACCAAGTGCATGGGGTGATCCTTAAGTTAGAGACTACCAGATTAGAAGTCCAGACTTGGCCCTTGACATGCGTAGCTACCCTCACATGCTGGGTACAACTTAGCCCAGAAACTAGTTCTGTCAGTTCAGCAGAACTAACACTTTCCATAATGTCATTGACCCAAAGTCAAAGTCAAAGTCAAAGAATTTATATAGCGCACTACATACCCGGAGGGTTTCAAGGCGCTTAGGAAAGGGGAGGAGGATTACTTGTCAAATATCCACGTTTTAAGTTGCTTTCTGAATGCTAGGTGGTTCTGGGTAAGGCGAAGGTTAGCGGGGAGTGAGTTCCATGTTTTAGCAGCCAGGTATGAAAAGGATCTGCCTCCCATGGTGGTCTTGTTGATGCGAGGTACAGTGGCGAGGGCTTGGCTGGAAGAACGTAGTTGGCGGGAGGGGGTGTAGAAGGACAGTCGTGAGTTGAGGCATTCTGGACCGATGTCGTAGAGTGATTTGTGTGAGTGGGTAAGCAGTCGGAAAGTGATCCTCTTATTGACGGGTAGCCAGTGGAGGTCTTTAAGGTGACCAGAGATGTGTTCGTTGCGTGGGATGTCTAATATGAGTCTTGCTGAGGCGTTTTGGATTCGTTGGAGTTTCTTCTGGAGTTTTGCGGTAGTACCTGCGTAGAGGGTGTTTCCGTAGTCGAGTCGGCTCATGACCAGAGCGTGGGTGACTGTTTTCCTAGTTTCGGTGGGGATCCAGCGAAATGTTTTTCTGAGCATGCAAAGAATGTTGAAGCAGGAGGAGGATACGGCGCTGACTTGTCTGTTCATTGAGAGTGAAGAATCCAGGATGACGCCTAGGTTCCGTGCGTGGTCTGTCGGGATGGGTGCTTTTCCGAGGGCTTCCGGCCACCAGGAGTCGTCCCATGCAGAGGGGGATGTACCTAAGATGAGGACTTCTGTTTTGTCTGAGTTAAGTTTCAGACGGCTTTGTTTCATCCATTCGGCAACTTCTTTCATTCCTTCGTGTAGGTTAGTTTTGGCGGTGCTGGGGTCATTGGTGAGGGAAAGGATCAGTTGAGTGTCATCCGCGTACGAGATGATGTTGAGGTTGTGTTGGCGTGCTATGGCCGCGAGGGGGCTCATGTATACGTTGAAGAGGGTGGGACTGAGTGAGGATCCTTGTGGTACGCCGCAGATGACTTCAGAGGCCTCGGACTTCAGTAATTCAAATCTCCAATAGTGATGACTTTTGCATAGTTAATGACAAATTGGGAAATCATATCACCCAGTAACTTGGGAAATCATAGCATATGATATGGGGGTCTGTAGATCAATACACAGATCAGGGGAGAGTGAGGGGAATTAAGTTTTAAAATTAGGCTGTCGACAGATGGTATACTAGCCACCGCTAGTGAGGTGAACTGTAGCTTTTGATGTATAATCACTGTGACCTCTCCCACTGTTTTCCCTGCGCCCCTGTTTGCCTGGATAATGTAATAGCTATTGGGCACTAATGCTAATATATCCGGGGTGGAAATTCTGTGAGCCAGGTTTCGTTGAGGAGGAGTATGTCCGGTTTATCAGAGTCCAAAATCTGAAAAATATCTAATTGGTGCATAACCAGAGAGCGGTTGTTCAGGTATGTGAATGTAAGATCAGTTTGTTCAAACACCATTCAGGTTGAAGGGATACAAATAAGCTTTTACTTGGTATGATGCTCCCGGCAGGGGGGTGTAAGATAAATCTCTGGGAAGAAGTCTCTATGCTTCAGGATTCCAGCATTACCAGTGGCACTATCAAGAGTCTTACTACTGTGTAAAGATTTCAACTCTGTATGGGAATAGCACGAGATTTGGGCATAATCACTGGCCACTGGCCAGTGTATTTTGTTGTGCTACATAGTTCCTACAGAGACTTCAAGCATGCTGTTACATTCACAACCAAAAGCAGCACATTACATAAAAGGTTGAGTGAAAAACAACTATTTGCCACTACTACCAAGGGTGGTAACATACTGATGTTACATCTCTGCCACTTTACAGAATACCAATCATTGTAAAACCATATCGCAGACCATGTCTTACTTACTTTATGTGATCAGTCGTGAAGGATCCTCTCAACCTCCTATCAAAGGAGTCTGTCTGAGTACATGGAACATTTCGTTGCTGTTTATATATATATTTTAAAGTTTCTTTATAGGTCACTCAAACCAAAAGGGGTTGCCTTATAGTGCCAGAGAAAGGATTAGAGTATTATTGCTTTAAAGGTGATGTTGGTGGGTAAGAAGCAAAAAGCAAGGAAGAACATATTCAAGGCAGTGTTTATTAATATCAATAAATATGGAGCAGCTTTGGTGAACACAATCTATTCAGTAAATATGCCAGTTTTACCATATGACTGGCAACCATGTCTGGGTTGAGCATGAGGAGTGTCAAGATGGAGTTCAGTAGAGGTCTACAGAGTTTGAACCACAGCAGGAGCAAAAATCTTTGATTAATAACCAGTTTAGAGACCTGAGGATGGGGGAGATGTTGCCTGTGTGACTTGGGCAGCAAATGAGGCTTGCTGCTTGATTTTAAAAGATAGCAAGTCATTTTTAGGGGGAGACTAGTAAGGATTTGTTAAAATAATTCAGGCAAAGCCGCACCACAGCAAGGACTAGTACAATACTCTATGAAATTAAAGTGAAGAGAGGATCCCCTAGAGAGGGCAGAGAGGGTAAAATGCAATTTTGGTTACTTGAGGAGTGGCGTAGCTATGGTGCCCTGTGAAAAAATGCAAACAAGGAAACATATTTTTGGTTTGCTTATGAATTGGATTGATTCATAATCCAAAAATAAAATCACTTCAAATGTATTTGGCTATTCCGGGTCCTTATGGTGGAATCACATTGACTTCATAAGCTAGATATGTTGATGTATTCTCCCTTACAGTGTGTCAACCAACCAAGGTCTATACGACCAATGGGGAGAAATCTTTAATGTCTTTACTCAGAGATTGAACTGTAAGTACCAGTGTGCTGTCACCAGTGTTACATCAATAAATACCGCCTAGCACAGCACAATAAATTCTCTCTGCGAATTATAGCACAGACACATGCCAATACCGCTAAATTTGTTGTCTAGGTGTTCAGGAAAAAGGAATTTAGCAAAGCAGAAAAGCATCAACAATTATTTTTAATTTATATGGTCTAAGCACACCCAAAGTCTGATATGTGAACACATGAAAATTTGGATAAATCCCATCTCAATCCTTTCATACAAAGAATGTAAGAATGCAAATTGTCTCAAAGTGACACAAGTCAAATCAAATCAAATCAAATCAAATGGCATTTGTGAAGCGTACAACTACTCCATAGAGTGTCCCGGTGCTACAGGTTCATAGTGCCTCACTTTCTCTCTATCTTTTGTCTTATGTGCCACCACCAGCAATGCATCAGAGAGAAAGAAAAGTTGTCTCTTGAAGTTGTAGAACTTGAAACAAAATGTAAGTGTTTGTTATTTAATACAAATAAAAATTTCTCTTAGCTGTAAGGAATTGAGTTATTTGTTGAGTGGGGATAAAACCCTACTCAAGCAGCAACCACAATCCTTGTCAGGATGAATTCACAAGCAAACCCAAATTAGCCTGTGCTCAACCCTCTGATAGGTCGGCATAAAGCAGTCAATTTTAACTTAGAGGCAAAGTGTAAATTATTTATGCAGCACATCAAACAGTTGTTAAGTAAAGACGCAAAAAAATAACAAAATGATAAATATCCAATCGGTAGGATTGGAGATATGCAAGTATAAATATTTAAGTGAAAATAGTGCCAAAAAGTATAAAGCGGTAAAAGTGGTTATCTGGTCACACTGGAAGAGGACAAATTCACAAATTCAGGGTGACCACAATGGAGCGCAGGCCTGATACAGGGACCAGGTCAGGCCTGCTGAACAAGAGTACCTTAAATCCTGGCTGCGGGGCGATGCAAACTCTTTGTGTAGAGTTGCGTTGGCTGATGTCGAGAAACTGACAATGTGGTGCTTGTTCTGTGAAGTCCTGAATGAAGATGTGGGGCACAGCGAAGCCAGTGACTGTCAATGGGAGCTTGTAATGCAAGGCCCTGCGCCATCATTGAGGAAGCTGCTGGGACTAGTAAAGACTTGCATTGTGATGCATCCAGCCTGAGGTTGGGGAGCGTAATGTTGGGCCAGTGGAAGTGAAGTTGCTGTGGCTTGCAGAGTAAAGCTGGGCCATTTGTCAGCTTTGAGATGCATCATGATGGGGTGGGTTGACTGAGCCACCAAGGAATGCATGGTCCTGCTTCAGAGCTGCGAGGTTCTGTGGTATGCTGGGCCAGTTGTCAGCATCAAGATGAGTCACACTGGATCAATCTTGCGGTGCTGTTAAGGGAATGCATGTTCCTGCATCGAAGAGGCATGGCACATAAAACCCTGTCATGTCCCTCTGGCTTAAGAAAAGAAGGACAGCCAACTGACCCTTAGAGATCTTAGAGTCCTGGGATGCGCAAGCAAGATTGTTTCAGAAGGGCAGCTCACCGCAGAAGAGTCCTAGTGCAGCAACAACAGTCCTTGGCCAGCACAACAGTACGTCGCCAGCAAAGTAGGTCAGCAGGGAAGACTTCACGCTGGGCAGTTTTTCCACAGGTCCCAACTTTGAAGTAGGAGAAACTTCCGGAGGTTTCCATCCCCCTCAAGTTTCAGTCATCCCCTTCCTCCCTGTCTTGACCCCAACCTGCTTGGGTTCACAAAAGACTAGTCACAAACCCTTTGTGAGAGTGCTCAGGCAAAGTCTTTGTAAAGTGCAAGTGTTGTAGGTTCCTCCCCCTCATTAACTTGGAGTGGTCCATCATGCCAACATCGATCTTCCCTTTGTCTTACTGTTTGCGAGCAATACACAAAGACCAACTACACCAGTCATGTAACCCTAAAATAAGCTGTAGGCACCAAATGTTTGGGACAAGAAAGTGGGAACTTTCTAAATGTGGCATTTTCAAAATTGTGATTGAAAATCTGACTTTACCATTAAAGAGTATTTAATTACAATTCAATAAACACCAAATGCCTATGGTGTGTACTAGGCCCAGCCACACCACTGAGGTAGCATTTTTTATCAAGACAAGTGAGAGAATGCTGGATGGTAGGAGTTCTGTGGAATCCTGCTGATTCTAGAGCTTTACATCACAAAAATTCAAAATAATTGTGCAATTTTAGGTGAAGTTTGTGATTTGTACGGCAGTGTGGGTAAGAAATCTTTGTAGGATCCACACGAGGCATACCACCCTAGACTACCCTGGGATTCTACCTTTCAGAAATTGCTAGGTTTGGTAGGTTTCCCTTGGTGGCCACCTATCCCCACCCAAAACGCAGCTACAGCCATTATATTTTTTCATGATCATTTTGACTGGAAATGTTGATGTCTCCACATTGTATTTTGGGACTTTCTCGCTGTGGGCACTCAGCCTATCCATTCAAGGAAGGTACCATTTTCATCAGGAGACTTTGGGGGAATGGTAGGTAGTAGGAAATTTGTAGCTCTTGTAGATTTTAGAACTTTTTCACAGAAATGTGAGGACAATTTGTGTTTTTTTTGTCGAAGTCTGTAGTTTGCAAAGGTTTTTGGGAAAGAAAATCTTGTGGGAGTCACTTAGTTCAGCCCACCACGGATTCCCCTGTGAGTCCCAAATGTACAGGTTTGCTTGGATTCCCTAGGTGCCTTCTGAGTTAGGCCCTAAAATCCACAGCTAGCCACACTGCAAAAAAGGGTCAGATTTCAGTTGAAGTTGAAGTTGAAGATGTGTTTTGAAGCCTTTCCTGTTGCAGGCATTAGTCCTGCCCACATAAAGGAGGTGCTATTTGTATATGGACTCTTGAGGGAAAATGGGTGGTAGTAAATGTATGGCTACCTCCTTATTCCAGAACTATTCCTCACAGAAATGTGAGGAACATGTGTGTGTGTTTTAGTCAAGGTTTGAGGTTTGCAGAGGTTTCTGGGTAAGAAAACCAGGTGGACGCCCCTCAAGTCAACCCACCCTGGATTCTTCTATGTGCCTGATTTTCATAAATGTACAGGTTGCTAGGTCTCCTGAGATGCTTGCTGTGCTAGGGCCCAAAATCACAGCTACCCATATTGAAAAAGTCCTGTTTTCAGTGGAAAAATATGTGATACATAAATGTTGGGTTTACAGCCCTTTCCTTACACGGGCACTAGGTCTACTCACACAAGTGAGATACCATTTTCACCAGGACACAGGTGAAATTACAGATTGGCTGAACATTTGTTACTACTAATTGCATTTTTCTCTGCATTTGTGCCTTCCAAATGTAAGGCAATGCACACGAAAGAAGACATTTAGCTACATGCCCTCAGAATCATAAAGTAGTATGGGCACCCACAAATTCAGAGAGGTAAAAAAAAACACTGCTCATAACTCTGCCTCTGGTGTCTATTTCAGAACTACATAGGTTTCTTTGATACCCATTTTCATTCTTTGTATTTTACCATATGAATTGCTTTATACAAGTTAGACAATAAAATAATATTTCTAAGATGCAGTTCAGTTGTTGGCACTGGGCAACTTGGGTTCCTGGAGAACATACAAGCCCAATATATGCCCGCAACCAAAGGGGTCCAAGGGATGTAACAGTATATTTGTTTTAAAAATCTGCAATATTCACAAGAAGTCACAGAGGAAAACATAGTCTCAAAAGGCAGTTTTTTCAACTCAACTCCAATGTTTGGGAAAAACGTTGAAGGATCTACTCAACTAACCACTTGCTGAAGTTAGAACTTTGTCTAGTTTTCAGAAATTTAGCTTTCCAGGATCCACTATTGGGTGTTACACCCATTACCACCTAAATCTTGAACGAGGTTGAAAGCACAAAAAATAGGAAAATGGGCTCCCAGTAAAATGCCAAAACTGTGGTAAAAAATTCGCTTTTTCTGAATCAAGTCTTCCTATTCCTAAATGCTGGTAGGAAGTTGATTTTAGCACCATAAACCTTTTGCAGGAACAAAAGAAACATTTCCTTTTGCACACTTCCCCCCCACCCAAAAATAAATGTGCTATATTTTGGCTAATTTCTCATTCCTCTCCAGGGGAATCCAAAAACTCTGGGTATTATTTGAACCCCCAGGATTATGGGAAAAAAGGACACCAAATTGGGTGGATACCTTATGTGAAAAAGGTTATGGAGGCCTAAGCATGAACTATCTCAAATAACCAAATCAAAGCTTAGCTCTGGAGGGGTAGGGGGATGTTCTAGCAGCGAACGGGTTAAAATAAATAGGAAGAAAACTGAGATTTTGGTAGCATGGAATGGCCATAGAGTGAGGATTTCAGTTAACTGTCCATCCTCTCTTTGTACTCACCCCAACCCAAATCACAGATACATTTGGGTGAATTTGGATTCCATACTTAAAATAGACATCTAAGTATGTTTTGTTGTTTTCTCATGTTCCTTGTTGATACAAGAGTTGCAACCTATTCTCCCTCTCCTCTCCAAAGATGGTGGGAGAATGGCAAAAGCAGCTGTTGTTACTTCTGATTTTTGTCAGTGTAACTCCCACTACGTAGGCATCATACACAGATTGCCATTTATCAAAAATCAAGCTGCTAAATTAGCTGTATTAGCTCTTCATTTCTCACAGCTAAGACCATTGTGTCCAAACTTCATTGGCTTTCGGTCCTTTTCAAAACCAACTGTGGAAGGGGTCGCTTATTTACAACTTGAATTTAGATGTAAATGACGTGGAAAGCAGAAGACATACGTTTTGGTTGCCACCAATGAATTGGCCAGAATAGGAAGAAGATCTAAAGGGGATGGGATTAGCCCCCCCGTGAGATCTCAACAAGCTATCTGCCTCACATGAGTTGTCCCTTGAGTACGCCTAACAGCCACCATGGCTCTTTGAAACCTCACTGAAAGGCTATAGTACATTAGAGGACCAGTGTAAATCCAGGAAGTAGGTTTTTTTTCCGGACGGAGATCAGAGATAAAGGCTGGTTCAGGAAAGGAACTCTAGAGGATGACCTGGAGGTGAATGAGGACAAAAAAGGAAAGAAAAACCCACCTATTTAGTGTATAAATCCATAAATAGCTACTCACCTAGCTTTCTTGGATCCAAATTAGGGGGCCGATTAGGATGGCAGACGGATCGCCACCGCTGCCCGTCCGCCACTTATTTCCCCCCCTCCATATTACAATGGCGGGGGGACCGCGGCGGACGGGAAGACTGATAGACACCGCCACCATATTAGACCTTTTCCACCGCGGTCGCAAGGTGACCGCGGCGGAAAAGGTCTAATATGGTGGCGGTGTCTATCAGACACCGCCAGCCATATTAGGATGTGCTGTGGGCAATGCCTTTCTGTGGTGGCAATGCCGCCACGAAAAGGCATACGTTCTTTGATTCGGGGGCCCATTGCGGGCCCCCATGGTGAAGGAGGGGTGGGGGTGCACATGGGGAGTACCTATGGTACCCCCCTGCGTTTCAAAATACAACATGGCAGGCACCGCGCAGTGCCTGTCATGTTGTGCTTTGAAACGCACAACATGCATTTTTAGCATTGCGGCGGGCGTTAAAAATGTGGGATGCACACGCCACTGCGGCGGGTGCATCCTAATTCGAGGCACGGGACCTCCGCCCCTGTGGCGGATGGTCCTGTCCCCCGACAGGATGGCAGATTGACTTTGTCCGTCCGCCTTCTTAATTGACCCCTAAGTACGTATATGTACCCCATGCCTTTTACACTAATCACAAGCTAATCTCATTGTCTCTTGTTTCAAAAAGTCTCATCACAGTCTTACATACCAGAATATGGAGAAAAAAACTCCCTGCTTAGTTGACTTCTATTTCTACCTGCTTTTCAGAAAAAAACGTACAACTTTTTTCACTCCTTGACACATTGTAGGACACCACAGTAGACATATTGTAAAAGCTGGACTGTGTTTGACACACTAGGTGAAGGGTAATAGCTGCGTGGAACTTATAGATGTCATATGATTCCTCTTGCAAAGAAGTGCTGCTGTGTACAGATATTAAGTGTGCTCCAATAGATAGACTACTTTATAATGTGTGAGATACGTGCAATCACTCATGCACACGTGTGAGACACATTGATGCTGTGCAGTGACCCCGAGGGCAAGCATGACGCGCAAAACTGTAAAAAGTGCTCATTTTTGGGACTTCACTTACCTGTAGAACATATTATGTTATGTTATGTTATGTTATAACTTTTTGTATAGCGCGCAGATGCCGCAGCCAAGAGGCGTCCCGGCGCTTTTGGAGATGGAAGACATAACACAACAGAGAAAACCCAGCACGGTGCTATACAGCAGAGAATAAGTGGGTTTTTAATTGTTTCCTGAACTGAAACAAGTCGTGGATGGAACGAAGAGAGGCAGGCAAAGAGTTCCATAGAGTAGCCGCCATCACCGAAAAAGAGCGTCCACCCATTCTGGACTTTTTAAAACGGGGAACAATGGCCAAATTAGACCCTGCAGACCGAAGAGCTCTTGCGGGGACATAGTGGCGGATGGTCTGGGAAAGAATGGGGGGGGAGGCCAAATTGAGAATTTTAAAAGTGAGGCACAGGGCCTTAAACTTAATTCTTTGGCCAACTGGGAGCCAGTGAAGGTCTCGGATGGTACTACGGGCTGAAACAAATTTAGGGAGGCCGACCAGCATCCTGGCCGCCGAATTTTGTACCCGCTGAAGACGGGCAAGCTCAGCTTGGTTAACACCCAGAAACAGAGAACTAGCATAGTCCAGTCTGGTCAACACCAGAGCTTGGACTATGATCTGCCTGGTGTCCGCGTCAAAAAATTTGAAAATAGGCCGTAGGCCTAGAATGTATGGATTTGACCTGACACAGAATTATGATTTAAACTAGGTGCAAAACCATGGTAACTTTCTGTCTTGTAACTGATGATGGATTTGTATTGAATGAAAGTATGTGGTAGTCTGTGTCATTGGGAGTAAGAGACATAGGGCCTGATATATAGTTTGGCAGACTGGAATTGACACCATCTGGGTGAAGGATTTAAGTATGCAATTACCCTGAGAGAGTACTCATCCATCAAATGTTGAGATGTCTGCTGACCCAGTGGACATTTCTTTCATTTGAAGTCAGTTCTTGTAAATGTATTGGAAGTGTCCGGCCGGCTCCATCATCATAATGGAGCCAGAGGTCAAAGTTTGAACTTTTATTTTATCTTCATAAAGAAAATTGCATAGCAGGGTTTTCTGTTTGAAAATAAAAAAATGACCCTCTCACCATGGGAGATTTTTACTAAGGCATAGGGGTAATATTGCTGTTTTCAATGCTAAGTTTTACATGGTAGTGACAGATAGTGAAACCTGGCCATGTGTGCACCAAACCTCAATAGGGTGGGTGAACAAATGGCAAAGCTTCTGATGGCCATCACTTCATTGTACCATCAGAGGTGCAAGTAGGCAGTGGCAATGGAATAGTCTCCACTTATATGTACTAAAGAGCCCCCTGTCTACAAATGGCGGTGGGTGGAACTTCACTTTGGCAGAGAGGGCACTCCATCACAGTTGTACCAGAGTACCCTGTCCATCAAAGTCTAATCTGGCTGAAAATGTGCAATCCTTTGGGTTGCCCTGCAATGGAGAACATTTTTAGAGACATTAGGAATATGCCTTGCTGTATTCTGTGTACATAATACATATTTACAGTATTATGCTTAGAAGCAATCACAAAGTGAATAATTCTATTGTTTTTTTTTTGCTGTCTTCATCGTGTTTGTGCTAAGATGTTACATGGTGACAAGCTTTAGGCCTGGGCGGTAAATTCAGTTCTGCTCGAGGAATTTGGGTAATTTTGCGTTCCACGGAGAACACAGAATTACCAAACATTCCGTGATCCACAGCATCACAGATTTATTTGCTTGTTCGCGCTTCCAAAATGCATGTTCACAAGAAATTTCTTCCTGCACACGCAGAGTTCGCGAACAGGAAAAAAGCTTTGAGAAAGGGCGGAAGAAGCAATTCAGCATGTTTGCGGAACATCTGCGTGCTCGCGGACATTTTTTACCATTTCGCAGAGCTTTGTGTAGGGCGAATACCTAAATTCCACCCACCCTAATAATCTTTCTGCTTTTTTCGGTGCCTGATCATTTTCACATTGTTTTTATATGTGTTTCTTAACAGTTGGCTTATGCCATTCATAGATTTGGATGGTACTAAGGGGTGTGTTTTGGTACATTCTCTTTCTCAAACAAACTAACACCACAGACATATCTTCACACGTTTACCTCAATGAGCTCATTAGCCACATCATAGTGGCTACAGATATCAAATAAAAGTGGTTATTGTTTTACATATCAGACCCTATCTACAACAGGCACCGCCAACCTGGCTTCAACTAGCCGTTATGGAACATCCCTCCCGAAGTCCATAAAAAAAAACAGAGCCATTTTCCAAACACTGCATTCCGTAAAGACCAATCCCAGCATATCCCTTAAAGAAATTTCAACAGACTTGCTCGAAACGCTTTTGTATATTTCTTTGTCTCTTTTTAATTAAAAAAGACCAAACCACACACGTTTCTACTGACTTCCCAATGTGCTTTCGAGGTGCAGGAGAAATATCTGCTCGATTATACATGTTAAATTGTGCTAATGTGAAAGTACCATTTTATTTTACAAAACAGTAAATTAATTTTCGTACAGTAAGTCAGAGTTTGACTTCATCATCTCATCTATTAACACAATCTGTGTTAAACACATTTTCAGACTTGAGTTATCTGAATCACTTCTTCAATGAAATGATTTAATGACAGACCACTTACTTCAGAAGCGGGAGTCCTGTGTTCCAGTGGTTTCTTGCTCTAATTAATTAATCACGTTTGAGTATGCTTTGACGAGACAAGTGTTTTACGGTATCTGGAAACTAATTACAACGAAACACAGTATACATTTCATCCTTTTCTTAGTTGCAGCAGCTTATTTGATGTATTGTATACAATCCATTTACCTTCGTGAATTGCATTCCAAGATTACCTAAAGAATCATTCAATACTTTAACGTTATCTTTTTACATAAAAAAGGAGAGAGAGAGAAAGAGGAAGAGAGAGAGAAACAGGGTATACAACTGAAGTACACCACTTAAAATTGGGAATTTGAAAAATAGTAAGCTATCACTTTCGGCCATACATTACATTATTGATGAGGCTTTTATTTTTATAAAGCGTAAGCCAGTGCTTAGTTTGAGACGGTAGTTGCAGGTGGAGCCTACCGCCACTCATTTTTCGTGGCCAGCATCAATTTTTCCTTATTAGACATTGACCCACAGCTAGAAAGAGAAAAAAGATACAAGGGTGTAAGAAAGAGAAAGACTAAAAACTGCGACATTGGGAGAATGCATGGACGATAAATAACCTATAAGAACAAGATAATGTTGGGGGTGCCTAGTGGTGTATGATAAAGGAATCACAGTTAGGCAGACCTGGTAGTCGGCACACCCAATATTTGATAGCGCCATGCCTGGGCTTCTATCCCCAATGTTGGGCCCCTGCACTAATTCTTTTACAAATTAAGCACTGGAGACCCTGCATGAATGACACTCATAACTGTCAATGGACCATCCTGCCCCGTTCTCTAATACCAAAATGCACTTTGCTTATTCCAGAAAAGGGTTACATTTTCCATTTGTTAAATTGTGACACTGAATGTGCAGATATTCTTTCAGTGCAATGATCAAAGATGTAGTGGGACCTTCACTTATGGGCAGATGTACGACCATTCCCTTTTGCGAGTTGCAAATTGAGATGTTTTGCGACTAGCAATTTGCGACTCGCAAAATGGAATGTACAACAGTGTCTCATGCAATGTTAGTGATTCCTAATGGGGTCATGAAAGACCTACCTCATTAATATTAATGAGGTAGGTCGCAATTTGTGACCCCTTAGGAATCTCACATATCACAGGGAGGGTGGCCTGTTGTCGGTAACCTATTACGGGCCTGGGCCTACTGGGGACAGCAAATCACCATGTCTGTGTTTGCTTTTTGAATAGAGCACACTTTTTTTTTCTTTTCAAATACAGCCCATTTTCCTTAAAGGAAAACGAGATGTTCTTATAAGAAAAAATTGAAAGTTTTCTTTTATTTTTTAAGGACAGGCAGTGGTCTGTGGGACCACTGCTTGCGCTTAAAAAATATTTCTGCATACATTCACAAAGGGGAAAGGGTCCCCTGGGCAACCATTCGTGTTTGCGACTGGCTTACCACCTACTTGTAGTAGGTGGTAACTGTGATTGTTTAGCGACCGCATTTGTGGTTGCAAAACATTTGTACATACTGGTGCGACTCGCTATTAGGAAGGGATGCCCATAGCATGCCCCTTCCTAATAGCCAACAGCAAACCCTATTTTGATAGTCCGTAATAGGTTACCTACTCGTAAATTAGGGTTTGTACATAACACAGCCCTTTTTCGTGGTCGCAAATGGGCCGATTTCCTGTTTGCTACATCTACAAAGGGTCGTACATCTGGCCCTTAATCTCTAAACACAAGTTGCAGCCTACTGGTGTGGTGCAAAATCTGTATTTAGAATTAATGTTTTCATGCTGTAACACTGTACCAGTACTGTGCAATTATGAGTTAAAACCCATGAAATTAAGAATAACCACTTGGGATTGGATGTACCAGCCATAAAAACACACACAATTTCAGATTCTCTTGGAGTTTAATGTATGTATTTACCACTTTGAACAGCTGATATATGTATATTGTAGACTGTGTTGGCTGGGGGTGGATGGAGAGAGGTGTGGGAAATAAGGGAGTGAAGGCTAAGTTTTTTCAGGGCGGAGAATTGTTTACTCTTTCCTGTAAAGCAGATATTGGGGAGGCAGGATCATAAGAACTTAAGTGGTAGACAAAGAAATCGTGAGTGGTAGATCATGATGTTAGAGGACAGGACCTCCATGAGAACCTAAGAGGCTGTGGAAGAGATGCAAGAGAGAAATAAATGTAAGAGGGGCAGACCCAGCAAGAGAAGGCTAGAGGCTGGAGGGAGATGAGAAGTGAAGTGTATAGCGGAGAGGAGATAGACTTGAATTTAAAGAAGACCATAATCTGAGAGAAAGGTAAGAGCAGGGACTAATTTGAGCCTATGGCTAACAACGAGGGGCTCCAGCTCTTATTTTTCTGCATCAGGCATTTACCAAGCCAAGAGCGGGAAGGACACACAAACAGGAAAGAAGAAAGAGAAAGACAGAAAAACAGGGGATAAAGTAAGAATGGCTAAGAGTGAGATAAAATAGTTGGCAGTGTTTAGCAGTGGATCAAAGAAGCTTGAGGTGGATTCAGGATTATGCAGCCTTGGTGTTCGGAATCTTAATATTTAATGGCACCGAACACAGGGTGAACAGCTATTTGGGCATGACACTCAATATTTTACAAAGTAAGGTAAGAGACAGCAGGAGGGATGAAGTGTAAATCATGGAAGTGAGAGGTGGATGTAAGAGAGGCAGACACAGTCAGAAAAGGTAAAGGCTGTATGGTGAAAGGAGAGAGGTGGGTGTGAAGGGGACAAACACAGAAAAAAAGGAAAGAGCCTGGAGAGTAAGAGATGAGAATTGAAGGACAGTATATGAACAGAACATGAATGGGATATGTAGATGTAGACGTAAGAAAGGCCAGGAAACGTATGTTAAGATGAGAGGGAGGAAGGAAATTGTGAGAGGTGGATGTAAGAGGGGCAGAATTAGAGAGAACTGTTAGAGGAAGAGAGATGAGGTGAACTGCAGAGAAAAGAGGAGAAAGGCTGATTGCCGAAGGCAAATATTAAATGCGCTGAACCAGCAGGAGAATGGAAAGGGTTGGGAAGAGAGGAGAGATGAAGAGTCAATCAGAGAGACAGAGGTCAAAGAGTGGCAGAATCAGTTATGTTAAAATTATTTGTAGAGCCTGCTTACACCAAGCGGTTTCATGGCGCTGAGGGCGGGAGGGCGGCAGCAAAATGATCACTGGAGCTTTACTCACATGCTTGTGAAAAGAGAAGGGTTTTGAGAAGTGTTCTAAATTGGGTGTAAGGGGTTACGGATCTCAGTCCAGTCGGGAGAGAGTTCCAAAAATGGGGGGACAGGAAGGAGAATCTCAGGCCAACATGTTTTTACATTTGAAGGTGGAGATCATGAGCAGGTTGAGGTGGGAGGAGCGGAGTTCGCGTACTGGGACATAGCTATGGATCCTAGAAGAGATGAAAACTGGGCCCCGGCCAGCGAGGGCTTTAAAAATGGTGCATCCCAATTTGAATACACAGAGTTTGGCCACTGGGAGCCAATGAAGGCTCTTCATTAGAGGGCTGACATGTGATGCTTAGTTTGATGGAAAATGAGCCTGGCTGCTTGGTTTTGTACCAGCTGTAAACGGCGAAGTTGGTATGCTGGCATGCCAACATAAAGTGAGTTTGCATAATCGATGCGAGATATGACCAAGGCTAGAGTGACGAGAGTTAGGTCCTCGGTGGTCAGAAATCTGCAGATCTTCCAAATTCTGCATAGGTGGAAAAAGCAGGAATATACCACTGCGCTAATTTGAGGTTTTAAAGACAGGTCGTTGCAGATTATGACCCCAAGGATTTCAACAGTATCCACTGGGCGAGGGGGGCTGCCCAAAATGATGGAAGATAGTTGGAGAGAGAAAATGAGGCTAAATATGAGTTGAGCAGCTTCGTTCTTTATCCTTTGCATTTCGGCAGGTGTCTTCCCTTTTAAAATTGTAAGTCTTTGGGATTTTGGTAACTTTATTATGCAAGCCGCATATCACTTCCCCTAATCTATAAATATTGCAGCTTGCTGGATTACCTGCACTTATAGCTTCAAACTGCACAGAATCTACTACTATTACGTCCCTCTTATTTTGTTGCTTTATTTACTGCTTGTGTGCTTATTGACTGCTTCAGTATAACTTTAGAGAGGCTTTTGTTTTCCTGATGACAAATTGTTGTCTCTTTGAGCCAATTTTTCTTTATGCTAGCTCAGCTCTTGTTTTTTCTTACACATGGAGTTTGGGAGTATTTGATGTGTTTAAGTGCTCAGTGTGTTGCTGTGGTCCATCATTTGGAGCTCTTGTCTGCTAATATATCAACCACCCCACCAGTGTAAGTTACCTGTGCAATCTCCTCCTCTTATCTCCGGCAAGCTGTGCTTTCTGTTCTTTACTGCAGTA